>NC_052152.1:178882036-179243087 GCF_902713615.1 Scyliorhinus canicula
GGGGTGGGGGGGGGGAGCGAGAGAGAGAGTGGGGGGTGGGGGGCAGGGCAGAGAGTTGGGGGGGGGGGCAGAGAGAGGTTGGGGCGGGGGGGGCAGAGAGAGAGAGAGTGGGCGGGGGGGGGGGGGCAGAGAGAGAGAGAGAGTGGGGGCGGGGGGCAGAGAGAGAGAGAGTGGGGGGGGGGGGGGGGGCAGAGAGGGAGGAGGGGGGGGGGGGGCAGAGAGAGAGAGAGAGTGGGGGGCGGGGGGCAGAGAGAGAGAGAGTGGGGGCGGGGCAGAGAGAGAGTGGGAGCGGGGGGCAGAGAGAGAGTGGGGGCGGGGGGCAGAGAGAGAGTGGGGGCGGGGGCAGAGAGAGAGAGTGGGGGCGGGGGGCAGAGAGAGAGAGAGAGAGAGAGTGGGGGCGGGGGGGCAGAGAGAGAGAGAGAGAGGGGGGAGGGGGCAGAGAGAGAGAGTGGGGGGGGGGGCAGAGAGAGAGAGTGGGGGAGGGGCCAGAGAGAGAGAGTGGGGGAGGGGGCAGAGAGAGAGAGTGGGGGAGGGGGCAGAGAGAGAGAGTGAGAGAGAGAGAGTGGGGGAGGGGGCAGAGAGAGAGAGTGGGGGAGGGGCAGAGAGAGAGAGGGTGGGGGAGGGGCCAGAGAGAGAGTGGGGGAGGGGGCAGAGAGAGAGAGTGGGGGAGGGGGCAGAGAGAGAGAGTGGGGGAGGGGGCAGAGAGAGAGAGAGAGAGGGGGGGAGGGGGCAGAGAGAGAGAGAGAGAGAGAGAGTGGGGGCGGGGGGGGCAGAGAGAGAGAGGGCGGGGGGCAGAGAGAGAGAGTGGGGGCTGGGGCAGAGAGAGAGTGGGGGCTGGGGGCAGAGAGAGAGAGGGGGCAGAGCTAGGCAGAGAGAGAGAGAGTGGGGGAGGGGGAGGAGAGAGAGTGGGGGAGGGGGCAGAGAGAGAGAGTGGGGGAGGGGCCAGAGAGAGAGAGTGGGGGGGGGGCAGAGAGAGAGTGGGGGAGGGGCCAGAGAGAGAGTGGGGGCAGGGGGCAGAGAGAGAGAGTGGGGGCTGGGGGCAGAGAGAGAGAGAGTGGGGGCTGGGGGCAGAGAGAGAGAGAGTGGGGGCTGGGGGCAGAGAGAGAGAGTGGGGGCTGGGGGCAGAGAGAGAGAGATGGGGGGCTGGGGGCAGAGAGAGAGAGAGAGAGAGTGGGGGCAGGGGGCAGAGAGAGAGAGAGAGAGTGGGGAGGGGGCAGAGAGAGAGAGAGTGGGGGCAGGGGGCAGAGGTCGCAGAGAGAGAGAGAGGCAGGGGGCAGAGAGGGCAGAGAGAGAGAGAGGGGGCAGGGGGCAGAGAGAGAGAGTGGGGGCTGGGGGCAGAGAGAGAGAGAGAGTGGGGGAGGGGGCAGAGAGAGAGTGTGGGGGGAGGGGGCAGAGAGAGAGAGAGTGGGGGAGGGGCCAGAGAGAGAGAGAGTGGGGAGGGGGCAGAGAGAGAGAGAGGTGGGGGGGGGGGCAGAGAGAGAGAGAGGAGTGGGGGAGGGGGCAGAGAGAGAGAGAGAGAGTGGGGGGGCAGGGGGCAGAGGAGGAGAGAGGGAGAGTGGGGGGCTGGGGGCAGGCAGAGAGAGAGAGAGAGAGAGAATGGGGGGGGGCAGAGAGAGAGAGAGAGAGGGGGGGGGTGGGGGCAGAGGAGAGGAGGAGGTGGGGCTGGGGGCAGAGAGAGAGGCGGGGCTGGGGGCAGAGAGAGAGAGAGAGAGAGTGGGGGCTGGGGGCAGAGAGAGAGAGAGAGAGAGAGAGTGGGGGCTGGGGGCAGAGAGAGAGAGAGAGAGAGAGAGAGAGTGGGGGCTGGGGGCAGAGAGAGAGAGAGTGGGGGCTGGGGGCAGAGAGAGAGAGAGTGGGGGCTGGGGGCAGAGAGAGAGAGAGTGGGGGCTGGGGGCAGAGAGAGAGAGGCGGGGCAGAGAGGGACAGTGGGGGCGGGGGGCAGAGAGAGAGAGTGGGGGCGGGGGCAGAGAGAGAGAGTGATGGCGGGGGGCAGAGAGGGGGGCGAGGGGCGAGAGAGGGGGCGAGGCGAGGGGAGTGAGAGGGGGGGCGAAGGGAGTGAGAGGGGGCGAATGGAGTGAGAGGGGGGCGAAGGGAGTGAGAGGGAGAGAGGGAGGCGAGGGGAGAGAGGGGAGAGAGGGGAGAGAGGGGGCGAGGGGAGAGAGGGGGGCGAGGGGAGAGAGGGGGGCGAGGGAGAGAGAGAGGGGGCGAGGAGGGGCGAGGGGAGAGAGGGGGGAGAGAGAGGAGGGGGAGAGAGAGGGGGGAGAGGGGGGGCGAGGGGAGAGGGGGGGGCGAGGGGAGAGGAGGGGAGAGGGGGGCGAGGGGGGAGAGAGTGGTGGCAGGGAGAGAGAGGGGGGGGAGAGAGCGAGTGGGGGCAGGGGTTGGGAAGACAGCGAGACAGTGGGGGTGCGGGGCGAGAACGAGCGAGAGTGAGGGGGCGGGGAGAGAGTGGGGGCGGGGAGAGAGTGAGGGGGCGGGAGAGCGAGACAGTGCGGGGCGAGGACGAGCAAGAGTGAGGGGGCGGGGAGAGAGTGAGGGGGCGGGGAGAGAGTGAGGAGGCGGGGAGAGTGAGGGGGCGGGGAGAGAGCGAGAGGGGGTGGGGAGAGAGCGAGGGGGGGGCGGGGAGAGAGCGAGGGGGGGGGGAGAGCGAGGGGGGAGAGCGAGGGGGGGAGAGCGAGGGGGGGCGGGGGAGGAGAGCGAGGGGGGGCGGGGAGAGAGCGGGGGGGGGGGGGGAAGAGAGCGGGGGGGGGCGGGGAGAGAGCGAGGGGGGGGGGGGAGAGCGGGGAGAGAGTGGGGGTGGCGGGGAGAGCGGGGAGAGAGTGGGGGTGGCGGGGAGGGAGCGAGAGAGTGGGGGTGGCGGGGAGAGAATGGGGGTGGCGGGGAGAGAGTGGGGGTGGCAGGGAGAGAGTGGGGGTGGCGGGGAAAGAGCGAGAGAGAGAAGGGGTGGGGAGAGACAGATTGGGAGTGCGGAGGGATTGGGGAAGTGAGCCGCCTCTGTTGCCGGACTGCTCCCTGTCGAAGGTTGCTTACTCTTGACCAATGGGCTGCTTCCCTGTGCTCTAGCTCCTGGATTCCGAGCCTCATTGTCGCTCCAAAACCTGGGCCGATGGTGACTCAAACCGAGACTCAGGCATCAGAACATGGTAATGGCTGAGTGCAGCATAATGGGTGGACTGGATTTTGAAATCTCACCACAGGCTGGGTCAAGACATGCAACAGGCTGGATCCGGCCTCCTGGCCAAGGTTCGCCACTTCTCATTTATGTGCTGATTGTAAAGGAATAAGTCTGGCAGGCTTTCCTGAGATTAAAGCAAAAAGGGAGAGTGGTTTTTATTGAGTTAAAAATCCGTCCAGGTAAAGACATGAAAATATTTAAACATGCAATTTTTTATGTCGTGAATTTCATGACACACCCACAGACAGGCATGCAGAATTACGAGCTATACAGTAAGTAGTTATATCTTTAATTTGGTTAAGGAAGTATGCTAAATAAATACATAATCTTTATTGTCACAACACTGCAATGAAGTTACTGTGAAAAGCCCCTATTCGCCACATTCCGACCCCTGTTCGGGTACACAGAGGGAGAATTCAGAATTCTCAGCTGGTACAGGAATTGAACCCGCGCTGCTGGTTTTGTTCGGCATCACAAATCTGTTGTCTAGCCCACTGAGCTAAAAGCTACAAAATTGAGAGTTTGCTGTTTGAATCCTTGGCTACGGCAGCTGTTTCTCCATGGTGGTCTTGAGATTTCAGACGTTGAAGTTCATGTAATGCAGCAATTACTAGAAACAATTTATTTTAAAAACATAATTCACCTTTTCCAAATAGTTGATGATTTTTGCACCTGAGTTCCTTTTGATGAAAAACTCTTTACCTTTTGTTGGAATAGAGATAGGACCTTAACATGGGAGAAAAGGAAAGACAGCTCGTTACTGCTTCGTTGGCAACTTTTCCAAACTACACTTAGTAGCTTTGTGTGCTTTGTCATATGAGATTTTTAAAATGGTCACTCCAATTAAGCAACCTCTCTCCCCATAGTGATTTCAGAAGGCGATTGCTTGTCTGATATCTGGTCAAACCGTGGCCGATGTGATTAGATTCTGTAATATTCCAGCCATTAACTCCTGAATATCCATTACCCATCTTGATGAGATAAGAAAACACCTTATTGTCCTAGTAGACTTTCTATCTCCGCAAGAGAGATAGCTTCATTATGCAAATATGAGCTCCAGTATAGTTTTCAGAAAATCTTTTTAAAGTTGTTCTTGAGAGTGTATGGGTATGTTTGAATTGCAATTCACATTGAAACTTTCCACAAACTAGTCAACTTGAAATACCTGATGTCCTGTTGTATTATTGTACATTGTCATTTTTAAAAGGCATAGATTAGTCATGGCAGTCAGCAGGGACTTGTTATTTTAAAGTAGACTTGTTCTCTGCTCATAAGAAATAGAAGGTGCAGTAGGCCATTTAGTCCTTTGAGCCAGCTGTGCCATTAACTAGAATATTTGTTGCATGTCCTATCTTAAAGTTGGATACTAAGGACGCGATCTTCCGGCCATGTTGCGCCGAAAAAGCATCTCGCTCCTGGGATCCACCCGGCTCGCAATGCCTCGCGAGATTCAACACAATGGGCGGGAACACATTTTGGCAAATCTGCATATTAGAGCGAGGCAGCTAGCCTTACTCTAATGTGCAGATTTCCAAGGTCCCTGAGAGTTTGGGATACAATCCCTTCGCTTCGGGGAGCTCAGGTCAGTGCCGTTTGGTACTGGACCCCATAAACGGGGAAGACGGAACTGCACTCGTGGGGGTCTCCAAGTGGATCGGAGGCCCCCATCTGTATATATGTAATGCCCAAAGAAAGATTTACAACGTTTCTGCCTTTTGCTAACTTACTCTGATAGTTAATTTTCGCTTTCCGTAACAATTTCTTGGTCATCCTTTCCTGAATTCTAAAATCTTCCTAATTGTCATTCGCTACTATTTTTGGAAATATTATAAGCCTCTTTCTTTTATCTAGGACTATCATTAACTCCTGTTGTTAACCACTGGTGCACCGCTTTTCTGTGGTTTTTTTTGGAGGAATGAATATTTGTTGCAAATTAAATCTTAATTCTTTTAAAACTAGCTATACCTTTATGCCTAATCTACCTAGGCCAACTCACTCTTCACACCTGTGTAGTTTGTTTAGTTTACATATTTGTTTAAATTCTATCATGTTGTAGTCTTCCTTAGTTTTCCGATTCCAGCTGATGTTATAACTGGATAGGAAGATCCCAGAATTAAAACCTGACCCAAAAGGCTGACCTACCTTTAATGCAAAAGACTGCTTGGTCCTCGCGATCAGGTTCAAAGGAGGAGAGGGCAATCCGCATATCAGGTGCAGAATTTAGCCAGTTCCTTTGTTCCGCCTTCATCTTTATGAAAACGGAAAAGGATGTTGTGAAGGGCAATAGCAACAAAAGGTATGTTTTACTCAGTACTTGGTACTCCTGGGAGATGCTGTATGCTGATAGCCTCATGGGATTTTGTTGTATTTTTAATGTGGTATCACAGGTCAGCTACAGCAGCATAGTCTTTTAATTTGGACTCGGTTCTAAGTTAATAACTGACTGTGGGGTCTCGAACTCAAAAGGAATTTTTCACCCACCATTTCTCTTTCAAAATCTGAAAGTTTTCTTATTTGCCAGTACTTTCCTGCATATAACACACATGTGCTTTGCATCCTTATTTGCTTTGGCACAATTGACAAACCATACCTCAAGAAATCATTTATTAATGCTTTGTTCCTGAGTTAAGCTTCTTCTTTGTAGGCTGTTAACCAGAGGCCCTGGAGCTCTGTACAGAACTAACACTCGCACTGCTCCATCCTGCCCTGGACTCTCCTGCGCAACTCTCTCCAGCAGATTCTGTTGTGAGTTCCTGTCCAATAGGCACACTGGTTATTTGAGTCTCTGGCCGCCTCTTACTTTTAAGAAAACAATCCATCCTCACAGACCTCTTGCCAGCAGCTGGAAAATGGAAGCAACTCTGCTCTGTGATTTGGCCCGAAAAGCACGTACATGGAGGGTGCTTGACATCAGGTGTACGCGCTGGGCGCTTGACCTGCTCTCTGCTGCCGATTCTACTGGAAGACTCCACACTGCCTCATTTATTTTAATTGAAAAGATGGCAGCGACTGCCATTCACAATGTAAAAACCAATAGCGGTCTTTGGGCGCTTCTCCCCATGATTGGGACCACCACGGGAACAGCACGGTTGATCGCTCTGCGACCCTTCCGACACCTATCCACGATTCACTCATGGGTTGCGACCCGCACTTTGAAAAACCGTGGTATAGCTTGATGGTATTCCAACAGTATACTTCAGCTCTAATTTCAGATCACTCCCGACAGCTTGTAATTTTCGATAACAACCAGCTTCCTGCCTGTTAGAAGCAGTTCCCTATCACTGACTAGTTCTGTCTGGAAATTGGGATGAGACTTTTGCAACTCATTCTGCAGCCAGGAAACTAAAAAATAACTTCCCATTAGTTTCAGTTCAATTTTCACTCAGGGTTTCGATGGTGAAAGACTGACCTAAAATACACTGCATCTCCAGTTCTCCTGTTTTTATGATTTTCTGTTAAATGAATTACATTATACTAAGAAAAGTGCAGGTTTACTGACAGATATGGAATGGTAATATTGTTTGGTATATTCATATTTAGTTGTAGAATCAGATTACATTTATGACCCTAATTATTAGAAAATGTTCAGCAGAGGTTGAACTATATGTCGTTTTAAGACCTTCAAGTAATTTGTAGAATTTAGACTGGGAGCCTCCCAGTACAATATTGCAGTGCTAGATTTGTGCCAGAAGAGCTCCTCAGTGAGGTGTGAGTAATCAAGCTGTCTCTTTCTCAGGTAACCTGATACTACAGCATGCAACTTGAGTGAATCTATACAATAGTGGTGTTCAACATTTGATGAATGGGGTCCTCTGTGCTACTTCTGCTACTATTTGGGAATTAAGTTTCCTGCCAGATGCATCAGCACTTAACTGTATAGATGGTCATGATACATTTGAAGTGTGCCATGTATGTTATAGACAGAGCTGAGCAATCTCACAACCACCAGAGAGTTTCAGATTCCTGCAGCATTGGGACCGGTTCTTGGGGAGGTGGGACCTGTACAAACTGGACGAGTTATACCTGGGCAGGACCTGGACTGATGTCCTTGGGGAGTATACTTGCTAGAGCAGTTGGGGAGGATTTAAACTAATCTGGCAGGGGATGGGAACCTATGTAAGGATTCAGAGCAGGGGGAATCAAGAACAAGAGAAAAAGACAAAGGAAAATAAGAAAGATAGTGGGCAGAGAAATCACGGGTCAGATAATACTGTAAAAAAAATGGTCGGGAAAGGACCTGGTATGTTAAAAGGACTGCCTTTAAGGCGCGGAGCATTTGAAAGAAAATGGATGAATTAGTTGCACAGACAGATGTAAAGGGATATGATATAGTTGGCATTGCAGAGACATGGCTCCAAGGTGACCAAGCATGGGAACTAAACATTGAGGGATATTCAGTTTTTAGGAAGGACAGACAGAAAGAAAAAGGTGATGGAGTTACATTGTTGATTAAAGTAAATATTTATACAATATTGAGGAAAGATATTAGTACAGATGATGTGGAATCTGTATGGGTCGAGTTAAGAAACATCAAGGGGCAAACAACATTCGTAGCGGTTGTATACAGACCACCAAACATCAGTGGTTATGTTAGGAATAGCATTAGACAGAAAATCAGAGATGCATGTGATAAAGGGACATCGGTGATTATGGGTACTTTAATCTGCATATAGATTGGGTGACTCAAATTAGTCATAGTACAATAGAGGAGGAATTTCTGGCGTGTATACGGGATGGTTTTCTGAGTGAGTACGTTGAGGAACCAGCAAGGGAACAGGCCATCTTGGACTGGCTGTTGTGAAATGAGTAAGGGATTAGTTTCCAATCTAGTTGTCCAACAGGATTGTTTGGAATCACTAGCTTTCGGACCATAGCTCCTTCATCAGGTTAAGTCACCTGATGAAGGAGCAGTGCTCCGAAAGCTAATGATTCTAAACCAACCTGTTGGACTTTAACCTGGTGTTGTAAGACTTCTTACTGTGCTCACCCCAGTCAACGCCGGCATCTCCACATCAGTCTAGTTGTGAGAGAACCCTTGGGGATGGGTGACCATAATATGGTAGAATTCTTCAAGGTGAATAGTGAGGTAGTTGATTCTGAGACCAAGGTCCTGAACCTCCATAAAGGTAACTATGATGGTAATAATAATCTTTATTAGTGTCACAAGTAGGCTTACAGTAACACTGCAGTGAAGTTACTGTGAAAATCCCCTAGTCGTCCCACTCTGACGCCTGTTCGGGTACACTGAGGGAGAATTCAGAATGTCCAAATCCCCTAACAAGCACGTTTTTCGGGACTTGTGAGAGAAAACCGGAGCACCCAGGGGAAACCCAAGCAGACACTTTGAGAATGTGCAGACTCTACAGACAGTGACCCAAGCCAGCATGAGCTGGCTATGATGGACTGGAAAACATTACTGAAAGGGAGGACAGTGGACATGCAATGGCAGGCATTCAAGGAATGAATAGGTGAACTCCAAAAGCTGTTTATTTCTATTTGGCACAGGAATAGAAAGGGAACTGGGGCCAAACCATGGCTTACAAGGGAAATTAGAGATAGTATTATATTCAAAGAAGAGGCATACACATTAGCAAGAAAAAGCAATAGACCTGAGGATTGGGAACAGTCTAAAATTCAGCAAAGGCAGGCCAAGAGGTTGATTAAGAAGGGGAAAATACAAATGAAGGGAGAGTTTCGGAGATGGGATGCACTCCCGCTGTCGCTGGCAGGGAGGGTGCAGACTGTAAAGATGACAATCCTCCCTCGATTTTTGTTTATTTTTCAGTGCCTCCCGATCTTTATCCCACAGTCCTTCAAAAGAGTTAACGGGCTGATCATGAGCTTTGTCTGGGCGGGAAAGTCTCCGTGGGTGAAGAAGGCGATGTTGGAGAGGAACCGCAGCGAGGGAGGGCTGGCTTTGCCGAGTCTGGTCAATTATTACTGGGCGGCCAACATCGCTATGATAAGGAAG
The DNA here is from genome assembly GCF_902713615.1 of Scyliorhinus canicula. NCBI lineage: Eukaryota > Metazoa > Chordata > Chondrichthyes > Carcharhiniformes > Scyliorhinidae > Scyliorhinus > Scyliorhinus canicula. Next base: position 178,891,177 of record NC_052152.1, read on the forward strand.
TGGATGGTGGGTACGGGGTCTATTTGGGAGCGGGTGGAGGCGGCTTCGTGCAGGGGCTCCAGTTTGGAAGCCCTGGTCACGGCTCCTCTACCGCTGCCGCCGGCCAAGTACACCACCAGCCCGGTAGTGGTGGCGACCCTGCGGATATGGGGCCAGTGGAGGAGGCATGTGGGGGAGATGGGGGCGTCTGTCTGGGCGCCAATCTGCGACAACCATTGGTTTGCCCCCGGCAGAATGGATGGGGGGTTCCGAGTATGGCGGCGAGCAGGGGCGGGAAGGGTGGGTGATATGTTCCTGGAAGGGAGCTTCGCGAGTTTGAGGAGCTTGGAGGAGAAATTTGGGTTGGTAAGGGGAAATGATTTTAGATACCTACAGTTGCGGGACTTTGTTCGTAGACAGGTCCCATCTTTCCCGCGCCTCCCGCCAATGGGGATCCTAGACAGAATAGTCTCTGGGAGGGACGAAGGGGAGGGTAGAGTCTCGGGTATTTATAAGGTGCTCATGAGGGAGGAAGGGTCCCAGACAGAGGAACTGAAACTTAAATGGGAGAAGGAGATAGGCGGGGAAATGGAGGATGGGCTGTGGGCAGAGGCCCTGAGTAGGGTAAACTCGACCGCGACATGTGCTAGGCTCGGGCTGATCCAATTTAAGGTCGTTCACCGGGCCCATATGACGGTGGCTCGGGTGAGCAAATTTTTCGGGATAGAGGATAAATGCGCTAGGTGCGCGGGAGGACCAGCGAAACATGTTCACATGTTCTGGGCATGCCCTGAGCTGAGGGGGTACTGGGAGGGATTTGCGGGGGTCATGTCCCAGGTGCTAAAAACAAGGGTGGTGATGAGTCCAGGGGTGGCAATTTTTGGGGTTTCGGAAGACCCGGGTGTCCAGGGGGATAAAGAGGCCGATGTGTTGGCCTTTGCTTCCCTGATAGCCCGGCGACGAATATTATTGGCGTGGAGGGACTCGAAGCCCCCGAAGACTGAGTGGTGGCTTGCGGACATGTCGAGTTTCCTGGGGATGGAAAAAATTAAGTTCGCCTTGAGGGGATCTGTGCAGGGGTTCACCCGGAGGTGGCAACCATTTATTGACTTCTTTGCGGGAGAGTGAGCGTCAGCAGGGGTGGGGGAGGGGGGGAGGGGGGGGGTAAGAGTAGCGTAGGAGGGAAAATATGGCGGGTAGTACCGGTGGGAGGGTGCGGGCTTGTGCAATATGTTACGGTGGAAGTATTGAAAGTATGTGGATGTTTGCACATTTTTGCCTTTTTTGCTTCCTTTCTGATGATGTCTGTAACTGTTTATAAAGCCAAAAACTACCTCAATAAAATTGTTTATTAAAAAAAAAAGAAGGGGAAAATAGAATTTGAAAGTAAACTAGCAAGGAACATAAAAACTGACTCTAAATGTTTCTAAAGGTATGTAAAAAGAAAAAGATTAATTAAAACTAATGTAGGCCCCTTACAGTCAGAAACGGGGAAATTCATAACAGGGAACAAAGAAATGGCTGAGGAACTAAATTCGTACTTTGCTTCTGTCATCACAAAGGAAGACATGAATAATGTACCGGAAGTTCTGTGAAACACAAGTTTTAGTGAGGAGCTGAAGGAAATTAGTATGAGAAAAGAAATGGTTTTGAGGAAATTAATAGGATTAAAGGCAGACAAATCTCCAAGGCCAGATAATTTTCATCCCAGAGTACTTAAGGAAGTGGCTCTAAAAATAGTAGATCCACTGGTGCTCATTTTCCAAAATTCTTTGGACTCTGGAATGGTTCCTACAGATTGGAGGGTAGCGAATGTAATCCCGCTTTTCAAAAAGGGAGATAGAGAGAAAACAGGGAACTATAGACAAGTCAGCATAACGTCAGTAGTAGGGAAGTTGCTGGAGTCCATTATGAAGGATTTCATAGCAGAACATTTGGAGTGGTGTAATCAGGATTTACAAAAGGAAAATCATGCTGGACAAATCTACTAGAAATCTGTGAGGATGTAGCTAGTAGAGTTAGCCAGGGAGAACCAGTGGATTTGGTTTATTTAGATTTTCAGAAGGCTTTCGATAAGGTCTCGGGTAGCAGATTATGCGTAAAATTAAAGCACATGGGATTACGGGTAGTGTCTTAAAATGGATAGCAAGCTGGTTAACAGGCAGGAAGCAAGAAGTTGAAATAAATCGGTCTTTTTCTGATTGGCAGGCAGTGACTAGTGGGGTACCGCAGGAATCTGTGTTAGGGCCCCAACTGTTCATATTATACATTAATGATTTGGACGAGGGAACTAAATGTATTATCTCCAAACTTGCAGATGATGCAAAGTTGGGTGGGAGGGTGAGCTGTGAGGAGTATGCTTCAGTGGGATTTGACAGGCTGAATGAATGGTCACATGCATGGCAGGTGCAGTGTAATGTGGCTAAATGTGAGGTTATCCACTTTGGCAGATTATTATTTGAATTTTAAATGAAAGAGGTGGATATTCAGTGAGACCTTGGTGTCCTCGTTCATCAGTTGCTGAAAGTAAGCACGCAGGTACAGCAACCAGTAAAGAAGGCAAATGGTATGTTGGCCTTCATAGCAAGAGGATTTGTGGTTAGGAATAGAGATGTTTTACTGCAATTGTATAAGTCATTGGTGAGGCCATACCAGGAGTATTGTGTGCAGTTTTGGTGTCCTTCTCTGCGGAAGGTTGTTCTTGCTGTGGAGGGAGTGCAGTGAATGTTTACCAGGCTGATTCCAGGGATGGTGGGACTCTCAAATGAATAGAGACTAAATCAATTAGGATTATATTCATTGGAGTTTAGAAGAGTGAGAAGGAATCTCATAGAAACTTACAAAATTTTAACAGTATTAGACAGGGTAGATTCAGAAAGAATGCTCCCGATGATGGGGCTGTCCAGACTGGGGGTCATAGTTTGAGGATAAGGGGTAAACCTTTTAGGACTGAGATGAGGAGAAATTTCTTCACCCAGAAAATGGTGAATCTGTGGAATTCGCTACCACAGAAAGCAGTTGAGGCCAAACTGCTGTGTAATTTCAAGAAGGAATTAGATATAGCTCTTGGGGCTCAAGGGATATGGGGGAAAGGTGGGATCAGGGTATTGAACTTGCTGATTGGCCATGCTAATGAATGGCGGAGCAGGCTTGAAAGGCTGAACGGCTTCCTCCTGCTTCTGTGCTACATTCCTATAAGATCAAAGCTCTGTAGGCAACAACCAGTTGTAAATAGTGGTGGGCAGTTAAACAACTGACAGGAGAAGGAGGATTCAACAACAGTCTGTGATGGATGTAGGAATTTCAGATTATATTTGGTGCAGTAAGGGTTCAAAGCCTGGATTAGTGTGTGTATGATTTCTGCACTGGTGTTTTTAAAAATCCTGGTTTTCAAGCCAGCTAGGTTTTGTTGGGAGCCAGCGGTGCAATTAAAACATCATAAAAGTTCGGGCGTATGAATTTTGGTTTGCATTGAGGGAGTTCCCTGTGGAGTATTTTATTAGAAACCATTTCTTCAGTTAATAAGATGATGTAACTAATGGGAGGGGCTCAAGTACCAGGCATTTTAGCAGAGAAGCTCAGATAGTTCAGTTGGTTCTTGGAACTCAAACCATGAAGACAGTTTCTGAAGACTTCATCTAGATATCCTGCATTGCTCTGACAGGATTCCGGCCTGTCTCTTAAAACAGTCTCAAAATACATCTCTTAAGCAAGTATACCTGGGTCTGCTAACTGTATTTAAAAGTGGATTGAGATCTTAGATGGTTTTGTTGTTTGAGTAGGAATAAAGATGACAGTTAAGGGTTATTAAGTCACTATTAATTAGCACTGTGTGAGGGGTAATTTTAAGTTTTTTTTTTGTGTGATGTTAAATATATTTGAATACAGTTGGTAATAAAGATTGTTTTAATATACTATACCATATCTCTATTTTGGGTGAAATCACTCCTGGAGCGAGGTATCCTTTCCTCACAGTCTTACAAAATTAAAATAAAATATTGATCTTTCTGTCCAGTATCCTAACCACTGTTAGGGTCGGGTCTGGGATCGTAATAAACCCCATGATGAAGGAGCCCACCATGTCATTGCAAAGGACACGACTGAAGCTTTTGTAACCATCTTCAGCCAGGTGTGTCAAGTGGACAATCTATCTTGGCAGCCCCCTGAGGTCCCCACCACAGATGCCTTCAGTCAGTTTGATTCACTCCATGTGAAACCGCTGAAGACACTTGATACTGCAAAGGCTAGGGAGTCTGGTAACATCCCAGTTGTAGCACTGTAGAGTTGTGCTCTACAGTTATCTGTGCCCCAGCCAAGATGCAACATTCATATCACCCAGCAATGTGGAAAATTGCTCAGTTATTTCCTATACACACAAAACAGCACAATCTTAATCCAGCTAATTACTACCCCATCAGTGTTCCAGTGTACCAATCATCAGAAAAGTGATGGAAGGTGCTGTCAACCATTTTACCAACAATTCCTCAAGAATAACATGCTCACTTATGCTCAGCATAGGCCCTGCCCAGACCACTCAACTCCAAACCTCTACAGCCATGATCCAATCATGGATAAAATAACTGTATTCTATAGGTGAGAGCATTTGCCCCTGACATCGAGGCAACATTTGACCAAGTGCGGCATCAAGGAGTCCCCAGAAAATTTAAGTAAATTGAAATAATGAGTAAATCGCTTCACTGGTTGGAGTGATTGCTAGCACAGTGTGGTGGTTGGAGGCCTATCATCTCAGCACCAGGGCATTGCTGCAGAATCCACAGGACAGGGTTTTAGACTCAGCCACAAGTGGCAAGCAACAAGTAGGCTGGGGTCATGTTTGTGGGCTGAACAAAGGTGTTCTGCAAAGCGGTGATCCAGTCTGCATTTTGTTTCCCCGATATAAAGGAGATTGCATTAGGAGCAGCGAATACAGTAGTCAAAATCGAAGGAGGTGCAAGCAAAACCCTGCTTAACCTGACAGGAATGTCCTTGAACAGTGAGGAGGGGGGGTAAAGGGATAGGTGTTGCATCTTCTGCGATTGCAAGGTAAGGTGCCATGGGAAGAAGATGGGAGTTTGGCAGGATGGAGGAGTAGACCAGGGAATCACAGAGGGAGCAGTGTCTGTGGCATGCTGGGGGGGGGGGGGGGGGGGTTGGTTGTGGTGGAAATCATGCTGAAGTTGGTGGATATGGCGGAGGATGATCCTTTGAATGCGGAGGCTGGCGGAGTGGGAAGTGAGGACAAGGGAAACCCTATCATGGTTCTGGGATGGAGAGGAATGGGTGAGGGCAACCATGGGGGGAGGGAAGAGTGAAACTTTCCTTAAGGAGAAAGGAAGACATGTCACAGGTGTCATTTTCGAAGGTGGGATCATCAGAACAGATGTGAAAGAGGCGGGGAGAATGGGTTTGAGTCTTTATACGAAGCAGGGTGTGAGGAGCTGTGGTCAAGGTAGCTGTGGAAGTTGGTGGGATTGTAATGAATATTGGTGGTCAGTCTGTCATCAGAAATGGAGACAGAGAGATCATGGAAGAGAAGGAAAGTGTCAGATATAAATCGTGAAAGTGAGAGGGGGATATTAATTGGTAGCAAAATATATTTTTCCACATCGCGGGAGCATGAAGGGAGCAGTGGTGCTGCTTTGGTATACCCATCCTGCCAGGCGGAGGAGAGTGCTGGTGGACAGGGATTGTTTGGGCCCTTGGTCAAGGAAGAAGTGGAGAGCCCTCAGAATCTCCAGTTGGGTATGGAGGTGTAAAAGGATTGGACATCCATAGTGAAGAGGAGGCGGTTCGGGCCAGGGAACAGGTATTGTTGATATCACGTAGAATCACAAATGTAGGTGGGAATAGATTGGACCAGGAGAGAGGATTGAGTCAAGTGGGGCAGGAACAGGCAAATACGATGGGTATACCAAAGCAGTCCTGTTTGTGGATTTTGGGAAGGCGATAGAAAGAGGATTGGGGGACTATGAGTTTGGGAGCTCTGGAGGGAAGATCTCCAGAGGCGATAAAGTCACCGATTGTCTGAGAAACAGTGGCTTGATGTTTGGTGGGGGTCATGGTCCAGGTGGAGGGAGGAGGAAGTGTCTGAGAGTTGGTGCTCAGCCTCTTGAGGTAGAGATCAGTATGTCAGAAAGCAGTGGCACCATCCCTGTCAGCAAGTTTGATCACAAGGTAAGAGAACGGAGTGCAGCAAGATCAGAGAGAAACAGGTTAGAGTGCGTGAGAGAGGCAAAGAATCTGAGATGGCTGATGTACCAACATTTCTTAATGAAAACATCGAGTGAGTAGGAAGCCAGAAGGTGTGGCCCGGGTAGAGAGACAATAATGGAGTTGGGTGAAAGGACCTATTGAATGGAGGTAAGATTCCTGCCCAAAGTGCACGCGACCAAAGAAATCATGCCATGCCCAAAATTAGTTGAGGTGAGGACAGAATGGGATGAAACTGGGTCCTTTGCCGAGTACAGAATGTTCGGCATTAGAAAGGGGAAGGTCCGAAGGTATAGTGAATACACAGCAAGGGCTGAAATTAGAAGAAGCAATGGGGTCAGGGATGGGAAGGTATGGAGGGTCCCAGATGGGATATGGTGTCAGTAAGTTGTTGGAGCTTAACACCTGAAAGGAAGAGAAAAAGTTTATTTTCAAGGTGTTAGATGAGATGAAGAATAAAATGGAACTTGGGACAGGGACAGCTTTGCTTTGAGAGAGGATGAGTTGGTGCTGCTGGAGAGAGAGCGAGTATGTACAAATGTTGGTGCGTGGCACTGAGTGTAGGTTTCAGAATGCAGTGAGAACAGCAGTTCGAGGAGTGTTGTATATCCCGGAGATTGCTGTAATTCTGAGTGGATTCAAACCATGAGAGATGGAACTTGAGTTGGAATCCATGTGGGGTGAGTTGGAGAAGGTTGCTGAGAAAGAAAATATGGCTGTGAAAGAGAGTTTTGGTAAACACCAAGACAGAACAATGAAGGTGAACATGGTAAAAGAGACAAACGGAAATCCCGTCGGAGAGAACAGTACTTCAAGATAGGCATGCCTGGAAGAGAAATGGCAGTGAATAAAACATTAAGCAAAATACTGTGGATGGTGAAATCTGAAACAAAAACAGAGAATGCTGGAAAAACGCAGCAAATCTGTAGATGAGAGAAAACAAAGAGTTAATATTTCAAGTCCCTTTGACTCTTCATTGGGCACATGCACCTCTCTTTTAGTTCCAATCAGAAGATAAGATGCTGCTCCTCCAGCTTGCGTTAAGTTTTACTGGAGTATTGCAGGAGGCAATTAAAAAAAGGTTTATTTGCATGTTATCCTGCAGCAAATGACAGTGGGATAGTTTGCGCATGGAGAATAGAGATGGTGAGGGCTGTATTGCTCATATTGCTAATTGAGAGATCTAGGATGAAAAATACATTTACATACTAAGACATTGTAGATTCGCCGTATGCATCATTGAGTGTTTATTAAAAGTCAGAATTTTGTTCAGGTAATGAATGATCATACCCATTTTGACATTCCTAAAAAATGTTACATTTTCTGGTAATGTGCACACTTCTGATATAGTCAGATACATAAGCTTGTAAATCATAACCTGTTTTAATCCTTTATTTTTCAGGCACTATTTTTGGTGTTTCTCTTAGCCTTGCGTACTTCATATTCTTTTTACGTACCAGGTGTGGCACCAATTGACTTTCATCAGAATCACCCTGTAGAAATTAAGGTAAGCATGTGTGCTATTTGTTATTCATTCTTGAGATGTCACTGGTAAGGCTGAAAATCGTTGCTGAACCCTAGTTGCTTATAGAACATGGAAAACGGCTAATCCACTGATTTAATAATTTGCCTACCTAAATGTGAGAATGACAAGGCCTCGATCCTTATAATTCACTTACTACATTAAGCAAATTTTAGCTTTAAATTTAATTCCATTGGATACTGTTGTAGCAGCACAAGACATTCCAAGCTCAACAAGATCTCTGAATTGGCGAATAAGAAGCCCTGGCACTCATTGGCCCATGCAGGATAATCTTGAAGCCGACACACATAGAAAACTTGCAGAAAATGTCAAACAGTTGCGCCTCACCATCCTGTAGTCGGCATGCATTCCTGTACGAAAATGTTTTAATATCTATTCCGTGTACCCGTATGCTATTGCTGGCTGAAACAGCATGACCGTGAGACATTTTTGAAAAAGGATGATGTTTCTAACTTTGTGTTGGTCTACATATGTCAAACAAGATATATGAAATGTAAGCATTATAGACAGAAGCTGGTGGATATGCAGCAGTTGGGAAAATTGATAGAATTTTCCTTTCTACCTGGCTGCTCCAAAGCTTGCACCTATAGAGAAAATGGACATTGTTATGATATGGCAGATGGTAATTGCCAGACTGACCAGATTCCAAAGGGAAATTTGAGCAAGCTATTAGAACGATTTGTATTTTGTTATGAGAAGGTAAGTGTCCTCCAGTCAGCAGTCAAAAAGTTCCAGTACCACATTGGAGATTTTTACATTAAACTATTTATTAATGAAATAAATGAAAACTTAAATAAACAAGATTACATTTGCATAGTTAAAAATTAGTCTCGCAATAACTTCCCCAAACGATTTCTGCATAGTTAGTAAACACCTCTTTTTAGGTAACAGACCCTGTAGATACTTGATCTATAGAAAATCCAGTGATATTGCCACAAGGCACGCACTACTGCTTTCGGGAAAGTATTCCACAGGGCGACACACGACAGTGGAAACCCAAGGCTTTAAACAAAACCCTGCTTTCTGCAACAAACAGACGCTTCTCTGCGGTTTCTGGAGATGGCTCACTTTGCTTCTTTCACAGCTCTCTCAGCATAGCATATTCTTCAGGATCCCACATGGCCACTACTAATACAACTTTCAATCTTTACTCAAATATATTTTTCCTCTTTCATCTTTAAACCCCTTGTTCTTACGCTTTTTTGGAAGTTACCTTTCCCGGATGAGAGAAAGCTTTAATGGCCGCTACTTTCAGCTCAGATAAACTTAGTGACTCCACTTTATTCATTTACGATCTCTGCCATTTGTAAATCTCCTTTTAATTACTCTTTGAAATCAACAGCTAAAATCCAAATCCTCACTGATCTCCTAATGCAAATTTGTACTTGTAACTGTATTTACTTGTAGCCTACCTTAGCATGGTCATCTCCACTTCAAATGCCCGCTTTTACGTCTAGCCCTTTTGATGATTTATACTTTGCAGCCTAACTGTCTTCAGCTTAACTAAATTAGTCACACATATACACATACTATAACTGTAATATTGAAAAAATAATTTCTTCACAACATCTGATTTATTTCTGAATCTTCAATCAGTCACAGTAAATACAATATAAGAAACTATACGCCCCACTGCTTTTTTTCCCTCTGCTGTCATTATCCAATTCTTTACCCGTTTTTTGATTTTTTTTAAATAGTCACACAGGCAGCTTGGTGTGCGTGGTCTCGGATGAAAATTATACAATTCATTGCAAGACAGTAGAAAGTTCATCAGAGCTGGCAAAAGTAAGATGACCTACTTACTGAACAAAAGCTCCAGGTTGGAAAATAGCAAGTTGGGGTGAAGAAACAAGTCAGGTGAAGTCAGGAGTGCTGATTCCTGTCATAGAGGCAATTAAATCTATTTGTCAATAGATGAAAAGTGGCTATTGATGTATAATGATTCCAATGAAGAATGGAAATCTTTCAAAGAGCAAAGGGGTGTGAAAACCTAAACAAGATAATAAAAAGGCAAAGGTAAAACATAAACCACTGAAGCTGGAGGTGGATGGTAAAAAGAAAGGGAAGTAGATGAGCAAGAACTAACAAGTCTAATGTTCAGACCAAAGGATTAGTGGATGTCCAATCGAGTAATGTCAATTTTGATAGCAAATCTTGACTCCAAAAACTGATGTGACATTGAGATTCATAAATATTGAGTAACATTTTCAATTTAGTATGCAGTATCCATTGGTCTTCTCTGCACCAGGGAAGTCAGGGAAATTGCCTTGCATCATATCTCATTGCATAATAATGAAGTTCAACAAAAACTTGAGGAACAACACTCCTCTTTTGATTGGGCACCTTCCAGCCTTCGTGATTCAACATTCAGTTCAACAATTTCAAATCATAACCACTGCTCCCAGTTTTTGGACAGCAGCTGTTGGTAATGAATCTGTTACCATTTGCACCTCAGCTGGACCCACCTTTTATTTTATTTTTTTTTTTTTAAATAATTTTTATTGAAAGAGTTTTTCCATACAAACATTTACCCCTACTAATTTTTAAATTATTTACAACACAATCCCTCTAGGCAACTATCCCTCCCTCGCCCGCCCTCTCGCGCGCACCAGTCCTCCCCCCCCCCCCCCCCAAGCAACAACTTAACAAACAAGGCAGCCTACAGTTTCAGACATGAGCAGCGAGCAGACTTGCCCACGTTACAGTCGTGCATGTCCCCCCACGACCCTTGCTGCCCCCCCCCCCCCGGGCTGCTGCTGCCACGACCCCGAACGTCTATCTCTGATCTAAAAAGTCAAGGAAAGGTTGCCACTGCCTGGAGAATCCCTGTACCGACCCTCTCAGGGCAAATTTGATCCTTTCTAGCTGAATATAGCTAGCCATATCGTTAATCCAAGTTTCAACGCTTGGAGGCCTCGCGTCCTTCCATTGAATTAATATCCTTCGTCGAGCCACTAGGGACGCAAAGGCCAGTATTCCGGCCTCCCTAGCCTCCTGTACCCCCGGTTCTACCCCGACCCCAAAGATCGCAAGCCCCCATCCTGGTTTGACCCTGGACCCCACCACCTTCGACACCGTCCTTGCCACCCCCTTCCAGAACCCTTCCAGCACCGGACATGCCCAGAACATATGCACATGGTTCGCTGGGCTTCCCAGACATCTGACACACCTGTCCTCACCCCCAAAGAACCGGCTCATCCTTGTCCCCGTCATGTGAGCTCTATGCAGCACCTTAAATTGAATGAGGCTCAGCCTCGCACACGAGGAGGAAGAATTGACCTTCTCCAGTGCATCCGCCCACGTCCCGTCTTCTATCTGCTCTCCCAGCTCCCCTTCCCACTTGGCTTTCAGCTCCTCCCCTGATGCTTCTTCCGCCTCCTGCATTATCTTGTAGATGTCTGATATCTTCCCCCCTCCGACCCAGACCCCCGAGAGCACCCTATCACTCGCCCCCTTACTGGGGAGCAGGGGGAAGCCCTCCACCTGCCGCCTAGCAAATGCCTTCACTTGTAAATATCTGAACATGTTTCCCGGGGGGAGCTCAAACTTCTCCTCCAGCCCTCCCAGGCTCGCAAACCTCCCCTCTATAAACAGGTCCTTCAGCTGCCGTATGCCCACCCTGTACCAGCTCTGAAATCCCCCGTCGATGTTCCCCGGGATGAATCTATGGTTCCCTCTTATTGGCGCCACCAACAGACCTCCCATTTCCCCCCTGTGTCGCCTCCACTGCCCCCATATCTTGAGGGTGGCCGCCACCACCGGGCTCGTGGTGTACCTCGTGGGGGGGAGCGGCCATGGTGCCGTTACTAGGGCCCCCAGGCTTGTGTTGCCACAGGACGCCCTCTCCATTCGTTTCCAAGCTGCCCCCTCCCCTTCCATCATCCACTTGCGCACCATTGACACATTTGCCGCCCAGTAATACCCCGAGAGATTGGGTAGTGCCAGCCCTCCACTGTCCCTACTCCGCTCCAACCACCTTTTATTTTTTAATTGTCCCATTTCAATCAACTTCTGCCTCGCACCATCGTCCATTTGTCATTCAACCATTCTTGCCTCCAGATCTTCCTTTTAATTCAAGACATCTTGTTATAGCATGTTTTAATAAACATCTTCCTATTTGATTATGTATATGGATGTCTTTAACAAAATTGTGCATGTGCATGCAACATCCTCGGGAACGTGGGTGTACATGGATTTTCAGTTTAGCCACAAGGAACTTGTGTATAATTGTGTATAGCTGCTGCTGGTGTTTGAAGCCAAACTATTATTAACTAATAAAAGCAAACTTCTGCGGATGCTGGAATCTGAAACGAAAGAGAAAATGCTGGAAAATCTCAGCAGGTCTGGCAGCATCTGTAGGGAGAGAACATAGCTCTGGCAGCATCTGTAGGGAGAGAACATAGCTAACGTTTCGAGTCCGATGACTCTTTGTCAAAGCTAACAGACAAAGTGGGAAATATTTATACTGTGGAGTGAGAATGAAAGATGAGTCATAGCCACAGTAACCCAGGGAAACCGGGTGCTAATGGCCACAGAAACCAAGGGGAAAGAGTGCTAATGTCAGTTCCCAGAGAGAACAAAAGATGTAAACGGTCAAACAGCGGGGAAATGAACATCAGAGGATGAGCTGTAGATGTGGGCATGATATGGAGATGCCGGCGTTGGACTGGGGTGAGCACAGTAAGAGGTCTTACAACACCAGGTTAAAGTCCAACATGTTTGTTTCAAACACTAGCTTTCAGAGCACTGCTCCTTCCTCAGATGAATCATGTGGGGGGGAGGGAAGGGGGAAGCAAAGAGGAGAAAGGTGAAAGAAAGTTGGATAAGATTTGGGGGGGGGGATTAAATGTATATTAAGAAAGGAAGAAATGGTAAAAGACAGTAAAAATTAAATGGGATGAAAACAAATGGGTCGAAGTGGGGTGTAGCTGATCGTCTGAAGTTGGTGAATTCGATGTTCAGGCCGGAAGGCTGTAGCGTGCCTAACTGGAAGATGAGATGTTGTTCCTCCAGTTTGCGTTGAGCTTCACTGGAACATTGCAGCAGGCCAAGAACAGACTTGTGGGCATGGGAGCAGGGTCTTTCGTTAAAATGGCAAGCAACAGGAAGGCCAGGGCCCTGAATGCGCACGGACCGAAGATGCTCAGCAAAGCGATCACCCAGTCTACGTTTGGTCTCTCCGATATAGAGGAGACTACATCGGGAGCAGTGAATGCAGTAGACCACATTGGAAGAGGTGCAAGTGAAATGCTGCTTAACCTGGAATGAGTGTTTTGGGCCTGGGATGTTAAGCATGGGAGAGGTAAAGGGGCAGGTGTTACACCTTGTGCGATTGCATGAGAAGGTGCCATGGGTGATAGGAGAGGTGCTGGGTATGGTGGAGGAATGGACTAGATTGTCTCAGAGGGAACAGTCTCTGCGGAATGCTGACAGTGGGAGTGAAGGGAAGATCTGTCTGATGGTGGTATAACGCTGGAGTTGGTGAAGAGATCTTTTACCATTTCTTTCTTAATTTACATTTAAGTTCTCCTCCCCCCCCCCCCCCCCCCCCCAATCTTATCCACCTTTCCTTCACAGTTCTCCTCTTTGCTTCCCCCTTTCCCTTCCCCCACACCTACAGTTCATCCTCTGATGTTAGTTTCCCTGCTGTTTGACCTTTTACATCTTTTGTCCTCTCTGGAGACTGCCATTAACATTCTTTCCCCTTGGTATCTGTGGCCATTAGCACCCGGTTTCCCTGGGTTTCTGTGGCTATGGTATTCTCACTCCACGGTATAAATATTTCCCACTTTCTCTGTCTGTTAGCTTTGACAAAGAGTCATCGGACTCAAAATGTTAGCTCTTTTCTCTCCCTACAGATGCTGCCAGACTTGCTGAGATTTTCCAGCATTTTCTCTTTTGCGTCGGAGGATTATGCTTTGCATACGGAGGCTGGTGGGATGTAATGTGAGAACGAGGGGGACTCTATCCTTGTTCTGAGAGGGAGTGAAGGGGGCAAGGGTAGTGGTGCGGGTGATGGACCGCACACTGTTGAGGGCACTGTCCACAACTGTAGGTGGGAAATCATGGTTGAGGAAGAAGGAACACATTTTCGAAGCACTGTATTATTACCTCACTGTTTTCTGGAGTAAAGATTTAACTTTTACAACGCATTCAGTTACCTTTCTTGTGATCAAGTTACAACATTGTTCTGGTGACGATTAAAAAGGACAAAAAGATTTGGTAGGTGCAGCGTGGAGACAGTTTTTTTTCTATAGTGAATAGCTAGTTTGCAACTTGGTCAGCGGCGATGGCTATGCTGACCACCAGTGAGTGCGTGGGAAGGCACAAGGACTAGACTGAGTATGTGGAAAGGTTATGGAAGGTTTTCTTTTTGGAAAATGAAATTGCAGATGAGACTAAAGGCCCTCAATTCTCCTGAATATGTGTGGGGCAAAGACTTCCAAGCTAATGAGGAATGTAACCAAACCATAGAAGCTGGTGAACATTTGTGGAGTTAGTTACACTCGTTCAGAATTATCACCGTTCCAAGTCCTTAAGTGATTGTCCAACGTTTTAAATTCCATAGTAATTTTTGAAAGGCTGATTTTGTTGCTGAACTGCATCACCTCTCTTGAGCACAGAGTTTGGGGCAGTGTTCAAGGATATGCTCTGGGACCGATTGGTCTGTGGCATGAATGAAGACAGCATACACGTTGTTTGTTGGGGGAAGTCACACTAACTTTCAAGAAGGCTCTAGAAGTTTCTCAGGGCATGGAGATGGCTACGAACAATTCAAAGTATATTCAAAAGGCACATAATGGGATACAGGTGGATGTAGTGCATCAAGGAAGAAAAGAGCCAGCAAACAAAAAGGCAAATGCAGTGGAAAGATTTAGGTGTGGAATCACATGCTATGCCAATCATTGTAAGTTCTGAGACAGTGTGTGCCACAATTGCAACAAAACAGACACGTGGTTAAAATGTGCAGTAGTGCTAAGAGCAAGTCAAAGGCTGGACAGGGAATTTGAAATTCAATGAAGCCTCAATCTGCTATGCATTACCTGGAAAGCACCAAGCAGGAAGAGGAGTGATTCCATGACATGTTCAATGTGAGTGAGGTACTGTGGAGATCGATGGACAGAAACTTAAGGTGGAAATCGACACAGGAGCCTCTGCATCTGCCATCGGTGAGGGGGATTTGAGGGTAATAAGCAGGCAGCAGCCCTTACCCAAGGAAGGATCGACCTTCGAACATACACTGGGGAGACTATACCATTACTTGGAGTGTTGAGGTGGACATTGTGAATAACTGCCAAGAAGCAAGAGCATGGCTCCTGGTGGTTGACTCGGACATGACTGACTCAGGAAAATTCAGTTGAACTGGGATGAGATAAAGCACACAACCGCAAAGGCTGGGAATTTCGCAAAGGCAGGAGATTCGCCGTGTGGTAGTTTATTTGGATGATATCCTGATCACAGGAAAAGCTGAGGAGGCACACATCAACAACCTGGATAGTGTTAAGATATTTTCAGAAGCAGGTCTGCATCTGAAGTGTAACAAACGCATCTTCCAGACACAAGCGTGTGGAATATCTGGGTCATGGAATTATAGGACAGGGTCTGTTCCTTGTGGAGGAAAAGGTACAAACTATCAATGAAGCTCTCAAATCCTGAGAATGTGCTCGAGTTCAGACCATTTCTGTGTTTTGTGAACTACTACGGGAAGTTTATATGTATAGAAGCCTTACAGTACAGAAGGGGTCCATTCGGGTCAGCACCAACCCTTTGAAATGGAGCCCTGTCCCCATAACCCCTCCTAACCTTCACATCTTTGGGCACTGAGGGGTAATTTAGCATGGCCAATCCGCCTAACCAGCACATATTTGGGCTGTGGGAAGAAACCCACGCAGGCACTGGGAGAATGTGTAAACTCCACACACACTGTCACCCAATCATTCATGGCCAGAATTGAACCCAGGTTCTTGGTTCTATGGGGCAAGTGGTGCCACCTTGCACCATGGTTTCTGCCAGACCTTTCAACAGTGTTGGTGCCACTGTGTCTATTGCTCCACAAAGAAGACTAAATGGAACTGGGACCAGTATAAGAGAAAGATTTCAAGGGCGTGAAAGCGCTGCTACAATCAGCTAATCTGCTGGTTCATTTTGATCAGGCCGAGAGCTCATTCTGTCATGTGATGCCTTGCTTTATGGCATTGAAGCAGTGCTCTCTGATCCAATGGAGGACAGGTCAGAAAAGTTTAGATTTGCATCACACACGTTGACAACAGTTGAGAAGAGATATGCAGCTAGACAAGGAAGGTCTAGCCATCGTTTTCACTGTAAAATTATGTTATCAGTATCTTTATGGGCATTTTCAACATATCTACAAGCCATAAGCCATTGATTAACCTTTTTGGTAAGTCCAAATACATTCCTCCCACGGCCTCAGCAGCATTACAGTGCTGGGCTCTCACATTGTTAGTCTACCAGTACAACATCATGTCATGGGCAGGGAAGACAATGCAAATGCAGGCACGCTGAGTTGATTCCCTTAATTGACATGCCAACCAAGGCAGTATTTCCTCTGGAGACAATTTGTGTTTGAATGACTGTCACATTCTCCTGTGAATGCCAAACAGATTAAACAGTAGACCGGCAGAGAAGATTCCTTATGAAGGGTTAATTTTCAGTTATAGATGATGAGGAACTGAGACCATATGCGAAACACAAGGGTGTGCCGTGGTGTGCAGAATGGTTACATTTTTGGGGGGCTGTAGAATGTTTTTTCACCGCTGGTCATTCGCAAGTCGTAGACGAAGCCCAAGAGGCTCATATGGTTGCCTCCCGAATGAAAAGTTTAAACGGTGATACGTTTGCCGGCCAAAACTGGATCAGGACTTGGAGAACAAGGAGAAATCTTGCTTGACTTGTCAAATAAGCCAAAAGATGACGACACCAGCATCACCGCATCTGTGGGAGTGGCCTGACTATCCCTTGTCTAGACTTCATATCGACTTTGTAGGATCTTTTATGGGTCATATGTTTCTAGTCATCGTGGTTGTGCATTCTACGTAGTTAGAAGTGCACATCATGAGCAACATTACAGTTATAATAGAGAAGCTCCGCCAGGTTTTTGCGACTCATGGTTTACTGGATTCTCTGGTTCCTGAAAACAGGACAATGTTTGAGTGATTCTCTCCTCCTCCCCCCCCCCCCCCCAGAGTTTATGCAAATTAAATAGAATACACCAGGTGCATACTGGTCCTTTTCATCCAACATCAAATGGTTTAGCAGGGCGTGTTGTTCAGACACTGAAAGGACTGAAGAGAATGGCAAACGGTACTTTGGGAACTAAGCTCTCTGGTTTCTTGTTTCCGTATCGTATCACACCACAAACTACAAGAAAAACAGGGCTTTCACCGGCTGAAATGTTGATGGGTAGGAAGCCAAAGTCTCACCTGAATCTGTTACATTCAGATGTCAAAACGAGTGTGGGAAGGAGACAGAAAATTGAGAAGGAGAGGCATGACTACCATGCGAAGGAGAGGCATTTCAATCCGGATGACTGTGTCTATGTCAGGAAATCCGGCAGTAACCAACCATGGCTGCCTGGAGTTATTCTGAACCATAGTGATCCAGTATCGTTGGTGGTGAAGCTGACAAATAGAAGGGTCATCCCCAGACACCAAAATCACATTCATCTACACCACAACTCTGAGACAGCTAAATATCTGCATCACACAGCTGCAAAAATTCAACAGGAAGTGGTTCCTGTTGCTCAGGGGATTCAGTGGATGCTACTCCAGGAGAGGTTGAAGAACTGCCTCTCACTAACAACCAACCTATCCTGCGTCTTCCAGTCCAGCTCAACTGAACCAAGACTCACCAGTGTCTACTGAGTCACCAGTGGTTCTACAGAGATCACAACATCCTAAAAGACTGACTTATTAGTTGTGATGTGTGTTATGATGTTTGTTGTTGTCTCTCCTTAAGGGGAATTGAAATTTAAGGAGGCAGAAGTGGTATAGTGTTTTAATAACCATCTTCCTATTTTGTTGTCTATGGGTGCATTAACAAAAGTGCACATGCGTTTGTGACATTATTGGGGGCACGGCCTTGCACGGGTTTTCAGTTTAACCTTGAGGAGCTGTGAATAGTTGTGTTTAGCCGCTGCTGGTGTTTGAAACCAAACTATTATTGCCTCGAAGTTTTCTGAAGTAAAGAAGATTTAATTTTTACAAGGGGTTCAACTGCCTTTCTTGTAGTCAAGTTGTCACACTGCTTTGCTCCCTTTCTTTGTCCCTTTGCTTGTCTAAAACATGTTGCATCTCTTTTTCCAGTTCTGATGAAAGGTCATTAACCTGAAACATTATGCCTATTTCTCTCTCCACAGATGCTGCCTGGCCTGAATGGTTCCAGCATTTTCTGTTTTTATCTCAATCATGCTGTATGTTAACTGTACCAAATGTATTTGGATAAACTTGTTTGATTTTTATTTTCCATCTAATTTGTGCTCTGTCTAAAGAAGCATGGACCCAATGATCATTTTCATCAAAATAAATTCACCTGTATAAAATGGCAATTAAATAATCTTGAGTGTTTTAATCTTCATGTTTCAGGCTGTGAAATTGACGAGCTCACGGACGCAGCTCCCATACGAATATTATTCCCTCCCTTTTTGTCGGCCAAAAAAAATTGAATATAAGGCAGAAAATCTTGGTGAGTTTATTATCAATTTTAAAATACTTTGTGGTATATACAACAATCTAAGTATGCTACTTGACCTCTACAATCAGGGATTAAAGGAATGGGCAATGTGTTAAATGGAGAGGCAGAATGAAAAAAAATGATGGCAGCAATTTGAAAGTCTTGTCATAATCACCTGAGGAAGGAGCAGTGCTCCGAAAGCTCGTGTTTGAAACAAACCTGTTGGACTTTAACCTGGTGTTGTAAGACTTCTTACTGTGCTCACCCCAGTCCAACGCCGGCATCTTCGCATCTTGTCATAATCATGCAGTGCATATTTTAATTTCCATTTAATTTCAGGTGGACATTAAATGCTGGCTTGAAATCGCAGCTGGGTCATGAATAGATGCATGTAGTGTAGTTAAATGGGAATGTTGTTGAACTGTGGGAGACGCTGTTCGTTAATGTGTCGTTAATGTATCAGGTTGAACTTCTGTAAGTTATGACTGACATTGAGACAATAATAAGTATGCCTGACTTTGCTGCGCTGTTCCTAATCTGAGGGCACCGTTCAGTGATATTTCCAGTGGTGGGAGAAAATTATCAGTGTTTTAATGATGTTAGCTACACGGTCGCTCATTGGTTCCTGCTTGTAATTCAACTCTAAGCAAAGCTTGCTTTCCTTTATGGAAATCATTGGTGAACCGTTTGCTTACTGCTTAGTCAGCACAACATAATAATAATCGCTTATTGTCACAAGTAGGCTTAAATTAAGTTACTGTGAAAAGCCCCTAGGCGCCACATTCTGGCGCCTGTTTGGCGAGACCGGTATGGGAATTGAACCCCCGCTGCTGGCATGGTTCTGCATTTCAAGCCAGCTGTTTAGCCCACTGTGCTAAACGTCACTGATTCTGAATCTGAAAGGGCATTTAAGAGCTGAAACCTATTTTGAAGCTCAGGGAATTTAATTACCAGTTAGCAGTTCGTACTTCAAAAATAAGACTGGAACTAAATTTGTGTTATCATAGCAATGGTGGAAGGATCTGTTCCAGCTGTTTTATTTGGTTCCTGTAAACGTGTCCTCTGTAACCTTGCGCATCCAAAATTAATGGTTTAGACGCGTGGAATGCTAAAGAAGAGAATAATCTGTTACATTTGTTCATGTACTTTACAGGTGAGGTGTTGAGAGGTGATCGGATTGTGAATACACCATACAACTTGCATATGAACGTTGGAAAGAAATGCGAAGTGCTCTGTGAAAAGCCAAACAAACCTGTTAGGTTTAAAGTAACAGAAAGTAGTCTGGTCGTGGAAAGGATTCGAGAAGAATATTATGTTCATTTGTATGTGTAACTGTTTTTGCTGTTATAACACGCGGTTCAATAGCTTACTTAATATTTCTAATACCATAAAGGAACCTTGTCTTGAATTTATTGCAGACACTGTATTGGTAGGCTATTACTTTACCATGGGGCACCACAGCTGAGCCTGTTCCTGTAGACCTATACTTGCACAGCCACAAATAGATTCATGTTGCTGACTAATGAATATATAGTACAGTGATGGGACTTGTAGTTAAGTTGAGCTAACTCAGCATAGCCAGGATTTGAACTTGGAATCTTTAGACCTGTATGGCTGTACTGTTACTCAACAGCTAATTATTAACAACATTTTATATTTTGGGGGATTTTGATGTCTTAAGTACTGCAACTGGCATAGAAAGGTTGATGCTTATTTTGTACTACAGAATACATTTAGCTGTATTTTTTACTATCAGTAAGGTGAAAACTATTCGTTCCTAGAATCTTGAGAAAGCCATTGTGGCAGGAATGGTTTCCTGCTTGCCTTTAAAATAGGGTGGAAAGAAAACCTTGTGCACTGAGTTAAGGCCTATAAATGGGTAAGGATGTTGCTTTGCTTTTTGGACTCGCTGTCTTAATTGAGCAGCTTCACAATGCCAACCTGAGCACACCGATCATAAAGGAAGAAAAAGAGAAATTTAGGGAGGGAATTCCAGAGTTTTAGCGCCATGGCACAACTGCCAGTGGTGAAGCAACTAAACTGGAGGGTTCTCAAGAGGCCAGAATTAGAGGAGCTTAAAGATGGTTGTGGAGCTGGAGGAGACAACAGCGATAGAGAGGAATTAGGCCAAGGACGAATTTGAAAACCTGGATGGGAATTTCAGAACAAGGCTTTGCTTAACCGGCAGTCAAGGTACATCAACAAGGGCAGGGGTGATGGTTGAATGGGATTTGGTGCAAGTTAAAACATGGATGCCAGAGTTTTAGTTGACCTCAAATTTAAATAAGAAGTATAGAGTATGGGAGACCAGCCAGGAGTTGGAGTTGCCAGTAATTTATAGAGGGAATCCTAGTGGTGATCTTTTTTGGCATGGTAAACCAGAGTTACCAGGAACATTAATAATTGGTCAGTATTGGAATTGACAGCAGGGATTTGAAGCCATTACTAATTCTCTGCCTTTCATTGCAATGCCTTGTCAATGCACCAGCGACTGAAAACATTATTTAAATGATTCAGTTCCTAGTTTTAGAGTCATCGAATCCCTACAGTGCAGAAGGAAGTCATTTGACCCATCGAGCCTACCCTGACTCTCCAAAAGTGTGCCGCACCTAGGCCCACGCCCACCCTATCCCCATAACCCCACCTAACCTTTTGCACACTCGGGGGCAATTGATCATGACCAATCCACCTAACCTGCACACGAAGGCAGCAAGAGTTGGACAGACACTGATACATTATCATGATCCAGCAAAAAAATCACTGCAATGTTCCCAGGAATTCTGTCATAGTTAAGAAAACTTAAGGAAAGGTTCTTAAAACAAATGAATGCTTTGATCAGATCAAAGTGTTGGTGACTAGGCACTATACACTTGTATTGATGATGGGGAGTACTTGGGAAGTCAAACGTTTTTGAAGAGACAATTAGAACATGGAATACTGTACCATACACAGCTGCAAGGCTTTTAATTTTGCACAATATTTTGAATGTGAAGTTTGACGCATTCTATTTCTCCTCCATATGTGAATGGTAACTGTCACAGAATTGCAGATAACCTGCCTGTCGCAACACGCTTAGAATTTTACCCAAATCATGATGACAATGACAAAAAGAAAGAAAAGGAAGTACAGTTTGAACATGGTTACAGACTTGGATTTATTGACAACAACAAGGTAAAACTAACCGGATAGACTTGCAGGACAAGTTTTTAACCACATTAATAACATGAAATGTATGTACAGAAATTAAATCAGACATTTTGCCCATTAAGCAAACAAAAAACTAAACTGTTCTAATATTAATCACTATGATTTGACCAGCCCGAAGATTTATCAAAATGGATGATTCCTGATAGGAATCTAATACGAGAAAAAAAAAGTGCTATTTTTCTCTGGTTGCTGTCAGTTGAATGGTTTTGTCCTGTGTTAAAGCATGACAAACAAACAGAAAATACTAAATAATTACCAATATGTTAAAAGATGTTTTATCTAGAAGTACCCCTATAATTGCCTTTTCAGATAATCTTCCATTGCAATTAAAAATTGCATTAGAATCTTGTAAGTATTTCACTTGTGAATTCCTAATAACTTTCGTAACGGATGAACAGAATTTTGTGGTGATTTAAATGTAGAAATTAATGATTGTATCAAGAATGTTTACATGCTAGTATCAAGTTTCGTTCTCCAGCATTTAGAATAAACATACTATGTCTGTGAACGTAATAATGAGGAATTTTACACAATGTTTAGCTGATCGCACAAAAGCTTCGCTCACCAGTTTTCACATCATGGTACTTACAAAGTAGAAATTAATTATGCCAATTGCATCCCAGGAACAATATAATTGGTTATTCTCATCTAAATTTCTTCTTTTATATTTAATTTAACTTTAAAAAAAATTTTCCCAAAATAAATTTAGAGAACCCAATTCTTTTTTTCCAATTAAGGGGTAATTTAGCGTGGGCAATTCACCTACCCTGCACATCTGAGTTTTGGGGGTGACACCCATGCAGACATGGGGAGAATGTGCAAACTCCACACGGACAGTGACCCGGGACCTGGATTGAACCCAGGTGCTCGGGTCCGTGAGGCAGCAGTGCTAACTACTGTGACACTGTGCTGCTCCTTTAAATTTCTTTTTTTGAGATGGAAATTGTAAGCTTTCATGCTCACCAAGTTAATTTTTTAAGATTTAATTCAGGGTAGAAACTTCTGTACGAACTAAACTTTTCTAATTTTCTTCCCGCACCTAGGGTGCACGAAGGCAGACTTGCGTGTGTCTCCATAGATAGTAATTCCTGAAACAGGCCACTAGTCTGTCGCCAGTGGGTTATAACTTGAGGGGCGCCACTCTACAGGAGTCTCCCCGCTCTTGCCGTCAGCCACTGGCATTCTGGAAGGGTTTGCACGTTGAAACACTCAAGCATGTTTGACCACATTATGAATGCACCTTCCTTGGCCAACAAGTCCTGGGGTGGGCCTTGAACCTGGAGTTTCTGGCTCAGAGGCAGGACACTACCCACTGCTCCACGTGACCTAAACTTTATAATTACCAGCAATATAAGCTACTTTGCAGTTGTCTGTTTTTGTCTGTGTTAATGTGCATGTCAGCACATGGGTGTAGACAAAGTGGCTAAGTTAATACAATCTTATTTTTCAGTTCTACCTCCACAACCATCTCTCCTTCATTATCTATTATCACAAGGAAGAAATAGAGAAAGATCAGGAACCTACATATAGAGTTGTGCGCTTTGAAGTTGTCCCACAAAGTGTTAAATATGAAGGTAATAATATTATTTCTGGATGTGATTTGAGCACAGTTGCATGCAATAATAGATAAGCAACTACAAAGATGGTAAAATAAATGCTAAACATGAAAGTTATTAACTAAACTTGCAATATCAACCCTGCTCTGGTTTGTGTTTGTTACACTTGAGGGTAAAACTGTGCTTAAACATTCTTGAGAATTTTGTTAACCACCACTATCAGTAATATAATTGATCCTATATTGTATCCTTTTTGCAACATGACAGCATATTGAAAGTAGAGTGCAGCAAATAATTGAGCTTTGGAGAGAAAAAACAGTTCATGTTTCTGGTTCAGTGCATAGTGGATTTATGTATTATTGATACTACTTTGTTGTAACTGAATTTAAACACTGTAGCTGGTTCCTTGTATGTGATCAGGTGTAGAAGTTGTTGCAGTTATTGAGGAATCTTAGTTCGCTGGTAATTTCTGGTGGAACTGGCTTCCTGAACTGGTTAATACATTTGTTCCAAAAAAGAGAGAGGAGGAGGAGAACAGCCTTCAAACGGTTTCCTCTGCTGAAGACTTTCTTGACATAAGAACTAGGAGCAGGAGTAGGCCATCTGGCCCCTCGAGCCTGCTCCGCCATTCAATGAGATCATGGCTGATCTTTTGTGGACTCGGCTCCACTTTCCGACCCGAACACCATAACCCTTAATCCCTTTATTCTTCAAAAAACTATCTATCTTTACCTTAAAAACATTTAATGAAGGAGCCTCAACTGCTTCACTGGCAAGGAATTCCATAGATTCACAACCCTTTGGGTGAAGAAGTTCCTCCTAAACCTCCACATGCCCTGTGTCACTTGCAATCTCTCTCATGCTTTGAAATACTTCGCCCGTTTTGTATTTCCAAGAAGTTTTGGGTTTATCTGTTTGTGGGCATTGTTGCAATTGTTGCCAGTGCTTTGCATTTTTAATCTATCTTTCTTAGTCACTTACATGTTTTGATGGTTGTCTGGATATTAGGAAATGTGTCTCTCTACAGTCCCTGATGGTGATTTGTGTGTTACTCACCCTCACCTTGGAATGTGGCCTTCCATTTTTAAGCACGTTTCTCTGTCTCAGTTCAAGTTGCAAACTTTCCAGTCAGCTGAAAGTTGAAAAAGCATCATGGAATGGGTGACTAAATGTGTGGAAGGGTTCAAGAACAGTTAGAGGTTGTAGTTGGAACAGTGACATCATTGTTTGATGTATTACAGAAGAAAATTAATGAATTAAGATACTGGATTGAAAAAGATCTTGCGGTGGAAATTTCGGTGCAAATTCCTGAACACTTCTAATTTAGAATACTACTGATTTAGATTGATACTTCAGTGCGGTAATTAGCAAGTATGGTATCTCACCTTTTTATACATTTGCCACATATCATGGTATTGGATCGGAAAGATGACAAAACGATTGGGGTTTCCCTGAAGAAGAAGCTGATGCTGAAGTTTTGGAGTTTTTGAATCTTTCAAGTCAACCCTGCTTTTTTCTTCCGGAAGAGATGCAGAGGGACAGACGGAAATCTGATTGTGGGGGGTCAGGAGGGCTGGGTGAGATATGACTACACTTACAGCTCTACCCCCCCTTCAAAAAAACCCGTGCAATATCACAATACGTTTTGCAATTGCAGAGTGCAGTGATGAACAGAGTGATATACACCTGCAAGTACCCAGCTTAATTCCCCTCTTGCTTGTTTAAATGTGCCTTTGGAAGAGACAACATCTCAAGACCCCAGCTGCTCATTGAGTGGATGTTAAAGATCCATTGCATTATTTCAAGAATAGGAAATTATATGCCCTGGCCAATATCATGATCCTTATCACAGCCACAAAAAATACAGGTTAATGCTGTTGTTGAATCTTACCATGGGTAATAATGGCTCCAGTATTAATATATTCAGGAACAATACCTGCAACTTTGATTTTCCTTTTGTTCCTTTGGATCATATTTGTTTGTCCAGTGCCCAGCTTGACGAAGAACCATTTTCCTTTCTTAATTGCCAATGTAATACGTTTTAGGTGAGGTGATAGTATTAGAAAGGAGAATTCTTCCCTTTTTACAAAAAGGTACACAAAGACTTGACTTTTCCTTCAGAATATCTCATTAAGGTAGAAAACACTATTTGCTTGTCTGTTCACTGAATTTGAGGAAGTGTTAATTTAAAGGTGGTGTCTTAACCTATTCTGCTAACAAAAATCAAACAAGTTAAGATTTTCTGTGCTATATAAATATTTGTCTCATTGCATGAGTAAGTATTCCCAAATTATTTGAGGCCAGTAAATACTGGGCTGTAGTAAAACTATTCTTATTGAATTATATAATTAACTTTTTTACCCAGACCTAAAGACTGACGAGGAAGGAAATTGCATCCTGCCTGAGGCTACAGGTTCTCTTCCCCAGGAAATTGATCCCAACAAAGAAAATGATGTGCTTTTTACGTACTCTGTCCGTTGGGAGGTAAGTGCTATGTCAGAAATCAGCGCCTCTATATCCTACATGAGTTAATTCCAGAGCATATGTGTTGGTTGACTATGCTCATTTAAACTCAAATATTGCACTTCTGGAGCTTCTGTGGAGAGAAAATGTGAATCACTGCATTTAAAGGACCTGAACCACAAAGATATGCACTGATATTCCTAATTTTCTTTGTCGTGTGCACTAGAAAGTAACATCTGCTTTTGTTTGTGCATATGAACACTCAGTATGTCAAGGTGACCTGAGGGTTTTTACTGCTGCTTTGGCCTCAGATTATGGTAAAACATTGTTCAGACTGTAATAAAATTTTACTAGAAAATGAAACTATTCAGTGTCAAGTTATAGCAAATCATTTATGGAGAATGTGTATAAAGTAAAATGTTGTGCACAACTTTTGTTACCTGCTGTGATAGTGGAGTCGGACACTTTAGGAACTTCAAGCGGTTATTGGATAGGAACATGGGGCATACCAGAATGACAGGGAGTGGGATAGCTTGATCTTGGTTTTGGACAATGCTCGGCACAACATCGAGGGCCGAAGGGCCTGTTTTGTGCTGCACTGTTCTATGTTCTAACTGTCTGTGCTTTCTATTTCTAGGGAAGTGTTCTTAAATGGGCATCACGCTGGGACACCTACTTAACCATGAGCGATGTACAGATTCATTGGTTCTCGATTGTGAATTCGGTGGTTGTAGTTTTCTTTCTCTCTGGTGAGTTGATTATTATTGCAATTTTTTTCGTGGAACAATTTCACAATCTTTTAAGATTGTGGAAGAGTTTGATGAGGTAAATGTAGTGATGATGTGTTCGTTTGTGTAGGAGATCAAAACTAGAGACTGTGAACATAAGATTAGTCATTAATAAATTCAAGAGAGAATTCAGGAGAAATGTCATTACCTAGAGACTGATTAGAATGTGGATTTCTCTATTACAAGGAAGTTGAGATGACTAACATAGATGTATTTAAAGGGATGTTAGACAAACACGAGGGAGAAAAGAACTAGAGTAGATAAAGAGGATTGGGAGGTGGCTCACGTTGAGGTGATTGTCCTGTTTCTGTATTGCATATTCCATGTAATTATACATAGTATGAACAAGATGTGTATATAGTACTAAGACTCCCTCCTTCATTACATAACTTTAATGCACTTTGTAAAAGCAAAGTCTAAGGCTCATAACTTTGACATAGATGACTGTGGGTGTGTGTGTGTGTGTGGGGGGGGGGGGGGGGGGGGGGGGGTGGAGGAATCAGTAAGTTTGCGGATGACACAATGATTGGCTGGGTGGCTAACAGTGAGGTGATCTCCATGGTGGTGATGAGATCCAATACCCACCGATTTAAATTGGAGACTTTGGATGGTTCTGTCTTGGAATAGTTGCCGAGAAAAAATTAAAAGTTTGAAAACCATTTCTAACTCCTGGGTAACCAGAGCATTGATCCTACAGACTCCCTGACTACTACTAATCTTTATTGTTCACAATTTACATAGATGATTTGGAGTTGGGGACCAAGGGCAATGTGTCCAAGTTTGCAGACAACACTAAGATGAGTGGCAAAGCAAAAAGTGCAGAGGATACCGGAAGTCTGCAGAGTGATTTGGATAGGTTAAGTGAATGGGCTAGGATCTGGCAGATGGAATACAATGTTGACAAATGTGAGATTATCCATTTTGGTAGGAATAACAGCAAAAGGGATTATTATTCAAATGATAAAATATTAAAACATGCTGCTGTGCAGAGAGACCTGGGTGTGCTCGTGCATGAGTCGCAAAAAGCTGGTTTACAGGTGCAACAGGTGATTAAGAAAGCGAATGGAATTTTGTCCTTCATTGCTAGAGGGATGGAGTTTAAGACTAGGGAGGTTATGATGCAATTGTATAAAGTGTTAGTGAGGCCACACCTGGATAATTGTGTTCAGTTTTGGTCTCCTTACCTGAGAAAGGACGTACTGGCACTGGAGGGTGTGCAGAGGAGATTCACTAGGTTAATCCCAGAGCTGAAGGGGTTGGATTACGAGGAGAGGTTGAGTAGGCTGGGACTGTACTCGTTGGAATTTAGAAGGATGAGGGGGGATCTTATAGAAACATATAAAATTATGAAGGGAATAGATAGGATAGATGCGGGCAGGTTGTTTCCACTGGCGGGTGAAAGCAGAACTTGGGGGCATAGCCTCAAAATAAGGGGAAGTAGATTTAGGACTGAGTTTACGAGGAACTACTTCTTCACCCAAAGGGTTGTGAATCTATGGAATTCCTTGCCCAGTGAAGCAGTTGAGGCTCCTTCATTAAATGTTTTTAAGATAAAGATAGTTAGTTTTTTGAAGAATAATGGGATTAAGGGTTATGGTGTTCGGGCCGGAAAGTGGAGTTGAGTCCACAAAAGATCAGCCATGATCTCATTGAATGGCGGAGCAGGCTCGAGGGGCCATATGGCCTACTCCTGCTCCTAGTTTTTATTTTATGTTCTTATTATTAGAGTCACAAGTAGGCTTACATTATCACTGCAATGACGTTACTGTGAAAATCCTCTGGTCGTCTCGCTCCAGTGCCTGTTCGGGTACACAGAGGGAGGGTTCAGAATGTCCAATTCACCTAACGCCACGTCTTTAAGGATGTGGGAGGAAAACGGAGAACCCAGAGGAAACCCACTCGGACACGGGGAGAGCATGCACACTCCACACAGACAGTGACCCAAGCCGAGAATTGAACCCGAGTCCCTGGCGCTGTGAAGCAACAGTGCTAACCACTGTGCAACTACACTCCCTACTGGGCACCCCAACTTCTCCCGAACCCCCGACTACTCTCCTAACCCCTGACTGACTACCTGACCATCAGACTATTCTTCCTAAACTTCTACTGCACCTCCACAAACCTTACCCCGATTGACCATCCGACCCATCCTAACCCCTCTGACCTATCACCCAACAGCCTTGACTCATTCGACCTGTCCTGACTGACAACCCAAACCTTCCTACCCTCGCCCCCAACTGACCACCAGCTTCTCCCAACCTACCATCCCACCCACATACCGAACACACTTCCTTTCCCCTGAAATCTTAAAATGGCTAAGATCTTTAAATTTTTTAATCTGCTTTACAGCTCCGGCGTTAACTGCGCAGCTGCATTCCAATATAAGTAAAAAGGAGCGAAGTTGCAAGCCAACTGTGATTGCCAGTCCTTGGAAGTTCTGGCTCTACATTCAAGGGCAGTGCTTCCCAAACCTTTTCTCAGTGTGACCCCATTTTCAAGCCTCGGGCTTTGTGTGAGGTGGGGGGGGAAAGGGGTACAGGAGCTGTTGAACATTTGGTGCAGTGGTGTTGGGGGAGCTGTAGGATAGATGCTCCATTGTTGAGTGGGGGAAACAAGAGTTGAGCGTTAGAGGAGTTGATGAAAAGGCAAAATATTCGAACACCACGTCCAAAAATGTGGGGGGGGGGGGGCGGAAGCAAGAATTTAAAGGGGCCTTGCAGTTGTTATCATTCAATCAAGCTTCACAACCCACAGTTTGGAAAGCTCTGTTCTAGGGAAGCTAAATACCTAACATTCATAAAAAGCATAATGATATACCAGATGGGTATGTCACATGTGTCTCACTCATGGGAAAATGCTCAGATTTTCTCTACCTTATATCTTCAATTCAATTGTCTATGCATTCTTAATCTAGTAGATCTGGTAAATCTGTTATTTTTACAGTTATTCCATGGAAGATCATGGTGCCAGCAGTGGCAGAGCTCCATGGTTTTCAACTGAAATGGAGTACCTTGTCGACTGGCTCAGATATCCGCAGCGCTCACGTCAGTTAAGATCAACAACAATGACTTGCATGAGGCAGTCGCGATGAAATGGTGCAAGAATCTGCTGAGTGCACTTCACTCTCCAACCAGTATTCAGTTCTGAATGCTCATGAGAGTGATATTTCGTCTGGAGTATAGCCAGAACTCAAGTCACTGGCGTCATGCTTGGCTGAGCTGTATGGGGGTACAAAGAAGTCTAGAAGAGCAATCGTGGTAGGAGATTTGATAGTTAGGGGGAAAGACATGCATTTCTGAGGGCTGGCAAGTGCCTGGGTCCTGATGGACTTCATTCTACGGCCTTAAAAGAAGTGATTAGTGAGATAGTTGATTGGGTTTAATTTTCTAAAATTCTCTAGATTCAGGGAAGGCCCCATTAGATTAGAAGATAGCAAATATGACTCCATTATTCAAAACAGGAGGGCAACCGAAAGCGGGACACAACAGGCCAGTTCACGTAACATTTGTCATAGGGAAAATGTTACAAGCTATTAATAAAGCACTTGGTAGTCAGGCAGAATCAATATGGTTTTATGAAAGTGAAATCATTTTTGACCAACTTCTTGGAATTCTCTGTGCAAGGGACATGCGTTATGGTAAAGGGGAACCAGAGGATGTACTTCGATTTTCAGAAGATGGTTGATAAAATGCGACATCAAGGTTATTGCGGAAAATGAAATCTCATGTTATAGGGGGTGACACATTGGCATGGATAGGAGATTAGCTGGCTAACAGGAAGCAGAGAGTGGGCATAAATGGGTCTTTTTCCAGCTTGGCAAGATATGAGTGGTAAGTCAAGGGGATCGGTGCCGGGACCTCAACTGTTTACAATTTATATAAATTACTTGGATGGATGGATTGACAAATTTGCTGTGACGCAAAGATAGATAGGAAAATAAATTGTGACGGTGGTATATGGAGTCTACAAATATGTTAATGTGTGGGCAAAGATCTGGGAAATGGAGTATCTTGTGGAAAAATGTGAAATTGTCCTTTTTGGCAGAAAGAATAAAAAAGTACATTCTCTAATGGTGAGGATTGCTGAGCTCTGAAATGAAAAGGTGTCCCAATGCATGAATCGCAAGAAGCTAGTAAGCAGGTGCAGCAAGTAATTAGTAAAGCTAATAGAATGTTATCATTTATTGCAAGGGGAATTGAATAGAAAAGTAGGGAGGTTATGCTTCAGTATTGCAGGGTGCTGGCAAGATCACATTTAGAGGACAGTGGTCTTTGTCTCCTTATTTAAGGAAGGATGTTAATGCATTGGAAGCGGTTCAGAGAAGGTTTACAATGTGAATACCTAGAGTGGGTGTATTGTTTCATAAGGAAAGGGTGGACAGGTTAGGCTGGAGTTTAGAAGAAAAGAGACAACTTGAGTGAAGTATATAGGATTCTGAGCAGTCTTGTCAGGGTGGATATGGAAGGGTGTTTTGCTCTTGTGGGAGAATCTAGGGCTAGAGGTCAGTGTTTAAAAACTAAGGGCCGCCATTTAAGATTTAGATGAGGCAAAATGTTTTTCCTGAGCGTAGCGAGTCTTTGAAACTCTCTTCCTGAGGTGATGGGGAAACAGAGTGTTTGAATATTTTTAAGGCAAGGGTGGATAGAATTTTGATAATGAAGGGGATAATAAGTTATCGGGGTTAGCGGGATGCAGATTTTGAGGCGATCGGATCATCCATGATATTATTGAATGGTGGAACAGGCTCAAGAGTATAAATGTGGGATATTGTGACCAGTTTTAGAGAAGATGAGAATTGTACAGGCCGTATGAGTTGCACCTAAATAGAGCTGACACCAATTTCTTTGCAGATCATTTGCTAGTGCTATTGGAGAGGAGTCACAGTAATTGGTAAAAGTGTGAGAACCAGGTGCCAATATCTGACAAGATACCAAGGAATAACTCCATGAAGGCCTGCCTTCTCAACCTCGGTCCTCGTCTGACGTGTGGCGATCCTTAGGTTAAATCACCACCAGCCAACTTTCCCCCTCAAAGGGGGAAAGCAACCTACGGTCATCTGGGACTATGGCAACTTTACTTGGAAGCATTACTTTCCTGGGCAGCACGGTAGCATGGTGGTTAGCATAAATGCTTCACAGCTCCAGGGTCCCAGGTTCGATTCCCGGCTGGGTCACTGTCTGTGCGGAGTCTGCACGTCCTCCCCGTGTGTGTGTGGGTTTCCTCCGGGTGCTCCGGTTTCCTCCCACAGTCCAAAGATGTGCGGGTTAGGTGGATTGGCCATGCTAAATTGCCCGTAGTGTCCTAAAAAGTAAGGTTAAGGGGGGGGTTGTTGGGTTGCGGGTATAGGGTGGATTTGTGGGTTTGAGTGGGGTGATCATTGCTCGGCACAGCGTTGAGGGCCGAAAGGCCTGTTCTGTTCTATGTTCATACATAGAAAATAAAAGCAGGAGGAGGCCATTTGGCCATTCAAGCCTGCTCTGCCATTCATTTATTTAAAAACTAATTTTTATTGAAAAATTTTGATTTTATACAACATTGACGCACCTTAGTAAAATACCGAAAATAACAATAATATTAACAATCATATACATTCACCCCATCCCCATGAACAGCCCAGCATTTTAACAACAACGCAAATTAACACACTATAAAGTTACAGAATAAACACTATAATAATGCACCCCCCCCCCCCCCCCCCCCCCCCCCCCGGGTTAGACGGGCTACTAGGGACGCAAAGGCCAGGACACCGGCCTCTTTCGCCTCCTGCACTCCCGGCTCTACCGCAACTCCAAAAATCGCGAGTCCCCACCCTGGTTTGACCCTGGATCCAACCACCCTCGACACCGTCCCCGCCACCCCCTTCCAGAATTCTTCCAGTGCTGGGCATGCCCAGAATATATGGGCGTGGTTCGCTGGACTCCCCGAACATCTGGTGCACCTGTCCACACCCCCAAAGAACCTACTCATCCTAGTCCCGGACATGTGAGCCCGGGGCAGCACCTTAAATTGGATGAGACTAAGCCTCGCACATGAGGAGGAAGAGTTGACTCTCTCCAAGGCCTCCGCCCAAGTCCCGTCCTCTATCTGCTCCCGAGTTCCTCCTCCCATTTAGCCTTCAGCTCCTCCACTGAAGACTCCTCCACCTCCTGCATTACCTTATAGATGTTAGACACCTTCCCCTCTCCTACCCACATACCCGAAAGCACTCTGTCCATCGTCCCCTGCGAGGGCAGCAAAGGGAATCCCTCTACCTGTCGCCTAGTGAATGCCTTTACCTGCAGGTATCTGAACATGTTCCCTTGGGGAAGGACAAATTTATCTTCCAGTTCCCCCAGGCCCGCAAACCTCCCGCCAATAAACAGGTCCCTCAATTTGCTGATGCCCGCCCTTTGCCACCCCCTGAATTCCCCCATCCGTGTTCCCCCGGGATGAACCGATGGTTGCCACCCAGTGGAGACTCCATCGAGCCCCCTGTTTCCCCCCCAATGCCGTCTCCACTGTCCCCAGATTCTTAGGGTCGCCGCCACCACCGGGCTCGTGGTAAACCTCTTAGGGGAGAGCGGCAGCGGTGCCGTTACCATGGCCCCCAGGCTCGTACCTCTATATGACGCCATCTCCATTCTTTTCCACGCCGCCCCTCCCCCCTCCATCACCCATTTACGCACCATTGACACATTGGCTGCCCAATAGTACCCCAGAAGGTTGGGCAGCGCCAGCCCGCCTCTATCCCTTCCTTGCTCCAGGAAGTGCTCCGCCATTCATTATGATCATGGCAGATCATAAGGGCAGCACGGTGGCCTAGTGGTTAGCACAACCGCCTCACGGCGCTGAGGTCCCAGGTTCGATCCCGGCTCTGGGTCATTGTCCGTGTGGAGTTTGCACATTCTCCTCGTGTCTGCGTGGGTTTCATCCCCACAACCCAAAAATGTGCAGAATAGGTGGATTGGCCACGCTAAATTGCCCCTTAATTGGAAAAAATAATTGGGTAATCTAAATTTATTTTTTAAAAAATGGCAGATCATAAAGTTCAGTACCCTGATCCAGCCCCCTCCCCCCATAATAACCCTTGATCCCTTTAGCCCCAAGGGCTGTATCTAACTTGGTCTTGACATCACACAGCATTTTAGCTTCAACTACTTTCTGTGACAATGCATTCCACAGATTCACCAATCTCTGGGTGAAGAAATTTCTCCTTACCTCAGTCCTAAAAGATCCCTTATCCTCAAATTATGACCCTTCGTTCTGGACTCCCCTCACCATCATTTGCTGCACATTCTTTCTGAATCTACCCTGTCTAATCCTGTTAGAATTTTGTAAGTTTCTATGAGATCCCCTCTCACTCTTCAAAACTCAAATCCTAACCGATTTAGCCTCTCATATGACAGACCCGCCATCCCAGGAATGAGCCTGGTAAACCTTTGCTGCACTCCCTCCATAGCAATAACACCCTTTCTCAGAAAAAGACACCACTACTTCAGGTGTGGCCTCACCAATGCCCGATACAATTGCAGTAAAACATCCCTATTTCTATACTTAAATCCTCTCGCTATAAAGGCTAACATACCATTCTCTGCCTTTACTGCCTATGTACCTGCATGCTTACTTTCAGCGATTGATGCACGGAAACACCGAGGTCTCACTGAGAATCCACCTCTCTCAATTTACACCCAATAAACTGCATTCCTGTTTTTCCTACCTAAGTGGATAACTTCACATTTATCCACGTTATACTGCATCTGCCATGCATATGCTCACTCAGTCAGCCTGTTCAAATTGCGTTAAAGCATCCCATCCTCCTCACAGCTCTCCCTCCTACCAAACTTTGCGTCATTTGCAAATTTGGAGATAACACATTTAGTTCTCTCATCTAAATCATTAATACATAACGCAAACAGTTGGGGTCATAACACAGATCTCTGTGGTATCCCACTACTCACTGTCTGCCAATCAGAAAAAGATCCATTTATTCTAACAGTTTGCTTCTTGTCTGCTAACCAGTTTCTATCCATCTCGAGACACTCTCCGCAATCCCATGCGCTTTAACTTTACATAGTAATCTGCTATGTGAGACCTTGTCAAAAATCTTCTGAAAATCTAAATAAACCGCATCCATCGGTTCTCCCGGTCACTACTCGTTTCGTCTTCAGAGAATTCCAGTAGATTTGTCAAGCATGATTTCCCTTTTGTAAATCCATGCTGACTTTGATTATACCACTGCTTTAAAATGCTCTGCTATGAAATCCGTGATAATGGACTCGAGCAACTACTGAGGTTAGGCTCATTGGTTTATTGTTCTCTCCACATCGCTTTTTGGAATAGCAGGATTACATTCACTGCACTCCAATCTGTAGGAACCATTCCAGAGTCCGAAGAATTTTGGAAAATGACCACCAATGAATCTACTAATTTTAGGGCCACTTCCTTAAGTACTCTGGGATGAAGATTATCAGGCCCTGGAGATTTATCTGCCTTCGATCCCATTAATTTCCCCAACACCATTTCTCTACTAATACTAATTTTCTTCAGCTCCTCACTAAAACATGTTACTCAGAACTTCAGGTACATTATTCATGCCTTCCTTTGTGAAGGCAGAAGCAAAGTAAAAAAAATGTAGTTCCTCAGCCTGAGGAACCCTGTTTGATCCCTGTTATGAATTCCCCCATTTCTGACAATTTGTTTTTATCAATCTTTTTCTCTTTACATACCCAAAAAATCTATTGCAGTCGGTTTTTATTCTCCCCACTAGCTTGCTTTTCAGGTGTATTTTCCTCTCAATCAATCTCTTGGCCTGCCTTTGCTGAATTTTAAACTGTTCCCAATCCTCAAGTCTATTGTTTTTTCTTGCTAATTTGTATGCCTTTTCTTTGAATCTAATACTATCTCTAATTTCCCTTGGAAGCCATGATTCTCTTTCTATGGCGCCAAATATGAATAAACAACTTTTGGAGTTCACTTCGTCCTTTGAATGTCTGCCATTGCCTTTCCACTGTCCTTCCTTTCAGTAATGTTTCCAAGTTCGAGATGGCCTCAAACCATCATAGTTACTTTTATTGAGTTTCAGGACCCTGGTCTCAGAATCAACTACCTCACTATCCACCTTGATAAAGAATTCTATCATATTGTGGTCACTCATGCCCAAGGGTTCTCTCACAACCAGATTGCCAACTAATCTTTTCTCATTGCCAAACTCCCAGTCCATGATGGCCTGTTCCCTTGTTGGTTCCTCAACGTATTGATGTGGACTTTGCCAAGGAGTACAAAATACTGGGCGAGATGGATAGCACTAGAGTAGGAAAATGACAAGTTTTGGGTGTGTTCAAAGGAAGGTGGGAAGTAATAACGTCTGAAATGGGATTGCTGTGTATATGTGTGAATGCATGGAGTTTGGTAAATAAGATTTGTGAGTTGAAGATTCAGAAAGTCCCTCAAGAAGTATGATGTTTTGCCTACAATGGAGACCTGACTGAAAGAAGGGTGGGACTGGATATAAATTGTTCAGGAATGATAGGAACGGGGAGGGGTGGCAGTATTGAGTAAGCAGGAAATTACTGCTCTGGAGAGAGAATTTCCCAGAGGAGTCAGGGACAGAATCTATTTGTCTAGAATTGAGGAATAAGAAAGATGCAATTACATTGCTCGGTGTAGTCTATAGGCCACCAACTAGTGGGAAAGATGTAGAGGAAAAAATTGCAAGGAAGTTACAAAGAAGCGCAAGAATTATATAGTTACAATAGGGGACTTTAATTATTTGACTATTGACTGGGTTAGTAGTACGAACGGCAAGAGTAGTTTTATGTAGCAATATGCTTCTAGTCTAATGAGAGAGGCACTGCTAGATCTGGTTCCAGTGAAGTAACAGTATCTTGAATCCTTGACATCAACATGAAATATTAATTATTCATCGACAAAAAATTAATTATTTTGTGATCCATTCCCTCGATCCTGCTCAGAAATGCTGTCTGTGCCTTTAATAAGGTACGACTGAAAGGAATGTTCCAGAACATAAGTCTTACAGTTAATATTGTGTAATTTTTCACATACTCTTGAAGAAAACCATTTTTCCACTTCTTGCTGGTGCCTTGAAATGACGGAGTTAAAGTTAGAGCCCATGTTCCAACACGGTACACCGTTAGCACTGTTGCTTCACAGCTCCAGGGTCCCAGGTTCGAATCCCAGCTTGGGCCGCTATCTGTGCGGAGTCTGCACGTTCTTCCTGTGTCTGCATAGGTTTCCTCCAGGTGCTCCGGTTTCCTCCCACAAGTCCTGAAAAATGTGCTGTTAGGTAATTTGGACATTCTGAATTCACCCTCGGTGTACCCAAACAGGCGCTGGAATGTGGCAACTAGGGGCTTTTCACAGTAACTTCATTGCAGTGTTAATGTAAGCCTACTTGTTGTAACAAAGATTATTTTCATTAACAAGTCTGAAACGTTGGCATTATTCACCCATTGTCTTTGAAAATCTGATTTCTGAACTTTTTTTCCCCTCTGTCAGGAATTCTTAGCATGATAATCATTCGAACGCTCAGGAAGGACATTGCGAACTATAACAGAGAAGATGACATTGTATGTATTTTTGACCAGTGGATTGAAGTGACTTGGGAATAAGGAGGGTATTTATGACTTAAGCTGTTGGCAGTTCTTCTATGCCTGAAAAACATTCAGTTGTACTGTTGGGGTGTGGGGTGGGAGGACTCCACTAATTTACCCATTTATCCAGGTTTGCCATCTGGTAAACTGCATCCATGTCATAAAAAAGTAACTATGGCTCAAAGCATTCAAATTGGCTTACCTTTCTTAACAGTCAATTATAAAACACGACAAAATATTTTACTCCTCTGCTACAAATGTTACAAGTGATTTCAGCATCCACATTGTGTTCTTCAAAATCTCTAATACGCTCTTGCAATTCAACATTATCATAAGTTAAGGTATATAACAGTTTTGAAAGCAAAAAACAAAACCAAGCAATTAATTCGCCTGTCCCATTTTCTCAGAACTAAAATAGCTTTCAGCTTTGCTCTTTAAGCTCTCATTATTTATTTGGGTCTTCAGCCATGATATTTTTTGGATCATCTTCCAGGTGTAACTGGATTGCGCATCATTGCCCTCACAAACCTTATATGGTCCACTACTTTGGGCATGCGCTGTATACATGAGTTTTAATGTTCGCTCTATTTTTCTTTTGTTATGCATACTCCTCTGCAGTATAATGCAGTACACTGCTGTATAGTGATACCCACCCTCCTATATGGATCAGAGACGTGGACTGTGTACAGCAGGCACCTCAAAACCATGGAGAAGTACCATCAGCACTGCCTCTGCAAGACCCTGCAAATCTATTGGCAGGATAGATGCACCAACGTTCATGTTCTCAGGGAGGCAGTTGCATAGTCGTATTGTCACCAAACCAGAGACTCCGGTTCAAACCACGCCACTGCAGATGGTGAAATTTGAATTCAATAAAAATCTAGAATTAAAAGTCCCAACGATGACCATGATTCCATTGTCAATTGTTATAAAAACCCGTGAAGGAAATCTGCTGTCTTTAACTGGTCTGGCCTAAATGTGCCAGACCCACAGCAATGTGGTTAACTCTTCATTGCCTCCTCAACGGCAACTAGGGATAGGCACTAAATGCTGGCCCAGCCTGCGAATCCCACGTCCCATGAACAAATAAAAAAACCTCCGACAGGCATCCCCAGCATCGAAGTACTGACTGCACTCTATCATCTCCGCTGGGTGGGCCACATCGACCGCATGCCTAACATGAAACAAATGTGCTAGTCTGAGCTAGGGCGAGCTTTGACATGGCAAGTGAGCCACTAAGAGGGCAGAGGAAACGCTTCAAAGCCATCAAAATGTGTAACATCCCTACTGACACCTGGGAATCTCTGGCTCAAAACCACCTAAAGTGGAGGAAAAGCATCTGGAAGGAGCTGACTATCTCTAGTTTCATCGTCAAGAGCCAGATGAAGCGAAGTGTCGACAACAAAGGAGCACGTGGTAACCTGGGCACCCCACTGATCCATTCCTCCAACCACCGCCTGTCCCACCTCTGACAGAGGCTCTAGATCATGCATTGGACTCCTCAGTCACCTGACAACTCATTTTTAGTGTAAATGCGAGTCATCCTCAACTTCCTAAGAAGAGAGAAGTTTATAGCATTACTTGCTACATCCCAGGTTGCTGTGTACCCATGCAGCTTAGAAGGAACATAGATAGACTCCACTGTATCCTATTCTTCTGATTGGGGAAAGCCCGTTCTTTGTAGCTTTGCAGCTTTGCATTCTGTGATTTGTTTATGCTGTAATTTCTTCTAAAGATAATAGAAATTAAGAAGTTAATTTACATTTTTTCCTCTAGAACCATTTTACATTCCATTTTAGAACAAATAATTAATGATCGGAGACACGATGGCATAGTGGTAATGTCACTGAGCTAGTAATCCAGAACCTAGGCTAATGCTCTGGCGATACGAGTTCAAATCTCACCACGGCAACTGATGGAGTTTAAATTCAATTAATGTATCTAGTCTCCGTAATGGTGACCAAAGAGCTATCAGTGATTGTTGTAAAAACCCACCTGTTTTAGTAATGTGGTTGACTCTTTGCTCTCTGAAATGGCCCAGCAAACCACTCAGTTCAAGGGCAATTATGAATGGGCAACAAAGGCTAGCCTTTCCAGTGACATCTACATCCCATGAAAAAATAATAATAATGTCCCGAAACTTTAAAAATGAACATAGAACATACAGTGCAGAAGGAGGCCATTCGGCCCATCGAGCCTGCACCGGTACCCACTTAAGCCCTCACTTCCACCCTATTCCCGTAACCCAATAACCCCATCTAACCTTTTTGGTCACTGAGGGCAATTTATCATGGCCAATCCACCTAACCGACACGTCTTTGGACTGTGGGAGGAAACCGGAGCACCCGGAAGAAACCCACGCAGGCACGGGGAGAACGTTCAGACTCCGCACAAACAGTGACCCAGCAGGGAATCGAACCTGGGACCCTGGCGCTGTGAAACCACAGTGCTAGCCACTTGTGCTGCACGTGGTAGCATCTGGTAAATTGAATAATCATCCATAACTATTTACAGTTTACTTGCCGTCTAAACTCAGTTATTGAGAGACAACTAAGAATTAAAACTGCAGTAATAACTCTTGCGCCACAAAAGAATTACCCTTCCAGCACTTAAACTATTCTTGAGCAATGCTTCAGATCAACTTGCTTTACTCATACAAAATTAAGCTAAACCTATTAAAATAAAGAATGGGGTGGGGAGGAGGTGGGGTTTAGCTGGTATTAAAGTTTGGGGAAAGTATTTTTCATGGTGCAACATTAGATTGTCAAATAAAAACAGAAGTACTCAGCAGCAAGGTCCTTGACCTGAAATGTCAACTTAGTCTCCTCTCGAATGTTGCTTGACCTGCTGAGTATTTGCAGCATTTTTTAGTTTTATTTCAGAATTGTAGCATCTGGGGTAGTTTGATCTTGTATTCATAGAATTTACAGTGCAGAAGGGT
Organism: Scyliorhinus canicula; assembly: GCF_902713615.1. Lineage (NCBI taxonomy): Eukaryota > Metazoa > Chordata > Chondrichthyes > Carcharhiniformes > Scyliorhinidae > Scyliorhinus > Scyliorhinus canicula. The sequence continues at coordinate 178,931,142 of NC_052152.1, forward strand.
GTCATTCGGCCCATCAAGTCTGCACTGTCCCTCAGAAAGAACACCCTACTTGAGCCCATGCCTACCCCTATTCCCGTAACCCAGTAACCCCACCTAACCTTGTGGACACTAAGGAGCAATTTAGCATGGCCAATCTGCCTAACCTGCACATCTTTGGACTAGATCATTCCTAGAGGTAATTTATTTTGACCCCATGAGCTTTTTTGTGTCTCTCGAAGTCTCCGTTTTTGTTTCACTTATTTATTCATCTATTTACGTTCAACCCGTTTCATATTATAGAATCTTTCATTTATGCTGTAAAGAGAAATTTTAAAGATCTGGATTTACCAATAATCATTTACCTTTAGGGCCTGGGTTTGGACCTAGCTGAGACACATGGATTGAAAGTTTCCTTTTGATTATAATATTCCTTTACACAAAATACATTTTGGCAGTGCACCCTTTGTTTAAACAACATTTCTAGTTTTGCTGAGAAACCAGAGGAAGGCTGGTGTGCAGAAAACAAGTGTGAAATCACCATGTGTGGCATATTCTTGCGCCTTAAAGTTGGAATTAAAGTAGATCTGAATAAAGAGACAGTTACTGAACATCTTGGCACAATATACTTGGTTTTGGACTGCTAATTACTTTTGCTTACTACAAAAGTTGAAGTAATCTATTCTTGGCACAGCCCCATACAAATAGAAAAATGATCAGCAAAGTAGAGAAGGAAGAACAAAGACAAACATTACATGTAATTCACATGCAAATCCAGATAAATCACAGCGTTTGCCAAAATTCAGTGGAAAATTTTAAGTAGAAATTAATAAATGTTGATAGAGCTGACCCTTCTAATTAGGAAACAGATAAATAGTTGTCTACTTTCTTTCTTCGTGGACTTGTGTCAAGTACTGGCTGAATGGTGAAGTGTGTGAAAATAATATGAAACCTGACATTTTCAATTGAAGATTAATTCCCGAATATTTTTAAATTTGTCGCTTGTAGGAGGACACCATGGAAGAATCTGGCTGGAAACTTGTCCACGGTGATGTGTTCAGGCCACCTCATTATCCCATGATTCTCAGCTCTCTGTTAGGATCTGGAATCCAATTGTTCTGCATGATCTTAATTGTAATCAGTGAGTATTTGCCATCATATTTCTTCCTTTAAAATATGATAGCTGGAATTTTTCAGAGCTTTTTCTAATGTTGCATATGATTCATTTTCAGTCGTTGCCATGTTAGGAATGCTGTCACCATCTAGCAGAGGAGCACTGATGACAACCGCTTGTTTTCTCTTCATGTTTATGGGGTATGTTAATTGAAAAGGCTATGAATATTTTTTTGATATACTGAACTCGGACTGGAGTATTTTCCTCCTTATTCATGCTCCATGCACAAACCCACTGGGCATCATAAAGGCATCAGACAATCACGTTCACCTTCCTTTTCAACCCTATTCCCACTTAAATCTATAGGCTTGTGTTTATTGTCATTCCAAAAGTAGACCCACGTTTTCTTTTCACTCATCCTTCACTTCTATTGTCACCATGGCGAGGGAAAGATATTGACAGTAGCTTTCAGGTCTTGAACATATTCTTTAATTTTCATGTTGATAGTTTCCTGGTTCAAGTTGATGCCTGATTAAAATAATTGACTCATCTTCAACTTAAATTGTTACATGCATTCCTTGCTTGAAAATTCAACTTGCCACAGATCCATTTTTGTTGCCGATACCCATAATGCAAACGTGCACTTTGTCAGATAATTCAGTTCTTGAAATTCCAAGACTTGTACTGAGTTTAGCAAAGTTAACTGTGAAGAAGTTTTTCAACTGTGTACAACTCTTGGTACTTGGTGCAGGGACCTAGAGTTGCACCTTTATTGAAGAGGCACTGTTCAAAGTCAGGCTTGAAGCTAAAGACCTATAGAACCGCGCGAGCTGAGACACATTCCACATTGTTGAATAATCTAGTTAATTTTTTTTAGGTCACTAACAAGGGCAGACAGGAGAGTGTCTATGTATGTTGTTTATGTGGACTTTTGGGACTTATTTAGGCTCCGCACCAGAGTTCATTGGCAAAAAATTAGACTGTATAAAATTGCTCATGTCATTGGTTGACGATTAGTTGTGAGACAGACTGTAGACACACTCTGATTAGCAGAATGTAAGTTGTATCTAGGGATTTGTATGGGGCCTTAACTTTTCAACATAAATATGAATAACTTGAATGAAGAAATAGAGGGTATTTTATTTGGGTATACAAGTTAAGTTGGGAGGAACAGCGTGTTGTGTCAAAGGATGCAGGACGTTCCAAAGGGTCATAGACAAACTCGGTGAGTGGACAAAACTAGCAGATGGAACTCACTGAGCAAATAAGTTAATCCATTTAGGATCCAAGAAAGATAAATTGGAGTGTTTTCTTATGGTAAGGGACTAGAGACTATAGAGGAGTAGTGAAGTGATTTGATTATTCCAGGTGTCTACAGAGTTAGCGCTCGGGCACAAAAAGCAATCCAAAAGGCTGAAGGAGCATTGGCTGTGGGAATTATCTTTTATTTGTACAGAGCCTTAGTTAGAACTCATGGAGGATTGTTTTCAGTTCACAGGGTTACACATAAAGGAGGACTATAATTCCTTCCTGGGAGGTTCTCAGTGCAGATGTATCAAAATTAGGGCAGGGCTTAAAGAGTTAAAAGTAACAAAATAGTGCAAACTTGCGTTGTGTCACCTGGAATTCAGGAGGTTGAGGAGCAATTTAATTGAAGTGCTTAAAATATTAAAAATATTTGATACAGTAGGTATGGAAAAGCTTTTTGTAGGTCATTCAGAATAATTGGGAAAAACCTTAAAATTAGAGCTGGGCCATTCACGAGTAAAATCAGAAAACGCCTTCCCCCCCACACACAATTTAAATGTGGAGTTCTCTTCCTAAAACGCTGTGGATTCTGCATCAACTGACATTGTCAAAAATGAGATTGATAAATTGTTGGGTAAGGGTATCAAGGTATAGATCAAAGGTAGTTAGATGGAATTGACTTTCAAATCAGCAATGAGGTAATTTAGTGGCAGACAAGGTGCAAAGCTGAATGGCCTACTTCTGTTTCTATAACCTTCATTATTGTCTCTCTGTTGTTCCTGCAAATAATTAAAGTAAATTTGGATGTGGATTGTAGATATTTAATTCCTATTAAAACCTCTGCCAGATTCATTTTGCTATTTGACATGCAAACTAAGAATCTACAGTGACGTTTTCCTTCTTGCAACATGGGAATTGAATTAAAATGTGTGATATTCAACACTACCGTACTTCTCTTTCAAATTTGTAGTTGTGAAATAATTAAACAGTCATTAATTAAAATGTGCACTTGAGTTATTGAGTAACATATTAAAGAGAGAAGTGATATTTTTCAGAAGCATATCGTCAAGGATAAAGCCATTGTTGGACTTTAGAAACATAGTGAAATAGGAGCAGGAGGAGGCCATTTGGCCCTTCGAGCCTGCTCCGTCATTCATTATGATTCAACTCAATAGCCTAATCCGACCTCCTCCACCCTCGCCCCCCACCACATATCCTTTGATCCCCTTTGCCCCAAGTGCTATATCGAACTGCTTCTTGAACAAATGCAATGTTTTGGACTCAACTACTTTTTGTGGTGACAGGCTAACCACTCCCTGGGTGAAGACATTTCTCCTCAACTCTTTCCTAAATGATCTACCCTGTATCCTCAGACTGTGATCCCTGGTTCTGGACACCCCCACCATTGGGGACATCCTTCTTGCATCTAACCAATCTAGTCATGATAGAATTTTATAGGTTTCTCCGAGATTTGTCCCTCATTCTTCTGAACTCCAGCGAATACAATCCTAACCAACTCAATTTCTCCTCATTAGTCCGTCCCGCCATCCCAGGAATCGGTCTGAAAAACGTTCACTGTACTCCCTCTAGAGCAAGAACATCCTTCGTCCGATAAGGAGACCAAAATGCACACAATATTCCAGGTGTGGAATTGCAACAAGACATCCCTGCTCCTGTACTCTAACCTCGCTATGAAGGCCAACATATCATTTGTCTTCCTTACCGCCTGCTGCACCTGCAGGCTTACCTTCAGTGACTGGTGTACGAGGACACCCAGGTCTCGTTGCACATTCCCCTCTCATTTATGGCCATTCAGATAGTAGTCTATCTTCCTGTTTTTGCTACCAAAGTCGATAACCTCACATTTACCCAAATTGTACTGCATCTGCCATTCATTTGCCCACTCACTCAACATGTCCAAATCACACTGAAGGATCTCTGCATCCTCCTTACAGCTCACCCTCCCTCCCAACTTTGTGGCATCTGCAAATTTTGAGATATTACATTTTGTCCCCTCATTCAAATCATTAATATATATTATCTTGTCTTAATGCATTTTAGAAAATTTCAAGTCTTAATGGCTGTTCCTTCCTCAAATGCTAGGAGGTAAACAGCACCTATATATGTAAAACATTAAATGAAATAGATTTTAAAATATTTACACAGGGTCGTTAGAATGTTGCACAATGTTGCAGCAGGATCCATAAATTCTTTTAAAAGGGAATTGGACAAACTGTAACCTCTCCAGTCTGAGTGCTCGGGACCGAGTAATTTCTGGATTCAGAATTTTCTAGCTTAAAGAATGATGTCAGAATGCCTAACCGCAAGTGAGAATCAAAAAATACTGTAAAACATAAATCAGCAATAAAAAATAGTTTTACTTGCCCAAATACTGTATCTTCCACTCCTAAAGCACTGTGCTAAAAAAATGTCAGTGACTTTGAGGCACAGATGGGTTTGCTTAAAACACTTCCAACAACTGTTTTTTCTGAACAATAAATTTCTGGACTGGAGTGATTACAGTGAAGTTGCTTCAAAAATCATAATATTAAAGAATACGGGGAGTGAGTGAGATTAGAGTAGATGGTTCATGAAGAGAAAAATATTGACACAGAGTTGATAAATCAAATGGTATGTTCTTGTGTTCTGATTCTATTCTTTCAAAAACCCAAAATAGTTTTTTTTTTAATTAATCGCTTTCAGGAAATGGTTTAATTAGACATCCCTAGAGACAGTGCAGTTTTAATATTTATGTACAGTAAGACCCAGTATTGAAGGTTGTGAGATTGCATTTAGTAAACAGTGTACTCTCAGTTTGCCCAGTCAGTCTTGTGGAAAATGTGTGTTTTCGTTTCAGGTTGTTTGGTGGTTACTTTGCAGGCCGTTTGTACCGCACTCTCAAAGGCCACCGATGGAGGAAAGGTGCATTTTGTGTAAGTACATTACATTGTGCAATTCTATTTGGACAAATCTTCGGAATAATTTTGGAACATGATTCTTACTCTAGTAAATATTTCCTGTCCCATGTAAATTAACTTTAGACGGAATTTTAAAGAAAACATAATTCGATTCTGATTCATTGTATACTTCAAAGAATATGGGTGAGAGATCTGCGAGGCTTGGCTCCTGGTATTGCTACTCATTAAGTTCTACATTACAGGTCAGGTTACAGTATTGTAGCCTTGACTTTCTATTGCTAACTCAGAGCCTTTCAAAATTTTCATAGTTATTATATTATTTCACACCTTGGAGATGTTGGGCTAATTGTTTCTTCGCATAGCATACTTGCTTCAGAGAAATACATATTGGGAAAGTACGGAGGATGTTCCCATAATTTCCTAATATACATTTTGGTGGACGAGGCTTAGAGCTGCATTTGGAAATCAACTGTAGAGAACTTCAAAATGTAATTGAAACTGTACAAAGTTTGAAATCATGAAGTTTGTTTACATGTTTACTGTACGCCGATGGGCACAGCAATATTAGTCACTCCTGTAAATGTTCTGAGCATCATATTCAAGGAAAATAATTCCTAACTGATCTTTTGAATCAGGCCAAAACCTACCCCCTCCGCTTTCTATTTGGTAAAAATGGACCATATTACTGTTTGCTGGATGTGACTGGCCTTGAGGAACCGTGTGAGTTATATATCTGGATAGAGATTTTACTTTATAGGACAGGTGCTCTAGTGATTAAAGCAGTAAAGGTAAACATTAAATATTAATAAATCTTATTTTTAGGGTACTGCACAAATATTGCTACAATGTCCTGCAACAAAACGTTTAGCACATTCTCTGCTTCAGATTTAGCTTTTCAACACAGTTTCTGGCAGCCTTCTGCCTTGTGAGATGATTGTTACATCTTGCTTAGCTCTGTGTTAACCATTGCTTGGTGTGGCTCTGGAGGCCTACCCTAACATCAACACATAGTTAAGAATTTGGATTTCAGATGCCCCATAGGTAATTTGCTTGGTAACTTCCTCCTGTACTTTATTTACCCTACTGCAATGGGAAAGATAAAAGTAGAAAATTTAATTAACCTTTGGGAGAAAGGTCTACAGACCCAAGATTGGTCCAACTTTTTATATCGCGGAACAGGCTTGAGGGGTAAATGGCCTACTGCTAAATGGCGGAGCAGGACCTAGGGGTGAATGGCCTACTCCTGCTCCTTGTCCATATGTTCTTGTTATTCATATGAAGCAGCAAACGTGCTCCACCATTGCAGCTGTTCTTGGCTACACTGACTCGAAGAAATACTGGCATTTTTAAGGATTTTACTGTTTCATCTGTATTTAACTCATCATTATTTGTTGGTTTTCCTCTTTTTATTTACAGACTGCTACTCTCTATCCTAGCATTGTATTTGGATTGTGTTTTGTCCTAAATTGTTTCATTTGGGGAAAACATTCATCAGGAGCTGTAAGTATTAATCTTAACACAAATTGTTAGTAAATGGAATTATTTATCTATGGAGTAATTTAATGAGTCACTATTACAATCCAGACTTGAGGGGGGAGAGAGCACAGAGCAAGAGAGCTGTTTATCTTGTGGATTATCTTAAAGCACATAAAAAGTATGTGTTCATTGTGTCTGGCAATTATGTTTCTTCCTTCCTCACCGTTCTGTCAACACTACTATCTACTACTGATGAAATTAAAAACAAAATAAATAAGTCACAAAACAAGAGTGCACAAATGTTTTTTTTGTGCGCATTTTGTTTTTAATTGTAGTGAGAGTAGAACTGATAGCTGAAACAAAACTAGAAATCCTTGGTGACACATTCATCTGCATTCACATGGGCCTTTCGATGAGAGCTAATACTGAATTCTCGTCTTCATCCAGGTGCTGCTTTGGTGTAGAAAGGTTGGATTGTCTTTAGCAGTAATTTGCAGTCTTAATTTTGGGGAACTGCTTGGAGCCAGCACAGAGGAAGATGGTTGGGGTTGCTGAAGGTCAATCATCTCAGTCCCAAGAGTTCCTCAGGGTAATGTCTTAGAGCAAATCAATGATCTTCTCTCCATTAGGTCAGAAGTGAGAATGTTCGCTGATTATTTCTGTGTTCAGCAGCTCCTCAGATGCTGAAGCAGTCCGTATTTATATGCGATCAGAACTGGACAATAGCCAGGCTAAGGCTGATAAATAGCAAGTGTCATTCATCCCAGACAAGTGCCAGGTAGAGTTCATCTCCACCTTCCCTTAATATTTCAAGGTTTTATTATTGCTGAATTCCCTGGGGGAGAAACTGAACTAGTGAAGCCATATATATACCATGGCAAAAAATAGCAGGTCTGAGGATGGGATTTCTGTGCAGTTACTCACCTTCTGACTTCCCAAAGCCAGTCCACCACCTACAAGTCACAAGTCAGGGATGTGATGGAATACTCTCCACCTGCCTGGATAAGTGCTGCACCACCAACGCTGAAGAGGATCAGCACCAACCAGGACAAAGCAACTGGCTTGGTCAGCATCACATCCACCACCTTAAACATTCACTCCCCTGACCAGCAATGTGTAGTGGCAGCAGTGTGTGCCACCTACAAGATGTACTGAAGCAGCTCACCAAGGATTCTTCAACAGCACCTTTCAAGCCTGAAACTTTCACCACAATGAAGGACAAGGGAAGCAAATGCATGAGAACGCCACCTGCGGCGGAACACCACCACCTGAAATTCTCCTCCACGCCTACATCATCGTGACTTGGAACTATATTACTGTTGCTGGGTCTAAATCCTGGAACTCCTGCTCAGCTCTGTGGGTGTACTGTTATGATCCTACTAGGTGTTATAACTGGACAGGAAGATCCCAGAATGGAACTATGGCTCTTACTTTTCTTTATAAAGCATGGATGAACAGAGTCACAGGACCACTGATTTGTTTTAACAAGAACAAAGAAAAATTCCAGCACAGGATCGGCCCGCCCACCAAGCCTGCGCCCTCCAGATCTTCTATCTAAAACTGTCGCCTATTTTCTAAGGATCTGTATCCTTCTGCTCCCTGCCTGTTCATATATCTGTCTAGATACATCTTAAATGACGCTATCGTGCCCGCCTCTACCACCTTTGCCGGCAATGCGTTCCAGGCACCCACCACCCTCTGCTTAAAGAACTTTCCACGTACATCTCCCTGAAACTCTTCCCCTCTCACCTTGGACCCGTGACCCCGAGTAATTGAGTCCCCCACTCTGGGTGCAAAAGCTTCTTGCTATCCACCCTGCCTACATCTCTCATGATTTTGTAGACCTCAATGAGGTTCCCCCCTCAACCTCTGTCCTTCTAATGAAAATAATCCTAATCTAACCTCTCTTCACAGCTAGCGCCCTCCATACCAGGCAGCATCCTGGTGAACCTCCTCTGCACCTTCTCCAAGGCATCCACATCCTTTTGGTAATGTGGCTACCAGAACTGTCTGCAGTATTCCAAGTGTGGTCGAACCAAAGTCTTATACAACTGTAACATGGTCTGCCAACTCTTGTACTCAATACCCCTTTCCCACGAAGGAAAGCATGTCGTATGCCTTCTTGACCACTCTATCGATCTGCGCAGCCACCTTCAGGGTACAATGGACCTGAACAACCAGACCTCTCTGTACATCAATTTTCCCCAGGGCTTTTTCATTTACCTTATAGTTCGCTCTTGAATTGGATCTTCCAAAATGCATCACCTCACATTTGCCCGGATTGAACTCCATCTGCCATTTCTCCACCCAACTCTCCAATCTGTCTATATTCTGCAGCATTCTATGACAGTCCCCTTCACTATCTGCTACTCCACCAATCATAGTGTCATCTGCAAACTTGCTAATCAGACCACTTGTACCTTCCTCCAGATCATTTATGTATATCACAAACAACAGTGGTCCCAGCACGGATCCCTGTGGAACACCACTGGTCACAGTTCTCCATTTTGAGAAACTCCCTTCCACTACTACTCTCTGTCTCCTGTTGTTCAGCCAGTTCTATTCCACCTAGCTAGTACACCCTGGGCCCCATGAGACTTCACTTTCTCCATCAGCCTACCATGGGGAACCTTATCAAATGCCTTACTGAAGTCCATGTATATGACATCTACAGTCCTTCCCTCATCAATCAACGTTGTCACTTCCTCAAAGAATTCTATTAAGTTGGTAAGACATGATCTTCACTGAAACTTCAACCACCTGGCCGGGCTAATTTCCCAACACCAGGTACAGTATGGCTCCTTCCCGAGTTGGACTATTTACATACTGCTCTAGAAAACCCTCCTGGATGCTCCTTACAAATTCTGGTCCATCTAGACCTCTAACACTAAGTGTATCCCAGTCAATGTTGGGAAAATTAAAATCTCCTACCACCACCACCCTGTTGCTCCTACATCTTTCCATAATCTGTTTACATATTTGTACCTCTATCTCACGCTCGCTGTTGGGAGGTCTGTAGTACAGCCCCAACATTGTTACCGGACCCTTCCTATTTCTGAGCTCTGCCCATATCGCCTCACTGCTCGAGTCCTCCATAGTGCCCTCCTTCAGCACAGCTGTGATATCCTCTCTGACCAGTAATGCAACTCCTCCACCCCCTTTACCTCCCTCTCTCCATCCCCTTTACCTCCCTCCCTATCCCACCTGAAGCATCGATATCTTGGGATATTTAGTTGCCAATCATGCCATTCCCTCAACCAAGTCTCAGTAATAGCAATAACATCATAATCCCAGGTACTAATCCAAACCCTAAATTCAAACTAGAAAAAAAACATTTATTAAACATGAAAAATTGGAACACTATAAAATATTCCTTTACACCCCCCTAACAATTATACACAGGTTTTAGGATGAACACTGATTATAAAGTACATCTTAAGCTACAATGGCCTCATTAGCACACATACAGTCCCTTATAAATATCGCAGATGACCGTGGTGAATACACTCTCCACTCGACGTCAAGTGAATGTTTGTGGCTGTCTACTCAGAATTCCCTCCAGCTGATTGTCACGTGAGTTTCCAAACTCCATTCCCAAAAACACACTTTAAAATCTTCCCCCATAGTGGTTTACATTCTGAAATCTAGACCAGGTTTTCCAAATGACATTTTTAAACAAAGCTTCCGCTCCACTTTTGAAAGTGAATCTAGTCCAGGATTTCACACCAACCTCTTTAGGATTTCTTTGTCTTGACTGCTGTGCAAACTACACACAATTGCTTTAACTCTCGATTCCTAGTCTCTATTAAAATAACAACTGATATATGTTTTACCTTTTTCAAGGCTGTTGTCTCATTTCAAATCTGGTTACTGAAATTGTCTCTAACTCAATACGTGGTTTACTCTTCACCTTGGTCTCTGTTCACTTAACTCCAGGCTTCTTGGACACTTCTTAATGTCTCTATTTTCCTTAACTAGCTGCTCTTCAGATCTTTGCACTTGTTTTCTTAACCATTACTCCATTGATGGCATTTCTTCTGGCAAAGCTGAGAGAGATGTTCCCTCTCTAGCTTTCTAAACTCTCTGCTTCTAGCAGAGCTGTGAGAGCTGCCTTCTCTCTCTACATACCTCCAACTGTAATCAAATAAGCAAAGTTAAAACTTGTGTATGTTACAAGGCTGCAGTTGCTAAGCAGCCCCCACATGTCTTTATTCTTCACGCAGTAGTCCCCTCTAAATACAATGGTAACCAACCCCCACACATACAAACACCTTTGTCCAGCAAGAATCTAATTATATGGTTTTGCCCTTCCAGGCACAGAAACACTAAATTAGACCCACTTAAAATTAATGTTTACCAATACAAATATAAATCCTTTAAGACTACCTTTGTTTTCCTCACAGTACCTACAACTATTCAAGAAGACGGCTCAGCACAACATTAATAATAATATAATAATGGCTTGTTGTCACAAGGCTTCAATGAAGTTACTGTGAAAGGCCCCTAGTCGCCACATTCCGGTGCCTGTTCGGGGATGCCGGTACGGGAATTGAACCCGCGCTGCTGTCTTGTTCTACATTACAAGCTAACTATTTAGCCCAGTGTGCTAAACCGGCCCCTTCAAGGGCAACTAGGGATGGTCAATAAAAGCTGACCTAGTGGCAAAGGTCACATTCAGTAAATGAATTGAAAAACAAATTCTGGTTCTTTTTGCAACCTTAAACTAGGTATTGATTATTTATTTTATGTAGAAATTCTCAATATTCCAAAACAGTAATGGGCCATTTGCCCATGATGCCTGCACCAGTGATTTTTTTTCCATAGTAGCCATTTAATCTCACTTTCCTCTTGCCTCTAGTCCTTCTATATTCCCCTTTTCCAAGCAACTATATTAGTTAATTTTAAGATAATTTCTTTACTCAACTTTTGAAATGGATTGTGGCAGAAAATTAGATAGCAGTAATTAATTACCTCAATATTGAGGAACCCCGAGGCAGTAATGATCATAACATGATATCATTTTAGATTCAGTTTGAGGGTAAGAAAGTGATTCCAAGAGTAGTGCCTTCAGCTTAAGTAAAGGCAGTTGCAAGGATATTAAGACAGAGTTGACTAAAGTGGTCATGGAAAATGGTTACAAGGATAGTAGAGAAGCAGTGATAGACATTTCATAACAAAAGATATATTTCATTGAGAAAAAAGTGCATCCATCTCTCAGTCTATATGTGATTAACTAAGGATGTTAAGGATAGTATCAAATTGATTGAATGCAAGTACAATAGTATGATGATTAGTGTTGGGTGTGAAGATTGGACAAATTTTAGAAACCAGCAAAGAATAACTTTTTAGAAAATGAGGGGGAAAATTAGGGTATGAGAGCGAGTTTAAAAAAAAGATATTTTTATTCTCCTTTTTCACATTTTTCCCAAATTTATACCCACCAACAATAAACAAAAATCAGTAACGAATATGTCAATCCCCATTGTCGTATTCAATATATTGTAGGATCGGGGAGCGCAGAACTTGGGAAAGTGGCAAAAAAAAGTCCAGTTAACGCAACGAACGCGTCTTATCTGAGTGTTCGAGTCACCCAGTTCTCAGGTCAAGTTGACCTCGGCTGTTTGTATCTGTGCCTTAGGTTATGTGAACTCAGTTTAAATTCAATTGTACCAAGAAGACTTGACTAGTTTTCCCATCATGCCATTATTTGCTTCACACAATACCACACCATATCAATAACAACGATCCCATCCTCCCACCAAACCACAAACATTAGCCCGCATGTTCACATAAACAAATGACAAAAAGGAATCGGGAATCATCCATTGGCACACAAAGTCCCCTTCCCCCCAACTAACGTTCGATGTTATCCAATTCTTGAAAGTGCCGACTGAATAATGCCCATGAATTGTAGAACCCCTCCATCCTTCCCCTCAGTTCAAACTTAACCTTCTCAAGAATCAGGAATTCCAACAGGTCCCCCCCCAACCACGTCACGGCACAGGGTGGAAAGGTTGCTGTCCAACCCATCAGTATCCGCCTTCGGGCGATCAACGAGGCAAAGGCTACAACATCTGCCTCTGCACCCGTTTCCAACCCCGGCTGGTCCGACACCCCAAATATGGCCTCCCGAGTGCCCGGGTCCAGTTTCACGTGCACCACTTTAGAGATTACCCTAAAAACCTCCTTCCAGTAATCCTCCAACTTTGGACAGGACCAAAAGATATGAACGTAATTTGCGAGCCCCCCCCCACCCCTCAATGTTCACACACATCTTCTACCCCTTCAAGGAATTGGCTCATCCTCGCCCCTGTGGGTATGAGAGAAAGTTAGATAGAAATATAAAAACAGAGTTTATATTTAAAGGAAAGGGTTCCAGTAGATGCGAAAGTAACACGTTTACTAAAGAAGGGAAAAAGAAAGCAGTAAATTATAGATTACTTTGCCTAGCATGTCGTTGAGACAATTTTTAAATCCGTTATTGAGAAGGAAATAGCAGGACATTTAGAAAAGCTTTAATACAATCGGGCAGAGTCATCTTGGTTTTGTGAAAGGGAAATTATGTTGGATGAATTTATTAGTGGTTTGAGGAAGTAACAGTCAGGGGACTGGTAGATATAGCGTTGGGTTTCCAAAAGGCATTCAATAAGGTGCCACATAAAAGTTTACTGCACAATCAATGAAGAAGTGGTTAGCTCTGCTGCCTCACATTGACAGTGTTCAGTTTCAATCCTGGGTGAATGTGGGGAGTTTGTACATTCTCCCCATGTCTACGTGGGTTTCGTCCGGGTATTCTGGTTTCCTCCCACAGCCCAAAGATGTGTAGGTTAAATTTCCCCTTAGTGTCGAAAGATGTGCAGGTTAGGTGGGTTTGTGGGGATAGGGTGGGGAGTGGGCCTAGGTAGGCCCTCTTTCATAAGGTTGTTGCAGACACCATGGGCCAAATGGCCTCATTTTGCACTGTAACTCAGTGCCACCAGGATCAGTGCTGTGGTTTCAACTATTTACAGCTATATGAATGACTTGGATGAATATGTACGAGATGTTGTTTTAGACCAGTACTAACTAGGGTACATGTTATCCTAGATTTGGTATTGTGCAATGAGAAGGGGTGATCTTGTTATGCAGGGTGTTTTAGGGAACAGTGACTGTAACATGATAAAACTCTACATTAGGATGGAAAGTAAAGTAATTAGAGTCCTAAATTTAAACAAAGGAAAGAAAGCAAGGAATACGGGACCATTTAGCATAAAATTAATAGTAGGGGAAATGCTAGAGTCAAAGGTATGATAACAGAACACTTGGAAAACATCAACAGGATTAGACAAGTCTTTTTTAAAAATACATTTTGAGGACCCAATTCATTTTTTCCAATAAAGGGGCAATTTAGCATGGCCAATCCACCTACCCTGCACATCTTTGGGTTATGGGGATGAAACCCATGCAAACACAAGGAGAATGTGCAAACTCCATACGAACAGTGACCCAGGGCTGGGATCGAACCTGGGATCTCAGCACCGTGAGGCAGCAGTGCTACTCACTACGCCATCATGCTGCCCTGGATTAGACAAGTCAAGAGGAAGAGAAAACTCTGCAGTATCTACAGATGCTGCCAGACCCGAGTTTTCCAGCATTCTCTATTCTTGTTTCGGATTCCAGCATCATCAGTATTTTGCTTATTTTATACAAAGCAACATGGATTTATGAGAGGGAAATCATGTTTGACCAATCTAATGGAGCTTTTTGAGGATGTATTTAGCAGAATAGATGAGGGAGAACCAATGGACCTGTATTTGATGACGTCCCATGTAAGAGGTTGGTGTGCAAAGTTAAAGCACACATGTTTAGGGGGTGATATATTGGCATGGATGGTGAATTAGTTGGCAGACAGGAAACAGTAGGAACAATTGAGTCATTTTTGGAATGGCAGGCAGTGACTAGTGGGGTCGTTCAGGGATCAGTGCTTGGACGCCGACTATTCACAATACATAGCAATGTTTTGGAAGAGGGAACCAAATGTAATTTTTCCAAATTTGCTGACGACACAAAGCCTGGTGGTAATATGTGTGGTGAGGAGGGTACTGTTGCTGGAATGTTGTCAGGGCCCATAGCCATTGCAGTATCCAGTGTCTTCAGCCATTTCTTGATATCATGTGGAGTGAATCAAATTGTCATGAAGACCAGGTTCTCTGATGCTGGGGCCCTCCGGAGATGGATTAGCCACTCAGCACTTTGGGCCTGAAGATTGTAGCAAATGCTTCAACCTTACATTTTGCACTGATGTGCTGGGCTCCACCATCATTGTGGATGTGTAAGTGTACGGAGCCTCTCCCACGCGTTAGTTTAATTGCCCACCACCATTCACAACTAATGTGGCAAGACTGCAGAGCTTAGATCTAATCTGTTGGTTGTGGGATCGCTTAGCTCCATCTATTGCATGCTACTTCTGCTGTGTGACATGCAAGTAATCCTATGTTGTAGCTTCATCAGGTTGACATCTCATTTTTAGGTATGCCCGGCGCTGCCTCTGGCATACCCTCCTGCATTCTTCTTTGAACTGGGTTTGATCCCTTGGCTTGATGATGATGGTAGTGTGGGGGATATGCCGGACCTTGAGGTTACAGATTGAGGGTGAATACAATTCTGTTGTTGCTGATGGCCCACAGCACCTCATGGTTGCCCAGTTTTGAATTTCTAGATCTGTTCACAATCTGTCCCATTTAGCACAGTGGCAATGGCACGCAACACGATAGACCGTATCCTCAGTGAGAAGGTGGAACCAGAAGGACCATGTGGTCATCACTCCTACTAATGTTGTAATGCACATGTGCAACAGGTAGATTGGTCAGGACCAGAAAGTTTTTCCCTCTTCATTCCCTCACCATCTGTAATGGACCCAGTCTAGCAGATATGTCCTTTAGGATTTGGTCAGTCATCTGACAGTTCAGTGCACTACAATGTTATGGGTTCATGTTTCTGAGGAGGGATTTGTCTCTGACCTGACTATATGCTTCTACTTCAGTTGTGTCAGCATCACAAGCTAAAATCCATGTTCTATCAATATTAATCAGGAAGGTTCCATGTATCCATAATACACAAGATACAAAAGATGTATTTTGCATGGTGGGGTTGTGACCCTCAAGAAAGGCACCAGAATGAGTCACGGCTGGCACCTAAGCAACAGAATTTTGAATATTAACTACCATCACCATCTGCTGAAAGAGAAAGCTCTAGTACAGATTTGTTGTACTAACACCAATTTGTCATTCTTGGATTCTTTTTGAAAATGGATATAATGGGACTTCTACTCTTGACTATATGAGTAACTTCAGTATGAAATACATTGTAACACAATACTTGTGATTTAAACTATTGAGAGATGTGTACTATATTTTTAGATAAAGCTTGAATTTTTGATATGGCCATTTAACCATTTGTATCTTAGCAGTAGAATCAGCTCCAAATTTTAACAGACTCCCTGTTGAATGTTGAAGTTCAACTTTGCTGAGTTTCAGTAACCGAGCATAGCATATTTTGCAAGCTAATGCTTCACATAGAGAACTTAACAAACTGGTTATTTTTTTCGTCTAATCACAATTGAGCAAATGCTTTGATTTCTAAAACCATCTCCACAGTTTTCTGACAGATTTTAATGAGTTTTTTAGTTAACCGTTAATGCTGATTAATTTGCATTTTTTTTTAAAGGTTCCCTTTCCTACTATGCTGGCACTTCTCTGCATGTGGTTTGGTATCTCCCTCCCTTTAGTATACCTTGGCTATTATTTTGGTTTTCGGAAACAGCCATATGACAACCCTGTGCGCACCAATCAAATACCACGTCAGGTCCCTGAACAGAGATGGTACATGAACAAATTTGTTGGGTAAGTTGCAGATTATCTGTTCAAATTTAAGGTATTGTGAAATTCATGTCTATCTTTTAACTTCCTACCATCAGAAATTATTTCATTTATGATTTTTTGTGCTGAAATTTTGCGGCCACAATTTACATTGAAGTTGGATTATATCCTCGCCTAAGACACTCAAACATAATGCTTTTACCAATCGTGGTGGAGGGCATCCAATATACTTGAGTATGTTTGCTTATCTTAAACCAATGTGTGAAACAGAGGCACAAATAAAAGCTTACTTGAAGGGCATCTCAACACCACCACTGAAAAGGAAAGCCTTTGGTGTCTCATAAATGTTCTCACACTGACACCTGATCTACCTGGTCCACCGCATTTCCAAGAACTAAGTCCGGCAGTGCCTCCTTTCTTGTTGGGCTGGACACATACTGTAGCAGAAAACTTTCCTGAACACAATCTTGGAACCTTTGACCCTCTGTGTCCTTTACCCTGCCACTCTCCAAGTCTACATTCGGGTAATTAACTACTGAATAATGTTTGTACATCTCTAACTTTCCTGCAGATTTGTGCTTCTACATCTTTCTCATTAGGTGGCAGTCCAAAGGGTTACACTGAGCAATGTAGTTGCACCCTTTTTGTTCTTGAGCTCCAGCCAAATTGATTCTGTTCTTGAACCCTCTGGGACATCCTCTTTCTTCAGCACTACTATGAGCAGCACTCTAGCATGGTGGTTAGCACTGTTGCTTCACAGCGCCAGGGAGTCCAGTTCAATTCCCGGCTTCAAACCCGTGTTTGTGTGAGTTTCCTTCGGGTGCTCCGTTTTCCTCCCACAGGTCCCAAAAGACGTGCTTGTTAGGTGAATTGAATATTCTGAATTCTCCCTCTGTGTACAAGAGAGGTTGAATGTCTTGTTAAGAGGAAGAAGGAGACTTATGTAAGGCTGAGGAAACAAGATAGCCAGGAGGGAACTGAAGAAAGGGATTAGGAGAGCTAAGAGAGGGCATGAAAAATCTTTGGCGGGTAGAACCAAGGAAAACCCCAAGGCCTTTTACACATTTGTGAGAAATATGAGAATGACTAGAGCGAGGGTAGGTCCGATCAAGGACAGTAGAGGGAGATTGTGTATTCAGTCTGAAGAGATAGGAGAGGTCTTGAACGAGTACTTTTCTTCAGTATTTACAAACGAGAGGGGCCATATTGTTGGAGAGGACAGTGTGAAACAGACTGGTAAGCTCGAGGAGATACTTGTTGGGAAGGAAGATGTGTTGGGTGTTTTGAAAAACTTGAGGATAGACAAGTCCCCCGGGCCTGATGGGATATATCCAAGGATTCTATGGGAAGCAACAAATTAAATTGCAGAGCCGTTGGCAATGATCTTTTCTACCTCACTGTCAACAGTGAGGTACCAGGGGATTGGAGAATGGCGAATGTCGTGCCCCTGTTCAAAAAAGGGAATAGGGATAACCCTGGGAATTACAGGCCAGTTAAACTTCGGTGGTAGGCAAAGTAATGGAAAGGGTACTGAGGGATAGGACTTCTGAGCATTTGGAAAGACACTGCTTGATTAGGGATAGTCAGCACGGATTTGTGAGGGGTAGGTCTTGCCTTACAAGTCTTATTGACTTCTTTGAGGAGGTGACCAAGCAGGTGGATGAAGGTAAAGCAGTGGATGTAGTGTACATGGATTTTAGTAAGGCATTTGATAAGGTTCCCCATGGTAGGCTTATGCAGAAAGTAAAGAGGCATGGGATAGTGGGAAATTTGGCCAGTTGGATAACCAACTGGCTAAACAATAGAAGTCAGAGAGTGGTGGTGGATGGCAAATATTCAGCCTGGAGCCCAGTTACCAGTGGTGTACCGCAGGGATCAGTTCTGGGTCCTCTGCTGTTTGTGATTTTCATTAATGACTTGGATGAGGGAGTTGAAGGGTGGGTCAGTAAATTTGCAGATGATACGAAGATTGGTGGAGTTGTGGATAGTGAGGAGGGCTGTTGTCGGCTGCAAAGAGACATAGATAGGATGCAGAGCTGGGCTGAGAAGTGACAGATGGAGTTTAACCCTGACAAGTGTGAGGTTGTCCATTTTGGAAGGACAAATATGAATGCGGAATACAGGGTTAACGGTAGGGTTCTTGGCAATGTAGAGGAGCAGAGAGATCTTGGGGTCTATGTTCATAGATCTTTGAATGTTGCCACTCAAATGGATAGAGCTGTGAAGAAGGCCAATGATGTACTAGTGTTCATTAACAGAGGGATTGAGTTTAAGAGCCGTGAGGTGATGATGCAGCTGTACAAAACCTTGGTAAGGCCACATTTGGAGTACGGTGTGCTGTTCTGGTCGCCTCATTTTAGGAAGGATGTGGAAGCTTTGGAAAAGGTGCAAAGGAGATTTACCAGGATGTTGCCTGGAATGGAGAGTAGGTCTTACGAGGAAAGGTTGAGGGTGCTAGGCCTTTTCTCATTAGAACAGAGAAGGATGAGGGGCGACTTGATAGAGGTTTATAAGATGATCAGGGGATTAGATAGAGTAGACAGTCAGAGACTTTTTTCCCCGGGTGGAACAAACCATTACAAGGGGACATAAATTTCTGGTGAATGGTGGAAGATATAGGGGGGATGTCAGAGGTAGGTTCTTTACCCAGAGAGCAGTGGGGGCATGGAATACACTGCCTGTGGAAGTAGTTGAGTCGGAAACATTAGGGACCTTCAAGTGGCTATTGGATAGGTACATGGATTACTGTAGAATAATGGAGTGTAGATTAATTTGTTCTTAAGGGCAGCACGGTAGCATTGTGGATAGCACAATTGCTTCACAGCTCCAGGGTCCCAGGTTCGATTCCGGCTTGGGTCACTGTCTGTGAGGAGTCTGCACATCCTCCCCGTGTGTGCGTGGGTTTCCTCCGGGTGCTCTGGTTTCCTCCCACAGTCCAAAGATGTGCAGGTTGGGTGGATTGGCCATGATAAATTGCCCGTAGATTATCATAGGATTTTGGACACTATGATTAAACTAGGACAAAAGTTCGGCACAACATAGTGGGCCGAAGGGCTTGTTCTGTGCTGTATTTCTCTATGTTCTATGTGCACTTGGACAGGCACCAGAGTGTGGCAACTAGGGAATTTTCACAGTAACTTCATTGTAGTGTTAATGTCAGCCTACTTGTGACACTAATAAAGATTATAAAAGATTATTTAGTAGTAACAGGAACAAGAGTAGGTCATTCAGTCCCTTTAACCTGGCTCATCGTTTAATTAGATCGTGGCTGCTCTGTATTTCAACATTTCAACTCCCTGTTCTTGCTATTTCTACAAAATCTTGGATGCCCTTGCTTAACAAAATTTGATCAGTTTTAGACTTAAAATGTAATTTTCCCGGCATTTAATTTAGTTTTCCCAATATTTGGGCAGAAAGTTTCATATTTCCACTCATATTTTGTGCGAGATTTCACTTATAAATAGTCTACCTCTAATTTTAAGGTTGTGTCCCCTGTTTCTGGATTCCCTCATGTTTCTCTGTATAGGGGGTCAGTTAGCTCAGTTGGCCAGCGACGCCAACAGCATGGGTTCAATTCCCCTACCAGCTGAAGTAATTCAAGAAGGCCCAACCTGGGCAGCAGGGTGGCACCTTGGTTAGAACTGCTGCATCACGGTGCCGAGGTCCCAGGTTCGATTCCGGCTCTGGGTCACTGTCCATGTGGAGTTTGCATGTTCTCACTGTGTTTGCGTGGGTTTCATCCCCACAACCCAAAGATGTGCAGGCTAAGTGGATTGCCCAATTGTCCACGCTAAATTGTCCCTTAATTGGAAAAAATTAATTGGGTACACTAAATTTATTTTAAAAAATGAAGGCCCAACCTTGCCCTAACTTCGGGTGTGGTCACCCTCAAGTTAAATCACCACCGTCAGCTCTCTCTCAAAAAGGGAGAGCAGCCTATGGTTCTCTGGGACTGTGGCATCATTTACATTTTCTTTTTACCCTATTGAATGTCTTTATCATTTTATTAATTTAAATTAGATCACGCCCCAAACTTCTAAATGTTATATTTTTAAAGGAAATGCAAAGAACGTTATGCAGCCTATCTTTGCAATTTATTGCTTTAAGCCCCAGTGGCATCCTGTTGAATCTGCTGTACCTCCAAGATCATCCTCCATGAGATTTGATGCCCAGACATAGTCTCTACCAAGGTTTCATATGAAAATGAAAATCGCTTATTGTCACGAGTAGGCTTCAATGAAGTTACTGTGAAAAGCCCCTAGTCGCCACATTCCGGCGCCTGTCCGGGGAGGCTGGTACGGGAATCGAACCGTGCTGCTGGCCTGCTTTAAAAGCCAGCGATTTAGCCCAGTGAGCTAAACCAACCCTGAAACATCACTTTCTCACACTTGTATTCCAATCCTCTTGAATTAATGGCCAACATTGCATAGCTTTTTGATGTTTTTGTACATCTGTAGACACTTCGATCCCTTTGAAGCTCCCCTGGTTTCTGGATTCTCACACTTACTAAATATATTTTTTATTCGTTCATGAGATGTGGGTGTCGCTCGGCCAGCATTTATTGTCCATCCTTGAGGCCATTGCTGTGGGTCATATGTAGGCCATGCCAATTAAAGATGACATATTTCATTCCCTAATGGACATTAGTGAACCAGATGTTTATTTGCAAAATTAACAATGGTTTCATAGTCATAATTGAACTTTTAATTCCAGATTTTTATTGAATTCAAATTTCACCATCTGCAATGGTGGAATTGGAACCCAAGCCCCCAGAGCTTTACCCTGAGTTGCTGCATTATTAGTCCAGTGGCAATACCACTACACTATTGCCTTCCAGTTTGTCTTTCTTTGATTCACAGTAAACCTTGCACTTCCATATGCTAATACCATCTGCCAGGTTTGACCATTCACGTATTCCATCTCTGCGCCATTGTAGCTTCCCTGCTTTACAACATTTTATATTTTAAAGAAGGCACTCCAAAAAAAAAAAATGCCATGGTTTGTAACTCAAACTTAGAGCCACGTTGAGATAGATCTACTGCAGAAGGAGAGATGGAATTGTAGAGAATATGGTCAGAAGATAAAGATCCTCTGCATTTCTTCAACTGTTCCAAATAGGCTCAAGTTAAACTTGTTGCCTTTTCTTAGTTGCTCCAAGTGGTTGGGTTTCATATTTGCAGTTTCACAATACAGATGTGGAAACATTCAGCAGGTCAGTGAACATTTGTGATGGGAACATGCATATTAATGAACAATTTAAATCTTTTGTGTGTTCTCTTCACAGATCCTGACCTGTTGAATGTTTCTAGTATTTTCCTCATTTTGTTACAGATTTCAATCCCCTGCAGTTTTATTTTTGTTTCCAGTTACAATAGTATACTAATACATGTGTTTCAATCATAGAATGTTTACACACAAACAGGATATTCATCCCAGCAAGTATTAGGTCGGTGTGTTTCTTCTCCACGTTTGTCAACTAGTCTAATCCCAACCTCCTCCTTGCCCCCCCATTTCCTTTTTAATAATTGTTTTTTTTTCAAGCAGCTATTTAATTCTATTTTAAAAGAATTTATAAGCTCTGCTTCAACAATGATTTATGACAGAAAATTCCACATTATGAACATCTGTATGGGAGGAGGGCTGCAGCCATAACTTTAATTAAAAATTTTGCATTCTCATGTTTTTCTCTTGCCCAGTAGTGCAATCAACTTAACATTACTTACTTTATCATAATCTTTAATAATAATGATCTCCATCAAATTGAAGTATTTGAGTTTCTGTACCATTGCTTGATTTTACTCTTGTTTTTGCAGAATTCTTATGGCTGGTATCCTGCCATTTGGTGCCATGTTTATCGAGTTGTTCTTTATTTTCAGTGTAAGTGAATCTAAAGTATTATTTTTTTAATCAATATTAGCTGATTCATTGAGTCACCTCCTGATTTACCATTTCTCTATATTTAGTATTTTAATATTTGCCCGTTTCAGATATTTATCTAATTCCTTTTTCATCATATATTTTTATAGCTACTATTTTAATCTGTTCTAATAACTGAAGAAACTAGGAATTTCTAAAAAATTATTTATTACATTTTTTTCCCTTTTAAATTTTTTTAGCTTACCCAATTCTTTTTTTTTCCAATTAAGGGGCAATTTAACGTGGCTAATCCGCCAACCTGCATATCTTTGGGTTGTGGGGGTGAGACCCGTGCAAATTAATTTTTCTTAATACACCAGCTTAAAACCATTCATAATTTTGTGAGCCTCTATTAAATTCCACCCAGTATTTGCAAATAGAACTAAAGCAAACCTTTTGACCCAAGTGTTATCTCTAACTGTCTTTGTAGTTTGAGTTTCTTGTCCAGAAACTGGGCTTTAATTAACTGCCAACCAAAATACATTAATAATGAAGAATTGATATAATTCGACAACAGTTTGATTTAAATTAAAACGTTTTCTTTGTTTACAGGCAATTTGGGAGAACCAGTTCTATTACCTCTTTGGATTCTTATTTTTGGTATTTATTATCCTGGTTGTGTCATGTTCTCAAATCAGCATTGTCATGGTTTACTTCCAACTTTGTGCAGAGGTATGATCAGATATAGCTGTTCCATTACATGAGTCTCATCATTTTATTATATCTGATAAAACCTAGTTTTAAATAAGAGGGAAGTTAATATATCCTTTCCCTTTGCATCAAGCAAAACTGCAATCCACAATTTTATTTTGCAGTTTCCATCCCCTAAAGGTTTTTGGCTGCTTGCTGAGGTTACATGGCATTGGAGGGAGGTATGGGCCCATAGACTAAGTGGCCATTATTTATGTATAAGTATTAATGGAGAATACCATGAGGTTATTGACCTGGGCATCATCACTGTCCTGTCTGTGCCTACTGTCACTCGCATCTACTTTCAGCATAAATAGTTGCAGTCGGGACTAGCAACCCTAGACAATTTGTCCCTTCCTAAACTGTGAATGTTAAAGTCAGTTACTAGCTCTAGCTGTGACTTTGAGTCATAGAGGTCTACAGTACAGAACGTAGATCAGTTAACTTGGCACATATAAAGAATCAATCAAATCTGGGAACTATGCAGCTCAATTACATTCTGGATAAACTCAGCTATTGGGAGCTGAATCTACATTTAATTACTAGTAGATAAATGTGAATGAATCATTAATAATCACATCTCTAATGTGGCAAGCATACAGCTGATTTGTAGAAAACCTTACCTGAATAAGTTATCATCATGGCTGAAAGCAGGGACTAGCTAAAGAGATTAATTGGGTTTGCTTCATCAAATTTTTCCTTTTCTTGAAACCTTTATTTTATTTCTTCCATCTCCCCTTATTTCCTAAAGGGAGTCACATTGGAATCTGATTCCACCATTGGTTGCAGCCCACTGGTAGCTTGCCTAAGTGACCATTCTTCTTGTGTGAATTTGCCAGACTGTTGTGTCGGAGTCACCATAATAAACCCACTTCCGTTCTGATCCAAAATGTATATACGAAAGGAGACACTACACAGCAGTGACGCCCTTATTTGTCTGTGCAGCATCTATCTCACCTCTCCCACTCCCAGTCCAGAGACTGAGGCCAATTGCACCGTATAAAAGCTGCGGATGCTGGAATCTGAAACCAAAAAGAACATGCTGGAAAATCTCAGCAGGTCTGGCAGCATCTGTAGGGAGAGAGAAGAGTGAACTTTTCGAGTCCAGGTGACCCTTTGCCAATTGCTCCTTTATTGAAATCAGATTCTACATTCACTGAGTTCAAATCTGGGACTTACTTGCTCTGTATAGTAAGTAATGTGGAGTGAGGCAAACTTTGGGTAATTCCCAATGGGAAAGGACTTGGTTAGATACAACATTAGTAATAGGCACCCTCATTATGATACTGAAAGAAAACAGCCAGAAGTGTGAATGTCAGATTTGACTGTCATTTGTTTCATACCGAATTCAGTATTGGTAGAATACTCCTGAGGCGGATTCAGATTTATTTTGACGAAATGTTGAGTTGAGGAAGTCTTAGGTTGAATACAAAACTTGAAGTTTCTGTTGGATATTTTCTAATTGAAGGAAGCTTTTGTTTTAGTTCTAATGAAAACATTAACTAACCTTTTTCCTTTTGACCTTTCAGGATTATAGATGGTGGTGGAGAACATTCTTGGTGTCTGGCGGATCAGCATTTTATGTGCTTGTTTATGCCATATTTTATTTTGTTAATAAGGTACGAATGACAGAAAACAAAGCTTGATTCAATTCTGCTATTTTCAATTTTGACATTATGAATTTACTGATCCACTGTTTAGGATATATATTTTGAAAAACTTTACTGTTTATTTTTCGGCACTAATTCAAAACTACTAATTTTTTAAAAAAACTTTATTCTTTTCTAGTTGGATATTGTGGAATTCATCCCATCATTGTTGTATTTTGGCTACACAACTCTGATGGTGCTTTCCTTCTGGCTGCTAACTGGAACTATTGGATTCTATGCTGCGTACATGTTCATACGAAAAATCTACGCTGCTGTAAAAATAGACTGAAAAGACCAGCGACAAATGGAGTTCATGTATGTGATGGACCTTCTAACTATAATGTTAATGGACATGTTGGCAAGCACCTCCTGATTCAGAAGAATATAATTTTGAAAAAATTCCTTCAATTTAGGTATAATTGCACAATGTTCACTTTTGGAGCGATAAGGCAACAATATTGGGGCTCTTAAAAGGAAGTTTTTATATGCCAGTTTTGTTTTGAAAACAAATGACCTTTTTGGAGAACAAAATATTTTGGATGCTACATAAGCAGTAATTATAGAAAGCATTGATATCCATCCCCGCCTTTGTTCCAGCATGTGTCATTGTGAACATTCTACATAAAGAATTAAACTAGCTTTTACCTACTTTATCACGTTGAGTGTTATTGCGCCAAGCACTTCAAAAAAAAATCTAGTACTGAAAATATTTGTTGCCTCTTGAGCAGTTGTATCTTAAAAGTTCAACCATTTGTAGTTAAGTCGGATATGGACATTTTGATGTACAAATGCAACTAACAGCTATGAAGCCAGAGCCAATTCACAAAGAGGGGTCCAGAGAATGTCTATTACGAGTGCCATTGATCAGAGATTCATTAATCGTACTTTCTATGCAGCTCCACTAAGCCGGAAAAAATTATCTTTTTAACAAGGGGTGTAAAATACTGGTAGCTGAAGAAGCAGCAGTTTGTAAACTGGCAAGGCCCTTGTATTTGAGTACTTCGAAGAAAACTGACTTGCTCACAGAGAGGAATGTCATGGGAATATGATGCCCCAGAATTTGGCTGAGAGTTTTGATTGCTGGATTTCCAACTCCTAACATTTTCACAGTCAGTTGAAGAGTACCATGTCAGAACACATTTGTTACTATAATTACAGTTGGGTCAAACAACTGAAGTGGACTATACACCAAAAAGCTGATTACACTTATTTGTTCAGATGTAAATAAAAGCAAGTTTTTTTTTTTAATGTTTCTTTTTGATTTAAATAAAAACTATGTAAATGGGAACCTTGTAATGGAAGCCTTTAAATCACTATAGGTGCAGATTCAAAACTGCTGCAGATGTGTGGGTTCTAAAATTCAAAAGTGTGGTTTATTAAGAGTTTGAAATCGCCTGTACTGTACTGACTAATGTTTTGGTTTGGACCTCAATTTACCGAGGCTGTTGTGCATTTTTAGATATAAATATATGTAAGCATAGCTACAAAAATTCATTAGAAATATTAAAGTATTACCAAAGGCCTGACCAAATTTGTTGTTTTCTATCACTTTCCTTTGTGGTTTTTGTGAATGGCTCACAATTGAGGCACTGAAGAGCTACATTCAGAACAAACATGTTGCACTTTGTTGTCTGTATGCAGTGCATGTGTACTAAAGATGGAGCAGTTTGGTCTTTATTTTGAGTACTTAATAGCTCTATAATCTAAACTGGCTTTTTGCATTGTGCACCTATTTTGTTTTTCTCACACCCATTTTTAAATTGAAAACCAAATATGTGTTTTGTGCGGCCTCAATATTTGGAAATGTAAGAAGAATACATCATAAACGTCTCCTGTATCTCGACCTGTGATCAAGATGAATGAGGAAATGGAACAATTACCCATGTGGTTGCCACCATGATTCTATTTACTAGTCTACTGATGGAAATGTTACAAAATACTACACTGACTTCAATCAGTACAGACACATCCAAGTCTTTGGCTGTTCAGTATGTAATAAACCTGTTGATTAGCTTTTCTGTACATTTTTCTCTAACAATAGTGGTAACATAGTCCTTGAAAGAAGGGGGGGGGATTATGAAGTTTACTGTGATTTAAATTTTAAGTTTTGTACATTTCTAAATATTTAAATACTTTTTTTGAAATTCTGCATTAATTTTTTCCTCCATGGTTTCATGGGATCCATTCAATTTTTGTGTAACTTTCATGCAATGGTGTAAATAAAAGCAATTTTGTACTTTTGCTTTTGGTCATAGGCACTGTATGGACTGATTATGTAATTGTTTCAAAAAGGCATGTTACTCTTTATATAATGTCCAGTATAAAATAAAGTGTGTAAACTTTCCTTTATACATTGTGCAGTGGTGTGACTTCATGTGATGCATCAGTTTTAAATAAGTAAGTTGCATGAATACCATGTTACAGTAAATGACAAGACATTTGGGCATGCTTATGAAATTCACTTTCTGGGTTTAGGCAAAGTGCACATTTCTCTAAAACTAGTATCGGTCTAGCCTGTTACAATGCAAACTCGACCCTTTTGTCTTCTAGAAACGAAACTATTTTGTTTCTGACAAATATCGGTCAACATAGTAAAAAGTGTTTTGTGGAACAACTTTTAACACTCAATTAGAATATTGTTGATTTGAAGCCTGGAAAGTCAGTCAATTATTGCTTATATGGGTGAGTTTGGTTTCTTCGTGGCATACTGGTCACTACAGAAAGCTGAAACATTCAATTTTGGATCATTTGCTGTCTGTGTCATGTTGAAGCTGGAACAATGGGAATTGATACCCAAATACTAAGGTTTCAGCTGGAATGTGTACTGCATCTCATGTAATGTAGATTGGAAGGCTTGCCCTTTCTCAAGAAATGAACAAAGCAAGGTCTTACATCCATTGTACATTTCTCCAAATGAAATTGTCAGCTCCATGTCCATTTTGCTAATCTTTCCCTCTTATCAAATCCATTGAAGCCCACAAAATAAAAAGCACAGGAACACAAGGAGACACAAGTGATGAACAGTTTTATTGTACTGGAGAAAGATGGGGGGGTGCCTAGGGGTCAGCGTTTGACCAACATAAATGACCAAGACTGATGTAAGGGCACAACTTAAAATTTGCAGATCGTACAAAATTGGAAAGAGGATAAACTTAAAACACCTTAACTGGTGGAGTGGTCAAACAAGTGGCACATAAAATTTAAATTTCATTTTAGAAAGAATGAGGAAAGCCAATATAAAATGAAATGTACAATTTTATGAATGCAGGAGCAGAGGGAACTGAGGCATTTGTATATTATTAAACTATTAAAACAACACTAATGCCTTCCGGTGATGGGGATGTGCCAGAGCGGATCAAGGGCAGAGACCCACTGACTGACCCAGATGCTGGATAACTTGGTCGGAAGGGACAGCGTTCCTAAGCCGCCGGACAGCGACAGGGCACAGATAACGCTGACCAAAGCCCAAGGCAGCCAAGGATGATAATCGGCAAGTTAAACAGGTACCTCTCCTGATTCTGGATCCTGCGTTGGGCCTGGCCTTTGGGAAGGACACAGAATACAGGTGCACCAAGCGCAGGGCCAGGTTTAACCAAGCGAAATCGGCTCTGTACAAGAACGGTATAAAATTCAGGGTGTTATTTACAGAGAGGCGCTGGGTGACATTCCAGACTTTTACACAGGGGACAGACTTGCGACTTTAGAGGAGTTGACAGACGGACCAAGACTGGAACTACCGGACGGACAGGAACTCCGACATTTACAATTCAAAAACGTTCTCCGCAAGGAGGCGATGAGTTACCCTCGGGCCCCGAGAGACACAGTGTTGGAGGAGCTACAGGACGCGGACAGTATGGAGTAAGGGAGTTGCAGGGACATTTTCAGATGACTTTTTAAAACGACACACTCCCCACTGGACGAAACAAGGGAGAAATGGGAGGAGGAATTGGTGATGGATGTTGGGTGGGGAGGAATTGGGGACGGATGTAGGGTGGAGACACTAGAACGAAGCACTGAACAGCGCCAACTCCACCGCCTGTGCAAGGCTAAGTCTCATGCCGTTTAAAGTGGTGCACAGAGCACACCTGACAAAACCCAAATGAGCAGATTCTTCCAGAGGTGGAGGACAACCGTGAACGGTGCCAAGGAGGCCCGGCCAACCACGCCCACATGTTCTGGGCTGAACCCAAACTTGTCGGGTTTTGGACAGCCTTCTCCGAGGCAATGTCCAAGATTGTGGGGGTGAGGGAGGAGCCGTGCCCAAGAGTGGCAGTCTTCAGAATATTGGACCAGCCAGTACTTCAAATGGGGAAGAGGGCCAACATCCTTGCATTTGCTTCCCTCATCGCCCACCGGAGAATCCTGCTTGGCTGGCCATCAGCAGCAGCACCCACAGCTGCAGACTGTGGGGAACCCAAGGAGAGACTGACACCAGAGGGCCCCTCACAAAGCTGTGAGAGTAAACCAAACAGTAAAACAAATCATCGCAGTGATAGCAGAAAGTGTGTGGGGGGGGGGGGGGGGTGGCAAAAAGGAACACCATGTAAATTGTACATTATAACCATTTCATCTATTGTACAGTGTAAAAATGCAAACTTTAATAAAAATATTTATTGACAAAAATAAAACAAATGATAGATTTTAACCCTGGATTTTAACCCTGTTCTTAGATTTTTACATTGAAATTAAGGGTTAGGTTTGGTTATTATGCCTTGCATGCCGAGTAATACAACTCCTCCATTAATTTGCATTTTTGAATAGCTGGCACCACCCGCTCCCCAAGCATGCAAGATAACAAAGATTTTACTGTATCTATTAACAAATTATTTAAGGTGGCAGGGCAGGTTCAGATAGTATTTAATGAAGCATGTGGCATTTTGAACTTTATAAAGAGGCATAGAATAACGAAAGTTGTGATGAGCCAGTACAAAGCCCTGGTTCAGCTTCAATTGCAGTTTTATTGTCCTATTCTAGGTTCCAGGCTCAAGGGAGGACAGGAGAGCATGAAAAATGAAAATCACTTATTGTCAAAAGTAGGCTTCAAATTAAGTTACTATGAAAACCCCTAGTCACCACATTCCAGCGCTGTTCGGGGAGGCTGGTGCGGGAATTGAACCCGTGCTGCTGGAGTGCTTTGGTCTGCTTTACAAGCCAGCTATTTAGCCCACTGTGCTAAACCAGCCCCTGAGCATTAAAGGAGGCTGCAGAAAAGATTCACAAGAACGATTCCGCGGATTGGGCACTTCAGTTACACAGATTGGACTAACTGGGGCAGATCAGGCAAAACTGCTCCTATTGAGAGTAGGGGACCAGAGGTCATGCACTTGGGGTGATTAAGAAGCAACAATAACATGAGGAAATTATGGTTTCTGACAAATATCACTTGTGGTATAAACCTCCATAAACTAAAACCTTCATTTTCTATTTAATTTTGCTGGTGATAGATAGAGAAATACAGCACAGAACAGGCCCTTCGGCCCACGATGTTGCGCCGAACTTTTGTCCTAGGTTAATCATAGAATTTTGGACAATTTGTCATGGCCAATCCACCCAACCTGCACATCTTTGGACTGTGGGAGGAAACAGGAGTACCCGGAGGAAACCCACGCAGTCACGGGGAGGATGTGCAGACTCCACACAGACAGTGACCCAAGTCGAAATCGAACTTGGGACCCTGGAGCTGTGAAGCAATTGTGCTATCCACAATGCTACCGTGCTGCCCTTAAGAAGTTAACCTACACTCCCTTATTCTACCCTAATCCAAGTACCTATCCAATAGCCGCTTGAAGGTCCATAAATTTTCCGACTCAACTACTACCACAGGCAGTGCATTCCATGCCCCCACTACTCTCTGGGTAAAGAACCTACCTCTGACATCCCCTCTATATCTTCCACCATTTATCTTAAATTTATGTCCCCTTGTAATGGTGTGTTCCACCCGGGGAAAAAGTCTCTGACTGTCTACTCTATCTATTCCCCTGATCATCTTATAAACCTCTATCAAGTCGCCCCTCATCCTTCTCCGTTCTAATGAGAAAAGGCCTAGCACCCTCAATCTTTCCTCGTATGACCTACTCTCCATTCCAGGCAACATCCTGGTAAATCTCCTTTGCACCTTTTCCAAAGCTTCCACATCCTTCCTAAAATGAGGTGCTAGTCAGTTCCCCCTTCTTTACAACCAACGGGAATAATGGGCCAAAATTTCTGTCTCAACCATGACACTTGCCACTCCAGATCGTAAATGATGCAACAAGCCCTGTCGACCCTGCAAAGTCTTCCTTCCCAACATCTGGGTGCCTGTGCCAAAATTGGGGCAACGGTCTCAGACTAGTCAAGCAATAGCCTGACTTTCATACCCTTAGAATTATACCTTACAGATAATATCCCAGCCAACATCATCATTCCTGGGTATGTCCTGTCCCACTGGCAGGACAAACCCAGCATAGATGGTGGCACAGTTATACAGGTGTTGCCCTGGGAACCTTCAACATTGACTTGACTCTGGATGCCATGCAGTCTTATGGCACCAGGTCAAACACTGGCAAATAAATTTACTGCTGATAGTAGTGCAGTGGATGATGAGTGCATGGATTTTTAGCAAGGTCCCACATGGCAGATTGTTCAAAAACGTCAAAGCTCATGGGATTGAGGGCAATGTGGCAAACTGGATAAAAGGTTGGCTTCATAACAGGAAACAAAGGGTAGTGGTCGATGGCTGCCCTTGCAAATAGAAAGATATTTCAAGTGGTGTTCCACAGGGCTCCATGTTGGTGCTCTTACTGTTTGTGTTATATATTAACAATTTGGATGTGAACGTGGGGACACAATTGGGAAATTTTCAGATGGCACAAAGATTAGCTGAGTGGTGGACAATGCAGAGGATAGCTATAATCTCCAAAATTATATAGATGAGTTAGTGGAGTGGGCTATAAAGTGGTGGGTGGATCATGCATTTAGAGGGGTCAAAAAGTTATAAGGAGTACACAATAAATGGGAATATACTAAGTGGGCTAGATGAAGTGAAAAATCTTGGCATATAAGGTTCCTAAAGGTAGCAGTTCAAGAAAGCATATGGAATGCTATCCTTCTTCGGCAGAGGTATAGAATGTAAAAGTAAAGATATAATGTTGGAATTGTATAAAACTTTGGTGAGGCCACAACTGGAGTCTATAGTCACCACATTACAGGAAGGACATAATTGCTCTAGGAAGGGTGCAGAAGAGGTTTCCAAGAATGTTGCCAGGGCGAGAAAAATATAGCTACGAGAGATTGGATAGGTTGGGGTTATTTTCATTGCAGCAAAGAAGGCTGAGGGGTGACTTAATTGAGGTGTACAAAATTAAGAAGGGAATTTATAGAGTGGACAGAATAAAATGATTTCCCTTAGAAAGAACGTTTTTACGCAGACAGTAGAGCGAGTCTGGAATCTGCTGCCCAAGTTGGTGGTGGGGGCAGAGACCCTAAACTCTTTTTAAAAGTACCTGGAGCTCTACCTTAAGTGCTGTAAGCTACAGGGCTATGGACCGGGTGCAGGAAGGTGGGATTAGAAAGGGCATCTGGGTGTCCTTGGGCTGGCATGGACATGATGGGCAGAACGGTCTCCTCTGTGCTGTAACCTTTCTATGGTTTTAAGTCTCCTTTTGCTCTAAACTCCAGCAGATGTGTGACAACTGGTCCACCCTTTCCTCAAAGGTCAACACATCCATTTCATTGACTTGTCTGATAAATCTTCTCTGAACTGCTTTCATTTACATCCTTCCTTAAATACGAAGACCAATTGTACTCCAGGTGTAGTCTCACTAGTGCTTTGTACAACTGAAGCATAACCTCCCTACTTTTGTATTCAATTCCCTTCACAATAATTGTTTTACAGAATGTGGGCATCACCCCTATCCACTTCAGTCAACCACATTGCTGTGGATGTGGAGTCACATGTAGGTCAGACCAGGTAAGGATAGCGGATTTCCTTCTCTAAAGAACATTAGTGAACCAGATGGGTTTTTCTGATAATGGTTGCATGGTTATCATTCGACTTTTAATTCGATTTATTTGATTGAATTCAAATATCACCATCCGCCATGGTGGGAATTGAACCCGAGTCCCCAGATCTTGTCCTAGATCCCTGAATTATTAATCTAGTGACAATGCCACTACCTCCTTGTAAATAATAGCATTCTATTAGCTTTGTTAATCATAGAAATGCTAGAGTTCAGGAGGACTTTCAGCCCATTGAAAGGGGACCCTACTTAGGCCCAGTCCGCCCATTCCTGTAACCCCATCTTACCTTTAGATAACTTGATTGAGTTTTTGAAGAGGTGACAAAGAAAATTGATGAAGCAAGGGCTGTGGATGTAGTTTATATGGACTTTAGTATGACTTTTGACAAGGTCCCACATGGCAGACTGGTACAAAACTAAAATCACATGGGATTTGGGTGGGCTGGTTAGATGGATACAGAACTGGCATGGTTATAGAAGAGTGTTTTTTTTTCAGAATAGAGATCTGTAGCTAGTGGTGTTCTGCAGGGGCCTCAGCCATTTGTGGTATATACAAATGATCTGGAGGAAAATGTGGGTGGTCTGATTAGTAAGTTCGCGGATAACACGAAGATTGGTGGAGTTGCTAACAGTGCCGGGGATTATCAGAAGCTAAAACAGGATATAGATAGATTGGAAACTTGGGCACAGAAATGGCAGATGGAGTTTAATCCTGACAAATGCGAGGTGATGTATTTTGGAGGATCGAATCTAGGTATGAATTAGACTGTAAATGGCAGAACCCTTAGGATCATTAACATACAGAGGGATCTGGGCCTGCAGGCCCATAGTTCCCTTAAAGTGGCAACACAGTTGGCCAAGATGATCAAGAAATCATACGGCATGCTTACCTTCATCAGCTGGGGCACTGAGTACAGGAGTTGGGAAATCAAGTTGCAGCTATATAAAACCTTGGTTAGGCTGCATTTGAGGTATTGCGTGCAGTTCTGGTCACCACATTATCAGAAGGACGTGGAAGATTTGGAGAGAGTGTAAAGAAGGCTCACCAGGATGTTGCGTGGTCTCGAGGGTGTTGGCTATGAGAGTTTGAATAAATTAGGATTGATTTCACTGGAAAGACGGAGGCTGAGAGGAGACCTAATAGAGGTCTACAAAATTGTTTGAGGCATAGACAGGGTGGTTAGTCAGAGGCTTTTCCAATGGGTGGAAGTGTTAATTACAAGGGGGCATAGGTTCAAGGTGAGTGGGAAAATTTAAGGGAGATGTGCAGGGTAAATTTTTCACGCAGAGTGTGTTGGGTGCCTGGAACCTGTTGCTAGAGGATGTGGTGGAAGCACGCACATTAGCAACATTTAAAAGGCATCTGGATTGTAACATGAATAGGGAGGAAATAGAGGGATAGGGACCAGTAAGGGCAGAAAGTTTTTTTGAAGTTAGGGCATCGAGATCGGCACAGGCTTGGCGGGCCGAAGGGTCTGTTCCTGTGCTGACCGGATTGTGTCTTCAGGATCCTGAAGGGGGAGGGTGAGCAGCCTGAAGTCGTGGTGCACATTGGTACCAACGACATAGGTAGGAAAAAGGGTGTGGAGGTAATAAACAAGTTTAGGGAGTTAGGCTGGAAGTTAAAGGCCAGGACAGACAGAGTTGTCATCTCTGGTTTGTTGCCGGTGCCATGTGATAGTGAGGCTAGGAATAGGGAGAGAGTGCAGTTGAACACGTGGCTGCAGGAATGGTGTAGGAGGGAGGGCTTCAGGTATTTGGATAATTGGAGCGCATTCTGGGGAAGGTGGGACCTGTACAAGCAGGACGGGTTGCATCTGAACCAGAGGGGCACCAATATCCTGGGGGGGGAGGTTTTCTAGTACTCTTCGGGAGGGTTTAAACTAATTTGGCAGGGGAATGGGAACCGGATTTGTAGTCCAGCAACTAAGGAAGCCGATATTCAGGACGCCAAAGCACGTAGTGATGCAGTGGGGAAGGTAACACTGACAAAGGAGAGTACTTGCAGGAAAGGAGATGGGTTGAAGTGTGTATACTTTAATGCAAGAAGCATCAGGAATAAGGTGGGTGAACTTAAGGCATGGATCGGTACTTGGGACTACGATGTGGTGGCCATCACGGAAACTTGGAGAGAAGAGGGGCAGATATGGTTGTTGGAGGTCCCTGGTTATAGATGTTTCAACAAGATTAGGGAGGATGGTAAAAGAGGTGGGGGGGGGGGGGGGGTGGCATTGTTAATTAGAGATAGTATAACAGCTGCAGAAAGGAAGTTCGAGGGGGATCTGCCTACTGAGGTAATATGGGTTGAAGTCAGAAATAGGAAAGGAGCAGTCACCTTGTTGGGAGTTTTCTATAGGCCTCCCAATAGCAGCAGAGTTGTGGAGGAACAGATTGGGAAACAGATTTTGGAAAGGTGCAGAAGTCACAGGTGACTTCAACTTCCCAAACATCGAGTGGAAACTCTTTAGATCAAATAGTTTGGATGGGGTAGTGTATGTGCAGTGTGTCCAGGAAGCTTTTCTAACACAGTATGTAGATTGTCCGACCAGAGGGGAGGCCATATTGGATTTAGTACTTGGTAATGAACCAGGGCAGGTGATAGATTTGTTAGTAGGGGAGCATTTTGGAGGTAGTGACCACAATTCTGTGACTTTCACTTTAGTTATGGAGAGGGATAGGTGCGTGCAACAGGGCAAGGTTTACAATTGGGGGAAGGGTAAATACAATGCTGTCAGACAAGAATTGAAGTGCAGAAGTTGGGAACATAGGCTGTCAGGGAAGGACACAAGTGAAATGTGGAACTTGTTCAAGGAACAGGTACTGCGTGTCTTTGATATGTATGTCCCTGTCAGGCAGGGAAGAGATGGTCGAGTGAGGGAACCATGGTTGACAAGAGAGGTTGAATGTCTTGTTAAGAGGAAGAAGGAGACTTATGTGAGGCTGAAGAAACAAGGTTCAGACAGGGCGCTGGAGGGATACAAGATAGCCAGGAGGGAACTGAAGAAAGGGATTAGGAGAGCTAAGAGAGGTCATGAAAAATCTTTGGCAGGTAGGATCAAGGAAAACCCCAAGGCCTTTTACACATATGTGAGAAATATGAGAATGACTAGAGCGAGGGTAGGTCCGATCAAGGACAGTAGCGGGAGATTGTGTATTGAGTCTGAAGAGATAGGAGAGGTCTTGAACAAGTATTTTTCTTCAGTATTTACAAACTGAAGGGCCATATTGTTGGAGAGGACAGTGTGAAACAGACTGATAAGCTCGAGGAGATACTTGTCAGGAAGGAAGATGTGTTGCGCGTTTTGAAAAACTTGAGGATAGACAAGTCCCCCGGGCCTGACGGGATATATCCAAGGATTCTATGGGAAGCAAGAAATGAAATTGCAGAGCCGTTGGCAATTATCTTTTCATCCTCGCTGTCAACAGGGGTGGTACCGGAGGATTGGAGAGTGGTGAATGTCGTGCCCCTGTTCAAAAGAGGGAATAGGGATAACCCTGGGAATTACAGGCCAGTTAGTCTTACTTCGGTGGTAGGCAAAGTAATGGAAAGGGTACTGAGGGATAGGACTTCTGAGCATTTGGAAAGACACTGCTTGATTAGGGATAGTCAGCACGGATTTATGAGGGGTAGGTCTTGCCTTACAAGTCTTATTGACTTCTTTGAGGAGGTGACCAAGCATGTGGATGAAGGTAAAGCAGTGGATGTAATGTACATGGATTTTAGTAAGGCATTTGATAAGGTTCCCCATTGTAGGCTTGTGCAGAAAGTAAGGAGGCATGGGATAGTGGGAAATTTGGCCAGTTGGATAACAAACTGGCTAATCGATAGAAGACAGAGAGTGGTGGTGGATGGCAAATATTCAGCCTGGAGCCCAGTTATCAGCGGCATACCACAGGGATCAGTTCTGGGTCCTCTGCTGTTTGTGATTTTCATTAACGACTTGGCTGAGGGAGTTGAAGGGTGAGTCAGTAAATTTGCAGATGATACGAAGATTGGTGGAGTTGTGGATAGTGAGGAGGGCTGTTGTCGGCTTCAAAGAGACATAGATAGGATTCAGAGCTGGGCTAAGAAGTGGCAGATGGAGTTTAACCCTGACAAGTGTGAGGTTGTTCATTTTGGAAGGACAAATATGAATGCGGAATACAGGGTTAACGGTAGGGTTCTTGGCAATGTGGAGGAGCAGAGAGATCTTGGGGTCTATGTTCACAGATCTTTGAAAGTTGCCACTCAAGTGGATAGAGCTGTGAAGAAGGCCTATGGTGTGCTAGCGTTCATTAGCAGAGGGATTGAATTTAAGAGCCATGAGGTGATGATACAGCTGTACAAAACCTTGGTCAGGCCACATTTGGAGTACTGTGTGCAGTTCTGGTCGCCTCATTTTAGGAAGGATGTGGAAGCTTTGGAAAAGGTGCAAAGGAGATTTACCAGGATGTTGCCTGGAATGGAGAGTAGGTCATACGAGGAAAGGTTGAGGGTGCTAGGCCTTTTCTCATTAGAACGGAGAAGGATGAGGGGCGACTTGATAGAGGTTTATAAGATGATCAGGGGAATAGATAGAGTAGACAGTCAGAGACTTTTCCCCCGGATGGAACACACCATTACAAGGGGACATAAATTTAAGATAAATGGTGGAAGATATAGGGGGATGTCAGAGGTAGGTTCTTTACCCAGAGAGTAGTGGGGGCATGGAATACACTGCCTGTGGAAGTAGTTGAGTCGGAAATGTTAGGGACCTTCAAGCGGCTATTGGATAGGTACATGGATTAGGGTAGAATAATGGAGTGTAGATTAACTTCTTCTTAAGGGCAGCACGGTAGCATTGTGGATAGCACAATTGCTTCACAGCTCCAGGGTCCCAGGTTCGATTCCCGGCTGGGTCACTGTCTGTGTGGAGTCTGCACATCCTCCCCGTGTGTGCGTGGGTTTCCTCCGGGTATTCCGGTTTCCTCCCACAGTCCAAAGATGTGCAGGTTGGGTGGATTGGCCATGAAAAATTGCCCTTAGTGTCCAAAATTCTATGTAGTTTGCCTTGTTCTTTGGCAATTTAGAATGGCCAATCCACCTAACCCACACATCTTTGGATTGTGGATGGAAGCCGGAGCACCTAGAGGAAACCCATACTGACACGGGGAGAACATGCAAACTCCACACAATCACCAGAGGTTGGAATTGAACCCGGGTCCCTGGCGCTGAGGCAGCAGTGCTAAGCACTGTACCATCTTTGCTGTATCCACCCTTGCTGTATCTGCATACCTTTATGCAATTCATGCACTAAAACACCGAGATCCCTCTGCATTTCAGAGCTCCTCAGTCTCACCATTTGAATAGTGTGCTTCTTTTATTCATCATGCCAAAGCGGACATTTTGAATCTTCCCACATTATACTCCATTTGCTAGATCTTTGCCCACTCACTAAACCTATCTGTATCTTTTGCAGCCTCTTTGTCATCTTCACAACTTGCTTTCCTACCTTTGTGTCATCAGCAAACGTGACAACCATCCCAACCACACCTTCAATTTGTATATATTGTAAACAGTTGAGGTCCCAGCACTGATCCCTGTGGCAAACCACTCATTTCATCTTGCCAACCTGAAAAAGACCCACATTTGTCTACTCTACTTCCTGTTAGCCAGCCAATCTTCTATCCATGCCAATACATTACCCCCTGTACCATGAGCTTTTATTTTCCGCCTTGATTAACTCCATTCTTCCACCAAGTGTTCAGTGCCGTCCAGGAACTTAACCAAAGGGGCCATTCTTCAAGTGAGTGTAGCTGAAGTATTTGCATGCCATTTTGCTTTGGGACAGGAGTTGATCCTGGTCCCTTCAATCATATTCATACTTTCCAGCAGATCACAAGTTGGTCGATCATTTAGGAGCACTCGCTTTCTTCCTTTCAATCTGATATTTTGAGTCAATTATAAACAATGCTACTTGAGACCTTGTGTGAATCTGCAAACTGGACTTAATTACAAAAAAAAGGGCACAGTTTAAAGCAAGGGGAACAGTAAATAATTTTACAAATAATCATAATTTAATCTAAAGGGATGAAGATTAATGTAGAAGGCATCCACTAAAGGGATCTTAATTCCATTAAATACTAGTACACATAATTCCTATAATGTAAGGGGATAATTTGTACATATATAAACATTTAATTGAATTTGAACAGCCAAGACCACAATGAACCATCAGATAAGAGATCAAGATACTGACAAAACATAGAGACAATCAACATTAAAACAAGATGAGTAGTTCTGAAATAGAAATCATGGAGGAGGAATTGAAGGTCGAATAAGATGTGTTTGGAGTGAATATTTGGAAACACACATAGCATGGTGAACACGGCTGTCGAGTTGCAGGCACAAGAAGCCACATGCAATAATTAGAGACAGTAATAAAGACCCTAATCAAACAGGGGGAGGGATGGCAACTTAATTTTCCTGGTTACAATGTACCCAGAAAAGATAGGAAAGGAAAAATGGGGAGATGGCAATGTTGGTCAAAACTACAATTCCAGGCAGCACGATGGTGCAGCGGTTAGCACTGCTGCCTCATGGCACCAAGGTCCCAAGTTCGATCCTGGCCCATGTGGAGTTTGCACATTCTTCCCGTGTTTGCGTGGGTTTCGCCCGCACAAACCAAAAGATGTGCAGGATAGGTGGATTGGCCATGCTAAATTGCCCCTTAATTGGAAAAAATGAACTGGGCACTCAATTTATTTTCAAAAAACTACAATTCCAGCACTAGAAAGGGTTGATGAGGATTCATGAACAGAATCCATTTGGTTAGAATTAAGGGACAATAAAGTAGCTACTGTGTTGCTGGGCATACACAAAAGGGAAGCATACAAAAGGAGACAGAGTTACAGAAAGCCACAAGCAAGAGAGTCAGAGTAATGGATGATTTCAACTAGCCTAACAAAGACTTGGAAGAGAACAGTGTAAAGAGAAAAGTGTGAGGTGGAATTTCTGAGGAGGTGATAAGAACTTTCTTGATCGGTACGTTTCCAGCCCAAGAGAGGAAGCACTGCTCGATCTATTTCTGGGTTATTAGGTGTTGCATGTTTCAATGGGGGAGCATTTTGAAAATGGTGATGACAATGCCATTAGGTTTAGAGTACGTAATGAAAATGGACAAGGAAAAACAAATGCCACACACTGATACAGAGATCATTTCAGTGAGTTGTAAAGGATCTGACATTCAGGTTTGATTCAAGAGATGGCAGGTAAATGAGCAATTGGTCTCTTTAAAGAGGAGATGGCTCAGGGTACACACTGGCATCTTCCCATATAAGGAAAGGGAAAAGGCATCCAAAGTTAGAGATCCCAAGTGACTAAAAACGGGGATTTAAATGAAACAGAAAAAGGAAAGACAAAAGTGTTTTATGAATAAAAAAAAGTCAAAGAAAAAGTGAGGATATTTGAGGACCCAAATAGATCTCGAGAGAATAAGGGTTAAAGCTGAGGAACTAAATGAATACTTTGCACCATCTTCATTAAAGAGGGAGTAGTCAATGTCACAGTAAAGGTGGAAATGAGGGTGAAACTGATTAGGATAAAAATAAAGAGGAGCTAATTAAAAGGTTGGAAGTGGAAAAGTCATACAGTCCAGGCACATCATAGATTGGAGGGAAGTAAGGATGAAAATTGCAGAGACTCTAGTCTTCCGATCCTCGTGTTATGGAATAGTGGGAGGGGATTGCAAACTTTTTGCCCCTGTTCAAAAAAAAGAGTAGAGGGATAAGCCCAACTAGTACTCACCAGCCAGCCTGATGTAGCCAATAGTCAAGGACCAAATTAACTGGCAATGAGAAATGTAATTAATAAAAGAAAGTCAATATTGCAAGGAAAATGGTGTTTGACTAACACAAAATTATTTTGTGAATGGAGGGATTTGATCTTGTGTACATGGACTTCAAAAGACATCTGATAAAGTGCCACATAATAGACATGTTAACAGAATTGATGCCCATGGGATTTAAGGACCAGTGGCTGTGTGGATTTAGTTAAGGGACAGAAAGCAGAGTATAATTTTAAGTTGGGTATACAGAGCGTAATTTCAAAGCAGATGAGATGAAACTCTGGAGTGTAGCAAAAAGTGAGAAGACTAAGTAATACACTTACAGTGAAATGGGCAGACAGTTGGCAGATGAAATTTAATGCAGAGAAACGGGAGCTGATTCATTTTGGAGGAAAATGAAGAGAGACAATACAAGATAAATGGTCCAATTTTTAAATAAATGTGCAAGAATAAACAGACCTGGGGCTGTATTTACACAGTTTGAAGGTGATAGGCAGCTTGAGAAGACAGTTGAAAACGCATCCTTGACTTTACAAATAGAGGCATACAGCACAAAGCAAGGAAGATATTAAAACATTACTTAGGCTCCAGCTTGGGTATTCTGGAAAAGTCTACACATCACACGCTAGGAGGAAAACTATGGCCTTAGAGGTGAACAAAGGAGATTTATTAGAATGGAACAAGAGATGAAAGATTTCAGTTCATTCGGGAAACTGGAGTTATTATCCTTAAGAATAGGATTAAGAGATGTAATAGTGGTGTTTAAAATCATGAAGGGTTTTGATATAGTAGAGGTGAGACTCTTTCTAGTGTCAGAAGCATCAATAACCAAAGGTATGCATATTAGGTGGATTAGCCATGCACAAATTGCCCTAGTGTCCAAAGATGTGTTGGTTAGGTGGGGTTACGGCAGGGGACTGGGTTTAGGGGAGGGTGCTCTTTCAGAGGGTCGGTACAGGCTCACTGGGCTGAATGGCCTCCTTCTGCACTGTATGGATTCTAACCAGAAAATGGAATTAAGGTAATTGGCAAAGAGGGTTGACATGAGGAAACATATTTCCATAGTGAATTATGATGATTTTAAATGCAATACTTGAAAGGATATTGGATCCAAATTCAATACTAAATTTCAAAAGGTAACTCGATAAATACTTGAAGGAAAGAAATGTGTGCAGCTACGCGAAAGACTTATTGGATAGCTCTGCTAAACAACGGCCTCCTTCTATGCAGTAGTATTCTTTAATTCTACCGATGGAAAGCCTAGCTAAGAGCAGCTAATTTATACAGATTGAAGATATTTCCATCCATCCGCATTTGAAACTCTTAATGGACAATCAACTTCCCAAAATGCAAACACATCAACCTACTAAATGTCCTGAACACTGACAACCAATGAAACATTGTAGAACTGAGAAATGAGCCTAAATAAATTACTTTCCCCAGATCTTTACTTCAAAGTGACAAACAAATTTGAATTTCCTTGAATGCGCTTTGGATTTTATAATCTTTATTAGTATTTGAATTCCTTTTTTTCCCCTGCTACAACTGAAACCCACCTAGATATCACAAACAAAAACAAAATCATTAAAATGAGTATGCAAGAAATGAATGAGAATTTGTCATGACTTACACTGCAGTTATTTAGAATTATTCCAACAAATTGGAAGTTGGCCAATGTAAAATTGCCAAGCTGTGTGGAGTTTACACTTCCTCCCTGTGTCTGGGTAGGTTTCCTCCAGTTTCCTCCCACTGTCTAAAGATGCGCAGTTAGGTAGATTGGCTATGCAAAATTGCCCCTTCATGTCTAGGGATGTACAAGTTAGGTAGGGTTACAAGGATAGGGTGCTCTTTCAGAGAGTCGGTGCAGACTCGATGGGCTGAATGGCCTCTTTCTGCACTGTAGGGATTCTATAATGTCCAATCAGTTCTTTAACTGGGGCTGGGATGGGGAAAGGTATACAAGTGTAGCTTTTGAAATGAGAATTATTGAGTCATAGAGTTCTGCAGCACAGAAAGAGGCCCTTTGGCCCATTATGCCTGTGCTGGCCATCAAGCCCCTATCTGCTCTAATCCCATTTCCAGAACTTGGTCAGTAACCTTGCATGCTATGGTGCTTCAAACGCTTAACTAAATGCTTCTTAAATGTTGTGAGGGTTCCCACATCTACCACCCTTTCAGGCAGTGAGTTCCCACCACCCTCTGAATAAAAAAGGTTTTCCTCAAATCCCCTCTAAATCTCTTGCCTCTGACCTTAAATCTAAGCCCCGTGGTTATTGCTCTTTACTAACGGGATAAGATCCTTCCTATCTATGACCCTCATAATTCTGTACACCTCAGTCAGGTCCCACCTCAGCCGTCTCAGCTCCAAGGAAAACAGCCCCAGCCGAACCTGCCTCTCTTCATATCAGAAATGCTCCAGCCCAGGGAAAAATCTTGGTGAATCTCCTCTGCACCCTTTTTAGCGCAATCACTTCCTTCCTATAGTGTGGCGACCAGAACTGCACACAGTGCTCCTACTGTAGCCTAACAAGTGTTTTATACAGCTCTATCATAACCTCACTGCTCTTATATTCTATGCCTTGACTAATAAAGGCAAGCATCCCATATGCCTTTTTAACCATCTTATCTACCTATTCTGCTGCTTTCACAGCTCTTTGACCATGCACCCCAAGATCCCTCTGTA
The DNA here is from genome assembly GCF_902713615.1 of Scyliorhinus canicula. Taxonomy (NCBI): domain Eukaryota; kingdom Metazoa; phylum Chordata; class Chondrichthyes; order Carcharhiniformes; family Scyliorhinidae; genus Scyliorhinus; species Scyliorhinus canicula. The sequence goes on from NC_052152.1 coordinate 178,974,471, forward strand.
CTTCCTTGTGTCCTGCTGGGGTCGATTTGGGAATTTTTGAAGAGAGAAGTAAGCTATGGTTGTGCCAAATGGATTTTATGGGGATTGAAAGGGGGTCCCGGTCCTGGAGATTAGTTCATTTTTTTCCCAGATGTTTTCGGTATATTTTCCAATATTAACAAGTTCTCTGATTCTTTTTCCCTCCCAGCTTTTTTAATGCCATTTCCCTTTTCAATTTCAGATTGTTTTGGCCTGTTGACATTCAATATCATGCATCATGCTCTCCATTTTCCATGCATGGGGCTTGTAAGTTTGTGTTCCTTTGAATGAGGAGCAATGTCATTTGAGGTTGAACTTGTAAAATTAGAAAGCTCAACAGAACTCATAAAAGCAGTGCCGGAGGAAAATGAAATAAGCACACCAAGCCGTGCTCAGGAAGAAATGCTATGGAATTATCCATTAAACAATTTAGTTAATTTGAGATTTAACTAAAGTTTGAATCAAGTAATAAAATAAAGTGCAAATTAGACTGGCATTCTTTTTTTTGCTACACAGCCTCTCCATTTTCAAGCTTCATTTCCTTTGTGGAATTGCATCCTGCTTAAGTTCTGGTGTCACATGAAGAAGATTTAGCCCCTCCCCAACCATTTCAAAACAGCCAAGTATACATTACTGATACAGACAGGGAATCCAAACTAGCCACATGTACAATGGTGAATCACTAACATTTTTAATATTATCCAATGTCGTTTGCATAAAACCATACAATTTCAAATGTGTTACAGCATCCAATAACTGTAGCTAATTAACAAAACTGAAAGCGGCTCTGTACAGCCATGGTACAAATTAACTGCACTGACCTAAGAAAAAGAAACTGGGGTAGACCATATGGCCCCTCAATTAAATAATGGATCATCTGGTGTTCCTCAGCTTCATTTTCCCCACCCACTCCAACGATGGAAAATCTGTATCCTCTGGGGTAGACAATTGCATTTCTAAAGATTCTTGAAGTTATAATGTTTTGATGTTCAGATTGAACTTATTATTTTTTATTAGGAAGTTTCCTTGATTACATTAGTAAAACATCGCACTGTTTAAATCCTATAATTCTTTAAAGGGTGCTAAGAAGTTACAAACCGGGAAAAATATATAAATATAAAACCTGATAAAAAAAACCCACAAGAGGTTCAATTCATTACTGATGATGCAGCCTCTCCTTTCGCAGCAAAGTGAGTACAATCACTCAACCAAATCACATTGTGGAATCCGAGCATCCCAAACAACAGCAATTCCCGAGGATATATGGGGTTTAGCAATTCCTGTGAAAAACCATTCCCCTTTTCAATTTCAGATTGTTTTGGCCTGTTGAAATTCAATATCATGCATGCTGTCATTCTCCATGCAGCAGGCTTGTACGTTTGTATTCCTTTGAACTACGAGCAATGTCATTTGAGGTTGAACTTGTAAAATATTTGCAATTCCTGTGAAAAATGAAGATGCAGAGTATAGCTGAGGGCTGTAAAATAGCAGATTTGCTTGCTCCTTGAAAACAGCTAGCTGTCCATGTAAAATGTGAATGGAAACCACTAAACATATGAAATGGGCATTAAAAAAACCATCAAGCTTGTCAAGCTACTCTATGGTGTTGGGCTCATCATTTTTGAATCATACAGTGCTTCATGCCAAGCAAGGAAAGACAAGATATTGAAAGACGGATTATGAAAGGGTAAGCTCCCTGGCTCATCCGAGGAATGCTATTTATGCATTGTAATACAAAATGAAAATTCAAGAATTGTTCTAACCACTGAAATTGGGAAAATATTCTTGTTGGTTTGACATGCAGTTGCTTAAATTATGGGAGTGGTGCCAGAGGACTGGAGTAGCTCGAGTTTATCCAATGATCTGTATTGGCATTCTGGATAAATAGGCCCAAATTTGAGCCAATTTCTACAAAAACTAAAAGTAGTCAGTAAATAAATCAAGGTAGACTGAATTAATGGATTGTCTGGAAAGTTGGTCAAAAACAATCAAACCCTCCACCACCGATGAACTGTGGTAGCCGTGTGTACCATCTACAAGATGCACTGCAGTAACTCACCAAGGTTCCTTCGGCAGCACCTTCCAAACCCACGACCACGTCCAGACAAAAACAAGAGCAGCAGATACCTGGGAACCCCCCCCCCCTTCCTCCTGGAGGTTCCCTTCCAAGCCACTCACCACCCTGACTTGCAAATATATCGCCGTTCTTTCACTGTCGCTGGGGCAAAATCCAGGAACTCCCTCCCTAACAGCACAGTGGGTGTACCTTAAGGACTGCAGAGGTTCAAGAAGGCAGCTTACCACCACCTTCTAAGGGCAACCAGGGATGGGTAATAAATGCTGGCCTAAACAGCGACGCCCACATCCCGTAAATGAGTAAAAAGAATAAAATTCTTGCCTTGGTTCTTGCAATAATCCACAAATACCTTCCCGGATAGGATGCATCTAAAGGGGTTTTACATGAAACAGTTGAATGAAAGACAAGCAAATGTGAAAGTGTGACAAGTTTAGCAGAGAAGCTAGGGGTTTCACACAAAGGAAAGCTTCCATTAGGAATCAAAATAACAGAGGCATTTTAATTTATTAAACTCATTGGATTGTTTCCTTCCTTTGCACTAAAATTGCAAAACAGTAGGTTTTCACATTAATATTTCATGCAGTACTTTTCCACCGGATTATACTTTGCCTTCTCATGAAAGTGTTGGAATCAGTATGAAAATAATGAACATTTAGCAATTCAAGCTCCATATTTTAATTGCTCAAAAGTAACATGGTAGCAGTCAAAGTATAATGTACAATAAAGTAAATATGTTTGCCGAAATAATTCTTTGGGTCTACCAATACAAATGTCCAACAAATTCAACTGCAGCAACAGATTGCAAATGAAACCTGATTAAACACTCATGTAAAAATGTGATTATGTTTCTCTTTACCTGAAATACATTTTGTACAAATACCAGTAGTATGTAAATAAAATGCTATATAAAAATAATGATTACCATATGCGATAAGCATCCTGTTGTAACAAAATGCAGCATTTAAAAACAAAATGCAGGAAAAAAATACTATTTACTACACAATGGATAAAGGACAGAAATTGCCTGCAGTTTTTCCAACTGCAATAACTTTTTACTATCTATTACTAATAATCTATTGACACTTTATGTGGACTCTATGCATTAAGTGTTTTACACATTCACTTTAGTCCTGGATGAAGCTTGGCACATGGAAGTCTGAGAGAGGAAAACCATCTGAGCAGTATTTAGTGATTTGTGAAGAAGCAAAACTGTTTTCAGTCTTCAGCCATCCACTGTGGAACAATCCAGCAAACACCATTATGTTGATTGTACCCCCATTCCCCAAGTCTATGAACTTTCTTTAGGGATAGGCACATTTATTTATTTATTTTTAATATAAAATGGGCAAATTACTTTCCGTTGATCTGCTTTCATTCAGTCCTAAAATATCAGTACAAATATAGAACATGACACTTTTTAATTGTAAGGAACTTTACAAAATACAGAGAAATTGTGCAACTATGGAAGCACACTGACTATAGGCCATCTGATGTATAAATCATTGGTAAACATTGGTTAACATACAGTGAAGAGAGATGCAGCTTGTACAACTCACAAATACAGTTTGTAAATCTTTGAATGTTGATGCAGAATTTCAGCATTAGTTGGAGATTCCAGCACTCAGAATTAAACAGGAAAGACAAAGATTTGAGACTAATTGTGGTTTTTACATTAAGTTGGTTTATACATCAGACATCCTACGCATTAGAGTACAATGCAGAGCAGCTGAATGGCAGTGATACAAAACACTGTAATGCTCTTTTATCATAAGTAATACTAATACACCAAACAAAAATCTAATGGCACTTAATTTTATAAAAGATTCATTACCAGTTTATGGTGTTGAAGAGATAAAAGGTTTCTGAAAGTGCTTGAACATAATGAGTTAACCAGTCATAAGGGAAACTATTAGCCTTACGATGAATGCAGCAATTAAAGTTAATTGAAAAACGTGTACTTGATCAATGTGCAGTTGTTCACCTGTGTGAATAAATTGATAGTCACTCTGGCCTTAAGCCAAAGACATTTAAGGTTAACTGGGAGAATGTCTGTCCACAGGTTGTAGAGAGTTGCCCTCACTCATTTGCTTCCAAGGCAGCTGTGATATTGTTGCAGGGCAGAATGGAACATGAAGTAATTAATAATTTTCCAATTGGTACCACAATAGTCTACATTTTAATTTCCTCCCAAAATAGTGAACTGAGGAAATCCACTAAAATATTTAGAATAGAATGTTTAGTAATGCCACACTATAAATATTGCTGTCATGGTTTATCGTTTTTTAAAAAATAAGTCCCTCTTAGCTAGGAGAGAAATGCCATTAAAATTCTGCAATATAGTAATTTGGCAGTGATATTAATCATTCCCTAATTTCATAAAAATAAGATTTTATATATTAAAATATAGATATGGTTGATCTGCAAGAGTTTTCTTTATTGTATTTTGTCATCCAGAACTAGCTTATTGTGAATCAACATCAACAGTTTTCCTGACGTTGATTCTGTACCAGAGGAGTTGTGTCCACGTTCCCTGTAAGGCAGATTTGGTTTTCTCCTGGGCTTAGAGCAAGAAGCATGCATGAGGTGATGTGTTGTGTCTTTGTGAGCTCCTGCTCAGAGAACTGTGAAGTAAGGATTCAAATTGCTCAAAGCCTCTGGTGGCCAGAATAAGGCACTGTCAGAAGAGGCAAAACAGTAACAGAACTAAAAATTTTACATTAAAACACAAGCATAACATTTAAAATCTTTCTTGGTGAGAGACTTAATATAATCAGGGCATTCTTAAATCAGACACCCTGTTCTGTATCCTTCCTAGATCTCACAGCTCCTAAATACAAGGAAAGGTACAATATTTTCAAAGTAAATATTCACTACAATAAAAGTCTAGTGATACTCAATTGATTTTAAGGTTACTACGCCTACAAGCCAAGAATGCACTTCTTGCAGACGATGGTTAAGAATTTAATTAGTTTGATGTGTTTTAACTATTTAATTTGGAGCTAAATCTTCTAAAATATGCATTATAGTATTATACACAGATGTATATCAAAATGTCTTTCCTTTTCTTGAAGTTACGTTTGGGGTTTAAATGAATACACAAAACAAAATTTAGGATTATTACTCAGATGTAAAAGGCAGGATTATTAAAATATCAGAAGCATTTGCATTATAATTAAGCCACAATAACTCCCCATTAAGCTGAGAATTGAGAGTATTCAGTGTTTAATTTTAAAAGATGATTTAAAAAAAAAAAAATTAGTGTTGGAAGGAAAATTGCATCACACATTTACATACTGGCTATTGTGACATTGAATTTTATTGCTGAGTTTTAAGTGTGCCACAAATCTGGAAGCAAAAAATAATTCCGCAATAGTTTAGTAAAATAGAGCCAGACTCCTGTCAAAAAAATGTGCATCGAGCTAACTTTGATCGATTGGCTGTGATTATTTTTGTGCAATTATGTACCGCTGTTACAAACTAACGTTTCAAGTCTACCTTGCTATAGGCTATTTGCCTTTCAACACTGTTTGCCAATACAGTAAGAAATGCAGTTCAGTTACCTACAGGGAACACAGAGTGCTCCTGGCACGATTACTGAACAAAGTCATTAAGGTGGTTAATCTGTACCCTAGATAAGTCAGCAGTAACATTTAAACTGCTAACTTGTCAATATGTCGCAATATTTAAGCTTTGCTGTAAATGAGCTACTGTTAATGTTCAAAAACTCTCATAAGCCGATTGTTGTATGGGCGCTGCACACTGCAGTAAAATAACAATGTATGAACCATGGATTAAAGCAATGCATCATAAATAGGTGACATCTATTCTCATGAGAAAAATGCAAGGAAGCAACTGCTTTGCAATTAAAGAAATAAATAGGGGTCATTCTGGTAAGATGAAAACTTTCGTACACCCCAGCATGACAAACGTAGCTATGACAGTAAAGTAATGGAAGGCTAGAAATTACTGTTGCCAACGTTAGCAACTAAAGAGTCAACTGGATTTTTTTTTGCCTGCTGTTTTAACCTGTAATGACCATTTACTTAAAATGGGTTAATGCCTCCATTAAAATAATACAGAGAAAGTCATATGAATATGCCAAGCGATTGCCTACCAATATTATCAACAGTAATTTCTTGGCTGTGCTCTTTGAACAATTGCACAGGGGCAATGCTCCCTGGCATACGTTATCTTCCCGGTTCTCTCCAAATGTCTGAATTTTTAGGGAAGTAAGGGCATTTTAATAATGAAATAAGCCAATACTTTATTTTCAAAAGGGCAATTGAGTGGGCACATCTCACATTGTGAGCATAATGTAAGTCTATTTCACTGTGCAACTTTAGTTTCATGTGTGTGACAAAATGTGGTTTAAAGACACAATTTGGACAGACAAAGCAGAGATTAATACACATCGCATAATGCTATAATAACTATTATTTTTCCCATCCTTCACTAATTTTCCCCTGTAATTCTATTGCAGACTTTTAGCTCATGAAGTAACTTCTCAATCGTAACAGGTCTCCACGTATGTTAAAAACATATGAAATATGTAGCTCTCTGGGGAGTAATTTTCACATTAAAACTCATCCACTTCTCAGAGTTCTGATATGTTCAGCCCTCATATGGATTTGTATCCATGTTAGAGTGTAGAAAGGAAAAGGCTTATTGTTTCTATATGCCTCGTCAGTTGTTAATAGATCTTTTAAAAACCTTCCATATTATCGATTAAACTGAATAACGGAAATTGCCTTATAACAGCTTCTTCAAAGCTTTAGCTTCCTTTGAGTTCTTTGAGAAAGCTTTGTGCGCTTCATTGAATTCCACTCCAAGCACAGACCTATTGAATAAAAGATCCAACAGCAGTTTACTGGAAAGCCTGGTGGAAACGTGGCAATGTTGTTGTGCTCAGACTGGTGGTAAAGACTGGAGACAATGGGTGAAGAGGCCCAAGGTTCAGACCGTTTCCAGATCCTTGGGAGTCCTGCAGCTGAGGCTGAAGAGAGGTAAGTAAGGACTGAGGCTCACTTTGCGCATAGCCCATTACCAGCCCTCCTGCTGAAACAGGTGGATTGTACGTAGGGTGGTTCAGTGGTAAGAAGCTCAGTAAATGTGAAAAGTCCATGTTTGCTGTACAGAGGGATTCAGTAATTATAGCAGGACCTTTGGAAAGCAAATGTTCACCAGAAATGTCATCCAGAGGGCCACTTTGTGAATCCAGGCCTACTTTAGCTGGTGAAGACTGAGATTCATGGGATGAAAGTGGCAAACTGCTGTGCAAGTCCATTAAGTAACTTTCCGTTGGCTTCTCAGGCAAGCCAGTGGCATATGAGGTAGATCCAAGCTGATATTTAGAATGGGGTTGAGGTGGTGCTGAATGAATTGAGGATGGGGACTCCATTTGACAACCCATTCCCATTGCGAGAGAACTAGCAACCAGACTATGTGATGATCCTGAATTTGTCATGGCTTGAATGTGTGGACTGTACATGCTCATTGGCAAACTAGTAAACGGCTTAGCTACTGTCTCCTTAGAAGCCATGCACATCATTGGACTAAGTTCTTCCTTCACTGTTATGGGTGGACTGGAGTGAAGGAGACCCATCATATCAGATGGCTCAGTCTTAATTTTCAACAATTCCTGCGAGTGACTCTTCTTCATATGTCTCGTCAGGTGGTCTTTTCTGCCAAATCTCTGAGCGCAATACTGACAAAGGAAGTCTTTCCTGCCTGTGTGGACTACCATATGTCTCCGAACATCTTTCCGAGTGTAGAACCGTCGGTCACAGTGGTCGCACTGGTGTTTCTTCTCCTTAACTCCACTTGATGACTTGCCTGAATGCGTTTTCAAGTGCTCGAGCAGAACCTCTGTGCTCTCAAATGTCTGAAGGCACACTTTGCAGGTTAGGTCACCACTGGTGGCAGCATGCAGCGCCAGGTGACGCTTATAACCCAACTTGGTGTTGTAGTTTTTGCCACATTCTTCACACTTGAAAGCCTCTTTATTGGGATCATGTGTCTGAAGGTGGTTCTTCAGGTGATCTTTCCGGTGGAACATTTTTTCACAGTAGGTGCACTTATGTGTTTTTTGTGGTGAGTGTGTGGCCATGTGCCTAAATAAAATAATAGTGAAAACAATCAAGACTACGCACATTTCTCATGCTAGTTCAAAATGAAAACTAAGTATCATCACATTACATTAGATAGATTTAATGCTGAATACAAATAAGTGCCAACTTGGCATTTAATCTCAATGTTATTTCCTGTGCTTATTGAAAGCAGTTCTGTCGAGTGATAAGCATAAAACATTTATATTCTTACTGCTATTTTACAAAATAATAATATACAATTCAGAGCAAGTATTTTGCCAAATTAGCCTAAGCAAAAATACATAGTGCAAGTTTTTCAATTGTTAAAAGAAGATGCAAAGTATTAGGGAAATAATTCAATAATTTGAAATTAAAATGGAAAGTAGCATTGCATACTTTCCATCTCTTAAATCAAACACTTATATTAACTACATATTTTCCCTGCAGGAAATTATGGAAATGTTATAAAGATCTGAAAAAAGGAACAAAAGGCATAACAGCAGAAAAAACCTTATTAACTTAACGATAACTCAATATAGCACAATAACTTAATGCTTAGTAAGTTGCGTACATCACAATATTAGAATTTAGGCCACTCTTTTCAGTACAGCTGCAATTTAGAAAACACAGGGAAGGGTAGCCATGCAGAGCGAGGCAAAGGGTACCTACAATATTGAAGATAGAAAAGGAAATGTAGACAGGAATCAATGGATACAAACATAGAGTTAGAGCTCTTGGGGTAGCCGTGTGACATATCAAGGCATTTGGTTATCAAGGGGGATTTCCAAACTAGGCCCAAATATCAACCAGATTTGTCTGCTGTTGTAGATAACCATTGTTTTACATTCCAGGCTTCACTATACTCTGACTGATAGTGGTTTCCATGCCAATTTTATCTTCCTCATCCTTTCCTGAAGGTCTTAACTCTTCCGTCTGCAGGAATTGACACATTCTCCTTAAGTGACCACTGTCCATGTGTGAACATTGAAAATGCCTAAGCATTACAGCTAAACGAGATACAGTTATTTCAATATCCACACATACAAGCTTTGAACAGGAGTTGCTGAATAATGGCCAAGGTTGAAAATTTGGCTCATAACTTGCCCAACTTTGAGACAAGAAGGTCAATTGGTAGCATATTTACCCCCATACCAGTGAAATTTGCCCCAATCTGTGTTGATTCAGCCTATCTTGAATCCTCCTTGATTTGAAAAGCTTATGTCATCACTGGATAAACTCTGATAATATCGTACTAACATTCCACATCAAGAAACACCTTCAGCAACAAATGGACAGACTCTCTCTGCCTGTAAAGTGCATCAGAAAGACGAATGTTATGGTCCAGGATGTTGCCATACTGCTACCTATCAGCATTGACAAAGTTATGCTGGAGGCTGTTAATAACTTCACATATCTAGGCTCCACAATCACCAGTAATCTGTCACTTGATGCTGAAACCAACATACGGATCACAAAAGCTGCAGCTGTTATGCCTAAGTTGAATAAGAGACTGTGGGACTAAAGCAGTCTGATAGTCAATACCAAACTTCCAGTCTATGAAGCCTGCATCCTCAGCACACTCTGGTACTGTAGTGAGACCTGGGCAATATATGCTAGGCAAGAGAAAAGGCTGAATAGTTTACATGTGAGCATCTCTTGGCAGGACTAGGTCACCAACTCAGCAGTTGCAAGGAAATCTAATTCCATCAGCACACATTCATTCTTAAGTCAACTAAAAGGCAACAGCTGCGTTGGTTCAGCTATGTTCATTGGATAGATGACGGGCATATACAAAAAGATCTACTGTATGGTGAACTGGTATCCACACCTCTGCTACAAGGACATCTTCAAGTGAGATATGCAGATGACACACATTGGCACTGACAATTAGGGGATGATTGCTGGCAGCCATGACCTCTGGAGGCTGACTACTTGGAAGGGCATTGAAAGAGGCGAGCAGAAATAAAAAGACTCAGTTGGCTGAGGAGAGGACCCAGAGAAAACGGAGGTCAGTGAATCATGCCCCTTCTCAGCCCACTGTTTTCATCTGCAGCAAATGTGGCCAGAAACTGTGACGCCAGAGTGGGGCTCCTGAGCCACACCAAGCAATGCTTAACACAGGGGCGAGGACCGTGGAGCAAACATTCATTGCATGAGATGGAAAGCTGTCACCATCAGGGGAAGTCTTCAATTAATCTTTTTGATGGTGGTTCCAAATCCATTTTTCTCCCTACCACCACAAACACGGCCAGCACATTCAAATGCAAGAATTCAAGGATTGCATGGCCATATGGGGGCAAGTAAGGAATGTATACAATTTATAAAAGTTGTGAATAAATGGGATGCAATCCCTTAAACAGGTCAATCAACAGCTGACTGGTTCTTTAGACCAAAATTGCCTTTTTATTCTCTGTGGCTCATAGTTTCATACCATCGTGGTTGGGGAATTATATATAAAGTTCAAATCAACATTCCCATTAATTTATAGACATCTTGAAATGTGGATACTACATTAGTTTGTGATTTATCCAGCAATGAGACAACTAAAACAGCCTTTTTGGCACTGACCAGACCAGAACAAGCAAACAGGGTAAACAGGACAAACTAGCTGATAAAGAAGTTACAATTCTGAGATGTAAAATATTAGGATTTTTGGGACTGTGCTTTGAATTCAGGATAAAATGAAGGTGGGGTTTCATGTTACCAGTTCAGAAGCTTGCCTGGATACTGGCGAAGGGGAGGAGCTAGAAACCAAAGGTTTCTATTGTTCACCATGCAGAGGAGATAAAACGAGGCTGGAAGAGTTGCCTAACTTAGGCTAGAGGAAGAGTCTCCAAGAAAGAAAATCTCCCTCGGAAAGACAATTCTATGAGTGCAAGGTTCAAGACAGAGGGAAAAAAAAGAATATGAATAAACCCTTGATTGCTAAGAATCACTTCTGATTGGTTCTTAGAAAATTAAATGTAATACGAACATAAGAATTAGGAAAAGTAGGTCAACTCCTCGAGCCTACTCCACCATTTGATAGAACATGGCTAATCTGATTCTGGACACAGCTCTACTTTCCTGTCTACATTGCTGTGCCCTTTGACTCCCCCCTGTTCATCAAGAATCTTACCCATCCTTAAAAATATTCACTGCTTTCTGGAGGAGATAATTCAACAAACTAACTGATCCGCTGAGGAGAAAAATTCTCTTCATCTTCATCTTAAATAGGAGATGCCTTATTTTTAAAATGTGGTCCGTAGTTCTAATCTCTCCCACAGGTGGAAACATTCTCCGGCATCTACCCTATCAGGTCCCTCAGGATCATCCCTCAGTAAGATCACCTCTTATTTTTCTAAACTCCAATGGACCAACCTGTCCAACCTTTCCTCATAAAATAATCCCAGAAATGAGTGAACCGTCTCAAAACTGTTTTTAATCCATTTAAAGCCTTTCTTAAGGTGACCAAATCTGTACACAGTACTCTTAGGTCTCCCAGAGCCCTGTACAACTGTAACAAAATATCCCGTGCAATAAATGCCAACATTCCATTTGTGTTCCTAATTGCTTGCTGTACCGATATACCAGCCTTTTGCGACTCATATACCAAGACACATTGATCCCTCTGAATCACACAGTTCTACAATCTCTCTCAATTTAAATACTATGTTGCTTTTCTATTCATCTATCCAAAGTAGACAAGTTCACATTTTCCCACATCATACTCAATCTATCAGATTTCTGCCCACTCACTTAACCCCCTATCTCCTTTTGCAGACTTGCGTTCTCTTCATGCCATACTCTTCCACCTTTGTCTCCTCAGCATATATCCAACCATACATTGTCCCTTCATCCAATTCACTGATATAGACTGTAAATAGTTAGGACTCCTGCCATGATCCCGGTGGGGTGCGCCCCCCCCCCCCACCCCCACCATTACAGCTTGCCAACCCAAAAATGACCCATTTATTCTTACTCTCTGCTTCCTGTTAGCTAACCTATCCTTGGGCGATGTTAAATCTTCATCATACCTCATCGTACCTTACGGAGTGTCTTTTGGAAATCCAAGTACACCACTTATCCAGGTACATTTCTTGTTACCTCCTTAAATAACCCGAAAAATTAATCAAACATGATTTCTCTTTCACAAAACCATGCTGACACTGCTCAATTGCAATAAGATTTTTTGCTAATCTCCTTAATAATAGATTCAAGCATTTTCCCTATATCAGATGTTCGGTTAACTGGCTGTCAGTTTCCTTTTTCTGTCTCCCTCTTTTCATAAACAGAGGAGTTACGTTCCCTATTTTCCAATCTGATGCAACCTTTCCAAGAATTGAGGGATTTTAGAAAATATCAACCAATCGATCTACTATCTCCACAGCCATTTCTTTTAAGATCCTAGTATGCAGGTCATCAGGTTCCATGAACATAGGACCATAGAAAGTTACAGCACAGAAGAAGGAGGCCATTTGGCCCATCATGTCCATGCCAGCCTGAGGACACCCAGGCGCCCTTTCTAATCCCACCTTCCTGCACCTGGTCCATGGCCCTGTTGCTTACAGCACTTAAGATAGAGATCCAAGAACTTTTAAAAAAGAGTTTAGGGTCTCTGCCTCCACCACCAACTCGGGCAGCAAATTCCAGACTCCCACTGCCCTCTGCGTAAAATGGTTCTTCCTCATGTTCCCTCTGCACTTTCTGCCATTTATCTTGAATCTATATCCCCGGTCCCAGAATTCTCCACCAAAGGAAAACATTTTATTCTGTCCACTCTATCTCTTCCCCTCATAATTTTATACACCTCAATTAAGCCATCCCTCGGCCTTCTTTGTTCCAAGGAAAATAACCCCGACCTATCCAATCGCTCCTCTTAGCTACACCTTTCTAGCCCTGGCAATATTCGTGTAAACCTCTTCTGCACTCTCTCCAGAGCAATTATGTCCTTCCTGTAATGTGGTGACCAGAATTTCACAAAATACTCCAGTTGTGGCCTCACCAGTATTTTCTACAATTCCAACATTAAATCCTTACTTTTATATTCTATACTTCTGCCAATAAAGGAGAGCATTCCATATGCTTTCTTTACCTTATCTACTCGAACTACTGCTTTTGGGACCTATGTACATGTACATCAAGATCTCTCACTTCAATAAGACCCCGCGAGTAAGGAGATCGCTGTTGGAGTGCAGTCGGGGGTGGGGTGGGTTGGTGCTGCTGGACTTTTGCAACTACTAGTGGGCAGCCAATATAGCTAGGAAGTGGGCAATGGGGGCGTGGGAGCAGCTGGAGGCGGCATCATGTAAAGGTATTAGTCTGGGAGCTTTGATAACAGCTCCTTTGCCGTTCTTGCCGCCCCGTTACTCCACACGTCCGGTGGTGGTGGCGACACTGCAGATCTGGGGACAGTGGAGGAGGTACAAGAGGGTGGAGGGAGCGTCGGTCTGGACCCCGATATGCAACAATCACAGGTTTGTCCTAGGTAGGATGGATGGTGGGTTCCAGAGCTGGCAGAGGGCAGGCATCAGAAGGATGGGAGATCTGTTCATAGACGGAAGCTTTCCCAGTTTGAAGGCGCTAGTGGACAAATTTAATCTGCCGCCAGGAAATGCCTTTAAATATCTGCAAGTACGAGCCTTCCTGAAAAAACAGGTAGTGGCCTTTCCGACACTGCCGCCACTGAGGATACAGGACAGGGTGGTCTCCGGCACCTGGGTGGGGGAGGGGAGGGTGTCGGATATCTACCAGGAACTACAGGAGGCAGAGGAAACCCCGGTGGAGGAGTTCAAGGGCAAGTGGGAGGAGGAGCTAGGTGAGGAGTTGGAAGCGGATCTGTGGGCAGAGGTCCTGGGCAGGGTTAATTCCTCCTCATCATGTGCCAGGCTTAGACTAATTAAATTTCAGGTGTTCCACCGGGCACACATGACGGCAGCGAGAATGAGCAAAGTTTTTGGGGTAGAAGACACTTGTATGAGGTGCAAGGACAGCCCTGCAAACCATGTTCACATGTTTTGGGCATACCCGGAACTTAGAGTGTTCTGGCAAGGGTTCGCGAGGTGTCCAAGATGCTGAACACACGGTTGGTGCCGAGTCCAGAGATAACAGTCTTTGGAGTGTCAGAACACCTGGGAGTTCAGGGGACAAAAGAGGCCGATGTCTTGGCCTTTGCCTCCCTAGTAGCCCAGAGACAGATCTTGTTAATGTGGAGGGACTCGAAGCCCCCGAGTGTAGAGACTTGGGTTACCGACATGGCTGGGTTTCTAAGCCTCGAGAAAATAAAGTTTGCCTTAAGAGGGTCTACGCTAGGGTTCTCTCGGAGGCGTCAGCCGTTCGTCGACCTTCTCGGGGAAAATTAAAATGTCAGCAGCAGCAGCAATCCGTGGGGGCTGGGGGTGAGTGCTTCATTGGGATGGTGTGGGAAGACTGGGTCGGGTGGGGTAATGTCTATTTAATTGTTATTGTATATTCTCTTTTTGCACCATGTTAATGTTCACTCTAGTTTGTTTTGTTATTATGGTTACTACTGGTTTATTCTGAAAAATTCTGCAAAACTTTAATAAAAATTTTTTTTAAAAAAAGATCTCTCACTTCATTTCCCCCTCTTAGTACATTCTCATTTATTGTGTACTCCCTATAATGATTTCACCTTCCTAAATGCATGACCTCACACTTGTGTGTTAAATTCCATCTGCCACTTTATTGCCCACTCCACCAAGCCATCTATATAATTTTGGAGCTATCACTACATTGTCCACCACTTGACCAATCTTTGTGTCAGCTGCAAATTTCCCAATTGCGCCCCCCACATTCACGTCCAAATCGTTAATATATAATACAAATAGGAAGGGTCCTAAAACCGAGACATGTGGAACATCACTAGAAACAACTTTCCATTCAAAAGTGCGGCCACTGACCATTACCCTTTGTTTCTTGTTACTAAGCCAACATCTTATCCAACATTACCCCATGGGCTTTTACTTTTTTGACCAATCTGCCATGTGGGACCTTGCTAAAATCCATGTACACAACATCCACTGCACTACCTCCATGAATCCTTCTCATCACTTTCTCAAAGAATTCAATCCAATTTGTGAGGCAAGACCTTGCTTTATCAATTCCATGCTGACTATCCCCGACTTGCGTTTCTATACGACAGTTAATCCTACCTCTCAGGAGTGATTCTACTAATTTGTCCACCCACTGATTGAAGACTTACTGGCCATAATTGGCATTTTCTTTGACCCTCTTTTTAATAATGGAACCACACATTCCTCCAATCCTCCGGTACCTCCCCTATATCCAGTGAGGATTGGAAAATCATCCTCAGGGCACCTCCCTGTTGTCCTTCAGTAGCTCGGAAACAATTCATCTGGCCGTGGCGATTTATCAAATTTCAAGAATTCCAACCCTTTTGAGTACTTCCTCTCTCTTTATGATTATCCCATCCAATATCTCAGTGTTCCTCCTAGACTACTATATCTGCAATATCCATTTCCTTTGTGAACACGGAGACAAAATATTAATTTAAGGGAATATTAAGTTCCCTTCTTCATCGCTGATATGTCCCACATTTTCCGAAACTAACCTTTTAGTTAGTCATGATGTTGGACTGGGGTGGGCACACTAAGATGTTTTGCAACACCAGGTTAAAGTCCAACAGGTTTGTTTTGAATCGCTAGCTTTTGGAGCACTGCTCCTTCATCAATAGTTTCACCTGATGAAGGAGCTGCACTCCGAAAGCTAGTGTATTCGAAACAAACCTGTTGGACTTTAACCTGATGTTGCAAGATAACCTGATGTTGCAAGACTTTTTACTTTTAATTAGTGTAAGATCTCTGCCCAAATAGTTTCTCCATACTCTTTCCCTGAAGTTCATAATTCTTTTTGTATTACTCCCTCCCTTTCACCTCTTGATTTAAAAGTTTTTCTGGAATGTTATTTGTGTTTTCTACAACGAAGGCAGACACAAAATATTTGTCCAACACTTCCACAATTTCCTTTTATCCCATTATTAATTCCTCATTCTCACACTCTACATAAGGACAGTGTAAGTAAACGTGTAGATTGGCCTAAAGAATAAGCGAGTATTCCTTTCCATGGCTAAAGCCTACAAAAATAAGTGTTTAGTCAACCATGTTTTTTCAATAATTTATTACAGTAAAGGTTTTAAAACGTGAAACCTTGTAGCAGCATTCTCTCAGCTATCAACTCAAGTTTGAGTTTTTAAAGTTATTGTTCGCTACTAACGTATCAAATTGAGAGCTTTTTGTGGAAATTTGAATTCATAGACTGAGACATGTACACTGGCCAGACTTCAAACAAACAAGATTTCACATTGATTTTTGCTGCATTTATTGACAGGTTAAAAATGGCTATGTCTAGTGCAGAGGCTTTCCTCGAAAAAGAGCCTTTTAACAGTTAAGAATGATTAATTTAAAAGCAGTGGCAGGACAGTTTGAAATAAAGTTAGGAGTCACTACAAACTTGTTGAGGTATTGGCTCAACATTTGAATCTTACCTTATCTGTATTATCTTACGAAAAGGTAATCCAGATAAAAGCAGATTGAGTTGGCTCGTATTCAGTTACAAATGAACCAACTAGAATTGAAAAGAAATAAAGACAAACAAAAATTTAAGTTAGAGAAAGAAGGGGATCTTTCTTTCCAAAGTGAAAAATTAAAAAGGGAGGAAAGGAACAGAGAAAAGGACAGAGGTCCTTCGGGGCAGCACGGTAGCATTGTGGATAGCACAATCGCTTCACAGCTCCAGGGTCCCAGGTTCAATTCCGGCTTGGGTCACTGTCTGTGTGGAGTCTGCACATCCTCCCTGTGTGTGCGTGGGTTTCCTCCGGGTGCTCCGATTTCCTCCCACAGTCCAAAGATGTGCACGTTAGGTGGATTGGCCATGATAAATTGCCCTTAGTGTCCAAAATTGCCCTTAGTGTTGGGTGGGGTTACTGGGTTATGGGGATAGGGTGGAGGTGTTAACCTTGGGTAGGGTGCTCTTTTCAGGAGCTGGTGCAGACTCGATGGGCCGAATAGCCTCCTTCTGCACTGCAAATTCTATGTTCTAGGTGCAAAGAGAGAGGGAAGCCAGAAATTTTAAACTGGACGGGGAAAGGTGAACATACGGTAACAGGCCTATTTGTCGGTGCATCAGATTTAACTCCACATTTTGATTTGCCAAGTAATGTTCGCCTGGTGTCCAAATTCAGTGAGGAAGAAGTTGAAATGGGTTTCGTCGCATTTGAAAAAATTGCTATGAAGTTACAGTGGCCACAAGAAATTTGAACAATTCCATTACAAAGTGTTTTGGTAGGAAGATAACTTGAGGTTTATTCAACCTTTCGGATGAACAGTATACAGATCATGACCTAGTTAAGACTGCTGTGCTTAATGCACATAAGCTGGTTCCAGAAGCTTGGACAAAAATTTAGAAACTTAAAAAACAGATCAGACTTTGTCAAGGAAAAAGAATGGTGCCTTATATAAGATGGAACTGGATTCTGAAAGCCTGAGAGCAGCATTGCTAATGGAATAATTTATAAACAGTATTCCTTTGGAGGAGTTACAGGGCTTGGTGGAACATTTTGATCAAGTTAACCAGAAATATAGTGTCCTGATTAATGTCGACAAGACAAAGGTGATGGGGATGGGTAGAAAGACCTACAAGATTCTGATTAACAGAGTCTAGCTTGAACAGGTTGATTGATACCTGTCAGCATCTATCGAGACACCTCTAACTTGGGTCACTCATCATGGAAGCTGTAGAGTCTACCATAGGTATTTGGGCTCGATTTAACACAGGTCATGGCATTGTGAACTCACTTAGTAGAGTATAGAGTGGCCACAACATCTCAACTACAATGAAAAATTGACTTCTGAAAGTTCTTGTGTGGCCGGTAATGCTGTGAAAGCTGTACCCATTAAGAGGAGTGACGAGGCTGAAAAAGAACATTTGAAATAAAGGAGTATTGTGTGTGTTATGGACAGCCAAGCGGACAAATAAGTGGATGCTCGAGAAAGCTGGTGTTAATAAGAACTTGCTTGAGGCAGTGATATTATGGAAGTTAACAAATTTTGGACAAATGATGTGAATAGAAGGGGACTGTGTGGAAAAGGAGGTAGCCCACCTTGTAGAACACCTGGAAAACATGTACAAGGATGATCTTAGACATCATGGATGGCTAATATCAGTGTAGACAGGTGTCGAGGGCGGTTGAAAGACAAGAAATTCCTTTGGGAATCAAGCCCCCCCCCCCCCAAAACCCGGCAAGAAGGCTGTAGTGTCTAAAATAACAGAAGTTGCATTTTTGGCTGTTGGTTACAAGTCATCCCACAAACACCTAGTAGCACCAAACCATGGTTTTTCAGACACGCACAGGAACTGAAAAGAAATTCGTTGATAGTGAACAGAACACTCATTAATTACCATGCACATGAAAAAGACAGATACTTCTCAGAGTAGTGAAAGGGATAATGTAGGGGATAAATATCAAGGAGACGAAGAAGTTATATTGGAGCGTGCAAAAGCCAATTGCAAGAAGTTGAAAGTGAAACTGGTAGCTTTTATGGGGGTGCCTAATGTTGCTCCAGAAAATGCTATACTAGTGAAGGAACCTTGAGACAACTCAATATCATCTAATGTATACAGAGTGGATGTAAGTCAGAGAAAAGGTGTTTGTTTTATATTCAAAGGTGAATTAACTCTGGTTTCGTCTGATAAGGGGACCAAAACGATTGTTATCTTTTGTATATAGGGTTAGCTTAAAGCTTAATGTTAACACAAGATGTGGGTTTCTCTCCAAAGAATTTACTAAATGAAAGTGTTTCCCAGAGGGCATTGATGGAAACTGTTTACCTGTTCTATTGTGTAGAATGAATTTAAACTGTGCTTTAGTCAATGAGTCTGTTATTGTTGGAGTGGTGTCTAAATTGCCTATTGATAATGTTAATTTCATACTCAGAAACTACCTCGAAAGATATTGAGTGCTACCATCACCAGGGATGAACGGCAAATCCATTAAAACTGACAGTATGCCAAACAAATCAGGAACGATCTGTAACCTTGCTGTAGAAAGTGCTGCTAAAGGTGAGTCCAAAGAAGCAAAAGTTCAGACTTCTGGGAATAGAAAACCCTTGAACCCTCTGGCTGGCAACAAATGAGTTAAAGTAAAATGCAAATGAGCTAAATCTGTCTCAATTAAACTTGTCTTCAGATTCTAATCCACAGGCGTCAAAGCAGAATTCAGTAGCAAAATTGCAGGTTAATGGACAACCAGGAAAAAATACAGTGCTTTAAAGCAAAAAGGCTGGTAGCTAATGCTGATACAATGGAATTACAGGGCCATATTAAAGTTTTAGAGTGGAAATAAAATCTAAAAATGAAAAAGTTTTGGCTCTTGTTCGGAAGGAATGGGTCAAAGCTTATTTTGAACGGGAAGGCGGGAAACAAAAAGAGGGTAGAAAACAGAAAGCTAAATTTTTAAAAAGAGTAGCCGGATTTAAAAAAAATCAAATGTAAACATAATCTCAACAAAATTCTGAAAGCAATGAAGGAGAACTATAAATCCTGCATTTAGACAGGAGAAAGACAACTCAGATGGTTGGTTAACAGAGACACTGTTTTCAAATTTGGACATTAAAGAACCTATAGCCCTGAAAGAGAATAGAGGTCAGAAAGTAAAATCAGGAGAAGATAACCCAAAGATGTAATTAAAACGTTGACATCCTGATGAAAACGCAATATCATGTTTTTAAGAGGAATGAAAGGACATAGTGAATCTATTGGATAAAAGCATTCCAACAGCAAATTTCTTCAAAGTCTACAATTTAAACCTGCTGGGATTCAAAACCAGGAGGCCATCACAAGTCGGCAGTATTGTTCTTGAC
Organism: Scyliorhinus canicula; assembly: GCF_902713615.1. Lineage (NCBI taxonomy): Eukaryota > Metazoa > Chordata > Chondrichthyes > Carcharhiniformes > Scyliorhinidae > Scyliorhinus > Scyliorhinus canicula. Next base: position 178,994,528 of record NC_052152.1, read on the forward strand.
AAAATTTCCCAAACTGAATTAATTGTGCCATCTTTTAACCAAGCACATGGAACTGTGAACTTTAATCCCCATGAGAAAGGAGCTGTTAATAACAAAACCATTTCTCAGTCACGTGAGAGGGAGTTTAAGACCAATTATATAAGGAAACTTAAATGTTACAATTTGATCGACACAGGTTAAACATTATGATGCTACCAAGGTGGACTGTTTGATGACAAAATGTGGCAGTGCGGGGAAGAATGTTACTATGTTAGTTGCTGAAGTTTTTAAAGTTGTCATATTTTGGATAATGTCTATTATCCAATTGCTCATTAGATAAAGCTCCTCATTGAGTGGTGACTTTTCATTCTTTAGGCAGGATGTGTTACAGTTATGAAGTGTATAAGATTATGTTTTGGAATGGTATTTTAAAATTAGGGGGGTTACATCACTGTTCTGGATCCAGGAGAGGGGGAGCAGCTCGGAACCAAAACATTATGATGCAATGTGCAAGATTGAGGGTGGAAGCTAGCAGTTGAGTGGAAAATATCAAATTTATGAAGAGTTAAAATAAAGATGTTAAAATAAGAGTTAAAATTCGCCTAGCTTTGCCTAGAGGGAGTATCCAGGAAAAGAAAACCTTACGCTGAAAGACATTTCTAAGATCGCAACTTACCAGGCTGAGAAAAATAAAGCCTAGGAATAAACCCTAGGGAACTAAGAAGTACTTGGGATTGATTCTGGGAAAATTGACTACCTATGTAAAAGACTGTACTTTATGGAGTTTTTTTTTCATTGGCCAAGGATAAGAAGGTATTCCTTTATGTGGTCTAAAACATAGGTTGCCTACAAAAAGAAAATAGGGTTTAATCAATAATGTTTTTAACAGTAACATTAAAAAAATGTGACATCTTCTTGTTTCATCTTTTCAGCTATTAACTGGAAGTTTCAATCAGTCTCTACAGAGATCGTAGTAAGAAATACAAACACAAATAAAACTGAGAAATCTAAGATTCTTGGGCTATACACAGTGATAGCCAATAATTTGAAGTTCCTGTGTTAGAGCAAGATGTTTATATTGGGTTTAAAGGCAGATGCATGCATATTTGACATGGTTGATGAAACAACTCAATCACTGAAGCATTTCTTCATTTTTAAACTTTCATTTAAATGCAGGTAAAGAGCAAACACATCAGGGAAGCTTGTTGTTTTGTGTAGCCGACGTGGTGGAAATTCATGATTTTTCTTTCCAAGTTTTCAAAAATTCCAATGTTACAAAAACGAGTAATCCAGGTCATTCTGAACTTTTTAATCATTGCCTTGTCAGTGATAGCAGTATATACTTCTGAAATAAGCCATCTGCTTGTTCTAAAAACTTGTAGGAACATGACTAGCCCGCAGAGTCTAGTAAAGTCTATTTAAAAGCAGCTTAAAGCTGGACTGTTAGATCATTTCTTCAGTTGTAAATGTTGACGAGGCAGATTATATGGCCTTCTTAAAATCTTCTCTTGCAGGATACCCTGGCTTCAATGTATCCCTGATGATTAAATACTCTTAGTGCAAAATTGTTTCACTGGTCCCTTAGCTCTGAGTTCTGGTTCTGAGTGAGTAAAGAGGTCCCATCATACGTCCAATGTGCTGAAGTAGATATACAAACTTCATTGTTGGAGATGGTAGAATGTGGATGGAAACTCAACATACCTCTGTGTGCAACTTTAGTGACAGGATTAACCGAATTATTTTAAATAAGACTCAATCAAAAAACAGACAGGTGATCGTCATGTCACCATGTTAAGCAACTAAACGCTAATATCACCATCTTTAATTTGTGGCGGTCATCACTAAAGTCAGTGACAAATTAAAGAGTGCATTCTCTCTCCGTGCTGAGTGATGCTGGTACCTTGGAGAGGCAATATCTCACTCAGAAGAAGTTACATTGAAAAGGCAATCTACAACAATGGAGCTCAAACTCCAACCTTAGCAGACAGTTCTGGTTATAGTCTGGTTGAACAAGTGCCATAGTTTGGTAAATTCTTGAGGCCTATTGATTATTCACTATTATTGCTTCAACTCAATTGCCATAGTGAGAAAGGGAGGGGGGCAGAATCAGCTTTTAACATCCAGCAATTTTCTGCAGAAGGATCAGATTTATAAAATAAAAGCATCTTTGTGTCAGCAAATCATTCGTAATAACGATATAGCTGGGGCAAAATAGTAATAGTGTTTCACACAATATATGGAAACAGTGGGGCAATGTCCTCTGAATGTTTTTCATAATAAATTAATAAACCCAATTATAAGAAGAGTTTATGATTTTGTTAACTAGTACAAAACAGAAAACTTATGGCAACGCAGAACTGATTAGAAAACAGTCTTGAGTTCTAATTAATCAGGGATCAAGTCTGCATTTGAGGGCAATTTTGTGGCAACTCTAGGAGTGGGGCAGGTGTGTATAGCTGTCACATAGTTAGGTATTAAAAACAGCTCAATTTTGCAGGGTGAGGGGGACGTTAAAGATTTTACTGTATTGTAGTCTAATCAGTCTCAGTTTTCAAATAAAGTTCTGCAATGAATGTTTCTTTACTGGTCAGCTTCCAGGTGATTTTGTTAAGCAAAATTCGCAGCCCATTCCTACTGCTGGATAGATTCTATAATTAAATTTGAAGTTCAAATGAATAATGACTCCCCAACAACAAGCACTTCAGCAATTACTTCTAATTCAAAAACAGTAAGACTTCAGACTGGCAAAGTACACATACAGAAAGCTTAACATATCCCTATTGCATTGCAGCATGTGCAGATTTACACAACATTTTGCCCGTTTTAAATGAACAGGCTATGCGTCTGTAAAAATATCCACACAGGCAGGTAGTTCAAAATCATTAAGATATCACAAATTAACTTTGCTAGTCTAAAGTATTACCCTTAAATTTCCTAATCTCATCAACTTTATGTATTTATGTGCTGTTTTATGATACAGTGATGCCATAATTTTAGGAATAAACAAAGGTAGTTTTAAGGGATTTACATTTGCATTGGTAAATATTAGAAATAAGGTATAGTTTTCAGTGGGTTTAATTTAATATTTTTGTGCCTGGAAGGATAAAACTTAAAGTTACATTCATGCTGGACAAAGTATTTATACGTGTGGGAGTTAGTTAAGTTCGAACTGTGTTTCCATCGTGCTGAAAGTGGGCACTGGCATGCAGAATAAATAAAAGGCATAAGCTTCTGAGGGTTGCTTAGTAACTGGGGCCTTGCAAGCTTTTAAGTTTTAGTTAATTCGATTGCAGTTGGAGATATGTAGTGAGAGAGAAGGCAGCTCTCCTAGAAGCAGTTGGTTTAGAAGACTATAGAGAGAGGGAACAACTCTCTCAGCTTTGCTAGAATGAATGTCATACAATAGAGTAATGGTTAAGAAAAGAAGTGTAGAGACCTGAAGAGCAGCTAGTTAAGGAACCTAGACAAATGATGGGGAAGTGTCATAGAAGTCTGGAGTTAGCTGAACAGCGACCAAGGTATTGTTCAGAAGGATTCAAGGAAGAGTAAACCATGTGTTCTGAGTTAAATGTACAATTTTAATAACCAGATTTAAAGTGGGACATTAGCCTTCAAAAGGTAAAACACCTGAAGCCATTTTAATACAGTCGTGGACCCGAGAGGTAAATCAATTGTGAGCATTTTGCACAGCAGTCAAGACAAAGTAGTCCCAAAGAAATCCTGGACTGGATTCGCTGTTAAAAGTGGAGTGGAAGCTTTGTTTAAGTGTCATTTGGAAAACTTGGTCTGGATTTCAGAATGCAAACCACCAAGAGAAGGCATTATAATTATGAGGGAAGATTTTAAAGTGTGTTTTTGGGATGGGGATGGAGTTTGGAAACTTTTGCATGACAATCACCTGTGGGGATTCTGAGGAGATATCCACAAACATTCACTTGAGGTTCAGAGTGGAGAGTGTATTTGCCCAGTCAGCTTGTGTGCTAAAAAAGGACTTTGTGTTAATGAGATTGTAGATTAAGATATAATTTGTAATCAGTGTTAATCCTAAAACCTGTATATAATTGTTAAGATAAGGGGGGAGTAAAGTATTAAAATCCAATTTTTTCATATTCAATAACTATTTTCTTCTTGTTAAAACAAGTAGTGGTCCAGTTACTCTGGTCTTCCATGTTTTGTTAAAAAAAAGTTATGGTCTTTTGAGCCAGGGTTTCATTCTAGGATTTTCCCATCTAGTTATATCAGCTGGGATCATAACAATATCTAGAGGAAAATTATGAAATATGAAGTATAATAACCAGAGTCTTATTGCATTACAGCAAAATCTAACCACTGATACTAACGTTGCAGCATTTGTAGCATCACCACTCTAACTGAAATAGTGCAACTTAATTCAAAAACGTATCAGCATAATTTTCAAAATTCAATTCAGGGAGCGGAACCATTCAAATTAGCAGCTTTTTTTTCTTGACAAAACTCATTCTTTTGATTATTCTATGATCATCTGGAAATTTCCCAAGGCTAAGCTCACAATATGTCGGACGGTGGGGCTAGCTGACAAGGAAAGCAACTGATGTTTGGGATGGAAATAAGGCGGGCAAGGCAGGGGTTTATACTACCAATAGGGTTATGGAGGGGAGAATGAAGTAATAACTGGGGTGGAAGGAGAATCTGAAATTTAAAAGGGAGAGTTGGGGGTACAGAATAAATGATGAAACTGAAAAGGGGGTAGAGTTATTTTTTTTAAAATGTTACTAGAAATGGAAAATAATTAATAAAGCTGCCAGAGGTGCAAAATAATGGAGTTGCAATGATTACTGGGTTCATTAAGGGGTATGGGGCAGGCTGGACAGAGGTGAATGGAGAAATGGAACTGGAAACATGACAGTGAGGGGGTACAAGGGTTGCAGTGAAGAATGGTAAAAATGAATGAAGAATGTAGGTGGTGAACTGTAATAAATTAAAATTGATCAGCAGGATCTCAAGTGATACCTTCAGATTTGCAGATCTTGGGAAGTAGGAACAGAGGGAGAAGTATTGCTCCACTACCACAATTGGAGAATCTGTGTATTGAAGGCATGATGTGCGCCATATGACGTTGCATCTATTACATGGGAGGAACCCAAGTGTCACCAACTATCACAAAACCTCAAGGATTTTAATATATTTTAGATTACATCCATTCTGTTTGTGAGCAATTAATTCTGCATAATCTGTTTAAGTCTTGTCTAAAACGTTAAGTCGTTCGCCAAATTTGATGAATTGGCAATTCAGATGTGGCATGTTCCCATAAATTAAAAAGAAGCATGGGCATGCAATCTCAACACTCAGGTTTACACAATCTATGCTTCTGCCCTTTAATGGTCAAATGGCAAGACAAAAGGCAGTGTGCAGATGATTTTCAATGGTTGTTTGTGCTTTACTTTTGTGATTATTGTTTATTGATTATTTGCTGAAATGGCATGCAACATGGATAACAATGTCAGACTTCAGCACAATAAAAACACCAGCAACATCACACAGAGGGAGCTATCATTGAAGCCAGCTCAGCCAATAACAGCCCTAGCCAGGAGAGGAAAAGTAAACCCTACCAATAACGAATGGCTCCAATGGGGTACATCATGACAAAGATGTCAGCAGCTTTAACTAGGTTTGGGATGGAGAGAAGGAGCGGGTCCTTTTGTGCAGGACAACATGCACAGTGATCACGGTGAAGGAGGTGAAATGCAGCTTGCAGCTATTTGCCAAAAACTTAGAAGCTGCATTAAGATGTGCCTTCAAATTCATGCCAGAATTCCAGACTTCGGTGAACGGGGCACTACAAAGATTTGCACATTATGCTAGTAGATGCTTGTTCAGGAAATATGCATGTTGAAATGCATTTAGCTTTACTGTGCACATGGTGGTTTCCATTAAAATCAATGCATGTGACTAAATGAATGGCACCTTAACCAACATGCGACAAATCAGAAATTTCCATTGAACAACACTGTCCAAGGTGGTTCATAGGGATATAATGAGACAAAAATAGATGCTGATCTAATGTAAGAAGTAATAGGAGGAGTGATGAAAGGGTGCTAGGAAAACACAGGTAGTTTTACGGGATATATGTTTGTATTGGTAAACATTAGAAATAAAGTATACTTTTAAGTGTGCTTAATTTAAGGAGTGTGTGCCTGGAAGGGTAAAACCTGTAGTTAGATTCATGCTGGACAAAGGTGTTTGTATGTTTGGGGGTTGGTTTAGTTCCAACTGTGTTTAGAGATGGTTACAGTGTGAATAATAAATAAAAGGCAAAAGCATGTGGGTGTTGCTTAGCAATTTGGGGCTTGCAAGGTATTGAAGCATTTAAATTTGAGTTTAGCTAATTTGATTGTAGTTGGGGATAGAGAGAGAGAGAGAAGGCTGCTCTCACAGCTCTGCTGGAAACAAGTGGTTTAAAAGGCTAGAGAGGGAACATCTCTCTCAGCTTTGCTAGAAGAAAAGCCATACCATGGAGTATTAGTTAAGAAACCAAGTGCAGTGATCTGAAGAGCAGCTAGTTAAGGAACCTAGAGAAATGAAGAGACATTTCCAAGAAGTGTGAAGTTAAATGTACTAGAACAGAGCATTGTTCAGTAACGGCAAACAGAGCTGAGAAGGCTGATGCAACAGAAAGATATCTGGAGAGATTTTCAGATTTCTGGGATATTATTACAGCCTGTGAAATGCGAGTTAAAATAACTGGAAAACGGTGGCTAGATCTCATTGTTTGTGTAAAAGCATTTAAGACAAAGGAAATTTAAAAAGGGGTGATGTAAAATCCTGCACAGGATTCAACATTAAAAGCGGAATGGGAACTTTGGTTTAAAGTATCATTTGGAAAACATGGTCTGGATTTCAGAACCGCTAAGGTAAAACATCATTATCAAAGATTTTCAAGCGTGTTGGGAGTGGAGTTTGGAAAGTCGCATGTGATCATTATTATATTCTGAGGAGGCATCCATTCATTACACATTCAGAGTGTAGAATGTATTTATCTCCAGTCATCTGGCATGCTTAAAGGGCCTTTGTGTTAATGCGGCCATTGTAGATGAAGATGTAATTTGTAATCCATGTTGAGCCTAAAACCTGTGTTTTAAAACGGTTAAGCTATAATATAATTATCCAATAATCATTATTAGTGTCACAAGTAGGCTTACACTAACACTGCAATGAAGTTACTGTGAAAATCCCTTAAATGCCACACAACGGTTTTTGTTCGGGTACAATGAGGGAGAATTCAGAATGTCCAATTCACCTAACAGCACATCTTTAGGGACTTGTGGGAGGAAACAGGAGCACCCGGAAGAAACCCACGCAGACACGGGGAGAACGTGCAGACTCCGCACAGACAGTGACCTAAGCCGAAATGGAGCTGTGAAGCAAGTGCTAACCACTGTGCTACCATGCCACCCAAACTAAGGCGGAGTAAGGAGTACTTTATAATAATCCTACTTTTCATGTTTAATAAATGTTTCTTCTTGTTGCTAAAACTAATTAGCGGTCCTGTGACTCCACATTTTCTTTAAAAAAGTAAACGCTATGGTCTTTATGAGTCAGGTTTCTATTGCGGAATCTTCCTGTCCAGTTATACCATCAACTGGGATCGTATCAAGGGTCGGTCAGTTAGGTTTTAAAAGGGGAGAGAGGAATTGCAAATCATAGAGCCAAAACTGCTGAGGACTGGCTGCCAATGACTGTGTGTGTATGTCTGTTTTTAATCGGTGATTATTGGAAGTCACGCATGACAGAGATAATAAATAATACTTGGCATGGAACAAGAAAGAGTTTTGGATGAGTTGGAGTTTACACACTGTAGATGTGGGAGTTGGCCAGGACGGCATTGAAATTGCAGAGCCTGAAGGTGAAACAGGCATGGCTTAGAGATGAAGGAGCGGGGCTGAACCAGGACAGAAGTAGGCAAAAGGAATAGGCAGATTGTAACTGTGACGAACAGGATATGAGAACAGCTCAGCCAAGGTAGCAAACAGTCTGATTTAAACTTAAGAAATGGACAGGAAATAAGATCAGAGTCGGGTACAAATCTCAAGTCTACTATGCCATTTCTCTGTACGCACTGCATGCCTCTACACAATAAAATCTGTTGATCTCGGTCTTCAAAGCTTTAATCGAACCTGTATCCACAGCCTTGTGGGAGAGAGTTCTGCATTTTCATTGCCCTTTATGTGAAACAGTGCTTCTGAACTTTGCTCCTGAATGGCCTATCACTAACATTAAGATTGTAGCCTCTTGTATGGAACCATACTCTCACTTTCCCCACACCCAATAGAGGATTAGCTTCTCTGTTTCTACTTTTATCAAATTGGTTTATTTTTTAATTATATCAATATGATCACCGCTCACTAAATCCAGGAGAGTGAATCCAAACCAAGCTTTTACAACCTGGTCTCACAATTCAACAGTTTTATCCCTGGTTTTATTTTGGTAAAAGTTTGCTTTCCCCTTTGTTGGGCCAATTTATACTTCTGGAAGTTCAGTGCCCAGAAATGAAAGTAATACTCCATCTGAGATCAGGCCAATGCTTTGTACAAATGAAGCATTTTGTTCTTTATTGTGAAGGCTCATAATGAGAGGAGATTGCCGAGAGAGGAGAAATAATACAACAGGATTATGGAGTTTTGGGGCTTCAGTTTCCCCGATACTTGATTAAAGGAACCTGCAGCTTATGTAAAGCTGGACATCAGTTGAGCTGCCTCAGCTTTCAGGTTGAGAAGTGGTGGAGCAGTAGAGTTGATGGCATTTACATACCTGTGGAAGCTTAACCCATCTTTGGGTGTTTTCATCACAGGGAGAATGCAAGATGGAATATAGAAGGGGTCTAAAGAGAAATCCTTGGGAAACTCCAAACGCTACTGTTGGGACAGCAAAGCAACCCATTAATGAAGTTTGTGGCACTGTCATTATTTGCTTCCAATAGGATTTATAGCCAAAGAGAGTTGAAAAATGGAAGATTGTGTGGTCCACAGTATCAAAGTTTACAGAGGTAAATGGGACTGAGGAGGGATAATGTACCATAGTTAGAGAGGATGTATGTAATTTGTGACTTTTGTTGGGGCTGTTTCAGCACTGTGGCAGGGGACAGAAGCCTGACTGAAGAGATTAATAAATAAACATACAAATTGAGAGGCGTAGGCCCTTCGAGCCTGCTCTGCTATTCAATAAGCTCATGGCTGATCTGATTGTATCCTCCCGCCTACCCTAAATGTCTTTTCATCCCCTTGTTTACCGAGAATCTATATACCTGTGCCTTAAAAACATTCAAAGATTCTGTTTCCACCACCTTTGGAGGAACAGGTTTCCAAAGACTCATTACCCTCCGAAAAAAATTCTCATCTCATCTCGATCTTAAAATGGGTGATCCATTATTTTTTAAACAGTGGTCTTTAGTTCTACATTCTCCCAGTCGAGGAAGCATCCTTTCCACATCCACTCTGTTAAGATCCCTCAGGATCTTAAATGTGTCAATCAATCAATTTGCCTCCAATGGATACAAGCCTAGCCTGTCCAACCTTTCCTCATCAGGCAGCCTGCTGGCACAGTGGTTAGCACTGCTGCCTTACAGCGGCAGGAACCTGTGTTCAATTCCAGGCTTAAATGACTGCATGGAGTTTGCATGTTTTCCCTGTGTCTGTGTGGGTTTCCTCTGCGTGCTCTGGGCTCCTACCACAGTCCAAAGGTGTGCCGGTTAAGTGGATTAAGTGATGTGTGGGTTTACGGGGATAGTGTAGGGGCGGGCCTAGGTAGAATGCTCTTTTGGAAGGTCGGTGCAGACTTGATAGACTGAATGGCTTCCTTTCGCACTGTAAGGATTCTATGGAAAGGTAACCTGCCCATTCCTTAGTCCAATAAACCATATCTGAACTGCTTCTAACTCGTATACATCCTCCCTTAATTAAGGGAACCAATACTGTACACAGTACTCCAAATGTGGTCTCACCAGTGTTCTGTATAAACTGATGCATAACCCCCAGGCTTTTGTATTCAATTCCCCTCATAATAAATAATAACATTCTATTTGCTTTCCTAATGCCTTTTGTGATTCATTGACTCAGACAGACAGGTCTATCTGCATCTCAAGAGCTCTGCAATCTCTTACCGTTTAGATAATATGCTTTTTTATTCCTCTTGCCAAAATATCCAATTTCATATTATTCTCCATTTGCTGGATTTTTGACTGCTCGCTTATGTCCCTTTGTAACCTCCTTATATCCTCTTCACAACGCACTTTCCTACCCATGTTTGTCTCATCAACTAATTTAGCAATCATACCTTCTGTCCCTTGATCAGTCATTTATATAAATTCTAAAAAGTTCAGACCTGCACTGCTCCCTGTTGCACACCACTAATTACATCCTGACAACCAGAAAAAAGACAACTTTTTTTTTAATTTTTAAAAATAAATTTAGATTTTGACCCAGTGACAGTTAAGGAACGGTAATATATTTCCAAATAAAGATGGTGAATGGCTTGGAGGGAAACTTCCAGGTGCTGGTGTTCTAATGTATCTACTGCCCTTGTCTTCCTGGGTGGTAGCGGTCATAGGTTTGGAAGGTGCTGTCTAAGAAGCCTACAGTGCATCTTGTAACTGGTACACAGAACTGTCAATGTGCGTCGGTGGTGGAGGGAGTGAATGTTTGTGGATGGGGTGCCAATCAGGTAGACTGCTTTATCCAGATGGAGTCAAGCTTCCAGAGTGTTGTTGAAGCTGCACTTATCCAGGCAAGTGAAGAGTATTCCATCACACTCTTGACTTATGCCGTGTAGATTATGGACAGGTTTTGGGGAGTCAGAAGACAAGTTATTCACTGCAGGACTCTTAGATGTGGCCTCTTTTTTTAAATCACAGTATTTCTATGGCTGGTCCAGTTCAGCTTGTGGTTAATTGTAATCCCCAGGATGTTGATAGCAGGGAATTTAGCAATGGTAATGCCACTGAATGCCAAAGGGCTTTTTCCTGTGGCCCTGCAAATGTTTCCCCATCAGATAACTATCTAATTCCCTCCAGTTAATTTATTTTGAAATATTTGTTTTACAAATAACCAATTTTTATTTAAAGAGAGTAAGAAAGCTTAATTATTCATATGCATATGTCCTATCCTTCGAAACAGACAGAGCATCTCCAGGCACTGCATCTTTGTCAAATTTAACAAAAACATAGGGGACAGAAGTTCTTTGGTGCTTTGTCCATGGCAACACCTAAACCAGAGTTGGCCTGCCAATTAACCAATCAGTCCTCTTTTCTCATGCAGAATAAATTGTTTCTCCCTTGTTTATTATTTGATATTCTTGCATCTGTTCTGATGAGTGCAAAATGAAAAGCTTTGGAAGCATGACTATTTTTTATTAGCTATGTTATGTTGTAAGTTGCTCGTGGATATTAGCTGTGGCTCCTACAAATATGAACAGACAAACTGGTTGTTGGGTTATGAGGTACATCTTTGTAATTTGCATCACTGTAAACAAATGCTCATAGACGTGTGTAAAGTTCCACTTCTATTCTTCGTCCCCTGGGTTTCTTGAATTGCGACAACTGATGGTAGAGAATGGAGCTGACTGGCATTTCAGTTAGCAACTGCACGCCTGCATTAGCTGTAAAGATTCCAAGATCACCTGAAAGCTGAGATCCCATTTTCAAATCTCAGAGACAGGGAGTTTTTGTCAAGGCTCGGACAAGAGAGGAACTAACATTGATAATACTGTCTGTAAACTGCCTTTCATCACTACCACCATTATTTGATTTCTCAGTAATGGATACTTACATATTGTTATACAATCATTAGGATATTTTTGTGTAACCAAAGCGTTTGTTACTATGTTTTATTTTTTGGATTACTTTCTCTCTCTTAAAAATATTAAAGACAACTGCACAGTCTACAATTTCTAATTCTAACTCCCAATACTACACTACTGAATCCTTACTCTCTGTTGTGCTGTTCCGTCTCTCCTTCTTATAACACCAAGGTAATTTTACGTGGCACCAATGTCATCATTTAAAAAATTATTTTCAACTGACATGTTCTCCTGCCCTTGACCTATGCCACCTTAGAAATAACCCCGCTGTGAATTTTGCATCTCAGTATCACCTGGCATGAGAGCAGAAGCAAAAAACATTTATTATTAAATAGTATTATATTGAATGTTGCCATTCTGGTTTGACATAATTTTAGTGTATATTCTATGTGACTAACAGATACAAGACAAGAAGTGGAGTTTCAAGACATTGATCTGAATAAAGCCCAATATTTTTGTGATATGATACACTGTTGACTATTCAGTATGGCTTCTTATTGGAATCAATGCTGGATTCCTAGTCAATGCATTATGCACAATTTGAAAAGCACATGTTTCAAGTCTCTTTTGTTTTGACACAATGAGTGCCAGGAAATAATTTGATGTTTCATTTGTAACGATAGCCAAACAGCATATTATATCCTTGCTGTATTGCGTGACATCACTTTATGCAGGAAATCACTGGAGCAGGCAATGGTCAGAAGTGGAGTGGTCTTTAGCAGATGGCTTGCAAGAATCCTCATTAAGCCTGAAGGAGGTGTAGATACTTATGTTAACCCTTTGAGGACTGCAGTGGCATTGCTGCAACATTCTTAAAAAATTAGTGACGTTTGAAGGAATTCAAAAAATACACCAAGTATCGTTAGTGCTTGAAAATATTACAATTAAGTTTTGGAATTTGTTTACAATATCGCTTTCAAAACCATTCCAAAAGCTAAAGAAGATGTACAATTAGCATAGAAAGTTGCGTCCTCAAAGGATTAAATACATTTGATAAACAGGTTTTAGGGCACTTTTCCCATTCAGCTTCCCATACCTGAGAAGTTTATACTTGGACACAAAGGCTTTAGTGCACTCCGGGTGTGAGCACGTGTAGGGCCTCTCTCCTGTGTGAGAGTATGAATGGACTTTAAGTTTGTCAACACTGCTGAAGAATGCTCCGCAGATCAGGCACTCAAGGGTTCTCCTTGGCTTTGACTCCTTCCCTTTCCATTTGGCTTCTAAAACCTTCTGCGTATCTTCCTTCTGTTTTGTTATTGTGATTTGACTTAGGTCATCAGTGGCAACAGCTGCCATTGCAGCCTTACCGGCCAAGTCCCTAGAAAAATGGGGCTTTACCCACCTTCTCGCTACCAAGTGTATTTCCTGTGTTTTCAGTCTGTGTATTATGATCACTTCCAGTTGATAGATACCTGGTGCATCCAGAGTTTAAGGCTGCTTCAGCAATATGGGAGGAGTAGAGAAATTTTAGGCCTAAAAGTCAAATTAAATACAAAGATTAACATTCCTAAACATGAACATCATTATATCTGTGTACCTTCATTTATTAACCATCTTTGGGTGAGCTTTGTATGACCAAAGATAATGCAAAATGTTCAGGTTCCCGTTTTATTTGCAAGAAGAAACATATTGTTTACCAAATGCAATTTCATACAAAATTAAAAATATGTAGATCTGAGCCGGAAAATCATACTGTTCCACAAATACAGGTACATGCACGCTAGACTTTGTAGCTCATCAAGAACATACAGCAGAGGTTGAATTGGTCACACACGACTTTGAGAGCCAATATACTCTGTCCAGAAATTTTAGGAATTGGTTCCTTTATGTGTAATGAGCAAAACCACGCTGAAATATCAGAAAGAGGACAGGTACGCGTCTGTCCACAGGGGGAAACTAAAATATCAGACAAGTAACATAAGAGCAAGTCAACTTGTTCTACCTTTTTAGCATTGCAGATAGTTACACTAGCATAGTGATACTGCAAGCAGCTTGATTGTACACTGCTATTTGCATAACTTTTTGGTTGGAAAGCTTTTAGTTTAAAAACCGTGGAAACTCCCTTAACATAAAATAGTGAAATGATAAAGACATGAGGAGTACACTGGAAAGTCAAATAATTTCATCTAAAATAATCATGTTCTAATTTTTGAGAAATGAAATATTATTCTTTTGACAAAATTGTTGTAACAGTATGTTAAGGATAAAATACTCCACTAGTAAAATTGAAGCTGTTGCAAAATAATGAACGAAAGGCATTAAACATCTTTCTACTAATAGAATCACGCGTGTAGAAGGAGGCTATTTGGCCCATCGAGTCGGTAACGACCCTCCGAAAAAGCGCTCTTCCTAGGCCCACTCCCCCACCCTATCCCTGTAAGCCCCATGCACTGATCATTGGTACCCAATAAATCTGCACATCTTTGGACACGAAGGGGCAACACAGTATGGCCAATCCACCTAACCGGCACATCTTTGGACTGTGAGAGGAAACTGGAGAAAATCCACGCAGACACAGGAGAACGTGAAGACTGGGATCAAGTCTTCCCAGATTAGCCCACAATATTTGGCCCCCATATAATCCAGGCAAACAATCCAGTACTTGAGGAAGTGCTGTTTTTTCAAAGATGTCAGCTTTTAGGTGAGACATAAGGCACTGTTGACTCTGATGGCTAAGGTGCAACGTCACTATTCAAAGAAAAGCAGAAGGTTCACCTGGTATCCTGGTTAACATCCTCAACCAACACCACAAAAACACGTCAACTGATCACCTATCACATTGTTGTTGATGGAATTTATTTAGTTGGCACTGCATTTGCCTAGCAAACCCTCATTGCACTTCATAGGAACCAAGTTCATGCAAAGTGTTTAAAGAGATTAAGGAATTATAGAAACTCCTTCCACAAATATTCTATCCCTCCACCATCAATGAACAGTGGCTGCAGTGTGTACCATCTACAAAATGCACTGCAGTAACTCGCCAAGGTTTCTTAGGCAGTACTGTCCAATCCCAACCACTACCATCTAGAAGGACAAGAGCAGCAGATACCTGGGAATCCCACCACCTGGAGGCTCCCCTACAAGCAACTCACCACCCTGACTTGGAAATGTATCACCGTTTCTTCACCATCACTGGGTCAAAGTCCTGGAACTCCCTCCCTAACAGCACTGTGGGTGTACCTACACCTCAGGGACTGCAGCGGCTCAAGGCAGCTCACTAACACCTTCTGAAGGGCAACCAAGGATGGGCAATAAATGTTGGCCACACACTTATGTATATCTATGTCAACCTGGCTACTCTATAAAATTATTGTATTTTTTTTTAAGTGGAGCAAGGCTTAACCCTGACTAGCCATGACTCATACCAGAGGAATTTTGAACCTTCAGACAAGCATCAGAGACTTAATATTTCTTTTAAAATATGCTGATGCCCCTTCCTGGAGCTGCACAAACATATTCCTCAAGAAGAACTCTGGCCACCGGTGATGGTTTTACTGCAAAAGACAAAAGGGACCCTGGCTCAGGATTCCAGATCTACATACAGCACGTTGGCGCAGTGGATAAGCCCTGCTGCCTCACGGCACCAAGGTCCCAGGTTCGATCCCAGCTCTGGGTCACTGTCCGTGTGGAGTTTGCACATTCTCCCCGTGTTTGCGTGGGTCTCGCCTCCACAACCCAAAGATGTGCAGGCCAGGTGGATTCCCCCTTAATTGGAAAAAAAGAATTGGGTACTCAAAATGTATTTTTTTTTAAAAAGGATTCCAGTCCTAGAAAAATACATCCTTTGTTAAACACCCAGGAGAAGTGGGAGGCATGTCGCATGACTTCCCCCAAGCTTCCAGAACCTGTAATATTGCCACGTGGAACTGAACTCAGAGTCAATCTTTGACCTCAGAAGAGAAGAACTCCAGGCAAGCAGCCTATCTCAGTCCACCGTTTTACCATCGAGCAGATAGCAGCACAAAGAGCTCTGTTCAGGCGACTGAAACATTGGAACTTCTGTATTTGTGCCTTCAAGACCAAATTAACCCTACATTCCTTCTCCATCGGGGAAGACCTCACTTTTGGACTGACAGATCACCTTGCAACAGTCAGCTTGATACCCTCTCAAGGACTACGTTGGCCTTTTCATTCTGGAATCACATAAACCACATGATTTCTATTGTGGTCTTGCCCTGTTCCCCTTTCTTTCCTCCCTCTTTTATTGTAGGAGTGCAAAAGGGATAGATATCACAAAACACCTTTTCCGTTTTGTGTGAGAAATAAATTTGACCATATTTCAAGCTTGGAACACTCCAAACTGGTGGGGTGGGGTAAATTTGCTGCCACTTATAACGGCACCGGGGGGGGGTTTAGGAAATCAGAAAACAAAATCACCTTTCTGTTTACAGATAGGTAGTGAGAGGAGAAATCAGGGCTGTTTAAATTTATCCCCCTCCTCTCTGTAACACTGGCATTTAATAATAATAATTGCTTATTGTCACAAGTAGACTTTGATGAAGTTACTGTGAAAAGCCCCTAGTTGCCACATTCTGGCTCCTGTTCGGGGAGGCTGGTACGGGAATTGAACCCGCACTGCTGGCCTTGTTCTGCATTACAAGGCAGCTGTTTAGCCCACAGTGCTAAACCAACACCTTAACATAAATTGACATTTAGTGTTAATTTATGAGATATTGTGTTGTGTAAAAAGTTCAAGAATTTTTCACCTGAACCGCTCACTAAAACATTGATCTTGCGCTAATGGGAAAATTACAAACTGATAAAAATGTGTTTGTTGCTGCCGTCAACATGAGCTACGGCATCAACTTCAGTGCAAAGTTAAAACTGTGAAAAATTTTGTCTTCCTTTTTTGTAAAAAAGTTCAAATGTGGCTTCTCTTTTTTAACTCCTCATCTTTTTTTTTAAAAAACACTAATCTTTAGACTAACAGCAAACCTGCTACAAGGGCACCGTCGCTATCACTATGCAATTGGCTGCTAGGAAGTGAGGATGACTTCAGCTGAATTAGCTTTCAAGGTTCTTGTAATCTTCCTTCCTTGCCTGCGCCAGCTCTTTGCTGGAGCTCTGCAATTCTGTTACACTGTCCCCTTCAAGTAGTATTTGTTTAATTATTTGCTGAGTGTTACAATTAACTTTGCTTCCAACACTCTTTTCCGACAGTGCATTCCAGATCATAATGACTCACTATGGGAAGCAATTCTTTGCATCGCCTTTTAGCCAATGACAAAAAAAAATCTGCGTCCTCTGGTTACCAATACTTCTGCGAGGTAAATTGGTTTCTCTTTATTTACTCTGTTCAGATCATCCATGGTTTTGAACACCTTTGCTATTCTTCTTTTAACCTGCTCTGCGTGAAGATCAGCACCTCCAGCTTCTCTAACCTATCCAGGTAGCTGAAGCTCCTCGCCCCGGTCCCATTCCTGCAAAATCTTTTCTGCTCCCATGCCAGTGGGGCCTCTCCTTCATTGATCAAGACGAAACTGAAAAAAACCCATGGGAACAATTTGAGGCGGCAATACAAACGGCAACAATTTGTCAATGGGAAACAATCTTTTTTTTACGATTGTTTTCTTGAGTGTCTGAATGTTTATCTAATCACATTTACCAAGCCTTAACATATTGGCTTTAAAATAGGACAACCATTCTCTCTTGGTTGAGAGTACAAGTTCTGAGATTTATGCTTGTGCAAATCATTAATCAAGTATTAAGAGTAATTTTTACAGCGCACAAGGAAATTGCTCTCATTATGGTGTCAAAGGCAGCAGCTAATACAGCATTTTATTAATCATGAACAGATCCCCTATGACATTGTTCATTGGTAGCCTGGAGTACATTTGCAATATTTCACTGTTAACCAGATCTGCCCGTTTAAGGTTGCTGCCCAGATATTCCCTATTGGGAATCCAGGTGAGATTAACTCAAGGTCAGTAAGTTATTAATAGGTTTCAAGCTCTGGCTGAAAGAAATGTGGCTTTCTTTCTTTACATCAAGTGAGAGAATGTGCCGATTTATAAGTTTAGGAACTTCAAGCCATTCAGCATATGGATAAAAGTTACAAGTTAATGTTAAGGAAACATTATGTGAGTTCATGCAGACGCCAAGTAAGAGGGTGCAGATATTCGTTCTCTGGAAAGTTTTACTTTAAGAGCACCCCCCACCCCGGGTCAAAATTCAAATTAAGTGTATTTATTTTGCAATCTGGGCAAACTCATCAGAGGTGATGGCACAGTCTCCAGTCAAGAGGGAGTGGCCTTGGAAGTCCTCAACACCGCCTCCAGAGATTGCATGACATTAGGTGAAATATGACGAGAAAACCTCTGGATTTGAACCCACCACAAGCTGATGGATCGATATCCCTCCACATCGAACATCACTTGGAGGAAGCAATGAGGGCATAGAATGCACTCTGGATAGGAAACTTTGTCCATTACAAGAGTGGCCCGATAGTATCACGAATGACTGAGTTGACCAAATCCTGAAGGGTATGCAACAAGACCTTGACAATATTCAAGTTTGGACTGATTGCGGCAAACCACATTTGTGCCACCAAGTGTCAGAAAATCACCATCTCCATGGAGAGAGAGAGAGAATCTTACCATTTCCCTTCGATCTGTAACAGCATCACTGAATTCCATCAGCATCAACACGGAGCAAAAGCTTAACTGGACTAGTCATATAAATACTGGGGCTACATGGGTAGGTCAGGGGCTGGGAATTCTGGGTGGGTAATTCACTTCCTGTCCACCTTCTACAAGGCACAAGTCAGGAGCGTGATGGAATACTCTCCACTTGACTGAGTGCAGCTCCTCGAAGTTTGACGCTATCCAGGACAAAGCGATCTGTTTAACTGGCACCCAAAATAAACTTGGAATTTGTCTCAAACTCTGCTGCCTTTGTCCCGTTCATCCATTAACCCTGTGCTTCCATCCATATTGGCTCCCAGTCCGGAAATGCCTACATTTTAAAATCCTTATTGTTAAGTCCTTACACTGCTTCGCCCACTTCTTATCCCTGCAACCAATATTCTCTGCAAGCTGTGTGGTTGCACCTTAAAGCTCTCATGCAGTCTGTGCACAATTCAGCCCCTTCACGCTATCGCATGTTCACAGGTCATGCACAAAATGTAAATTGCCTACACCCTTGAATAGATCACCTGCACACGCCAAATAAATTAGAAAGAATGATGCCTGTAACCTCATTCAACCATATCATGCTTAGTGCAGAAGGAGGCCATTCGGCCCATTGAGTCAGCACCGACCCTCTTAAGCCCTCACTTCCACCCTATCCCCATAACCCCACTGAACCTTTTTGGACACCAAGGGCAATTTGGCATGGCCAATCCACCTGCACATCTTTGGATTGTGGGAGGAAACCGGGGCACCCGGAGGACACCCATGCAGACACAGGGAGAACGTGCAGACTTCGCACAGACAGCGACCCAGCGGGGAACCGAACCTGGGACGCTGGCGCTGTGAAGCTGCAGTGCTAAGCACTGTGCTACCGTGCTGCCCCTTGAAAGCTTTGTGCTCCTCCAATTCTGGCCTTGTGTGCATACCTGATTGTATTTGCTCCACCGATGTTGGCCTTGTCTTCAGTTGCCCCTGCCCTCACCTCCTAAGCCTCTCCGCCTCACTATCCCCATCTCCTCTGTTAAAACCTCTCTGACAAATTTTTCCTCAGTTACTTATCTGCTTATGTGCCTTGGTGTCAAATTTTGCTTGATAATTCTCCTGAGAAAGCCTCCAAAGGTGCCCCAATATTAAAGGCGGCGTATGAATCCAAGTTGTTGTTATCTTAAATTATGCGCCTCTCGTCTGCTACCACTGTTGGAGGAAGTGAAACTTGGGCACGGTCATCAATCAGATGAGAAGAATGACCCAGTTAGGAGTGGTAGATTACGTTTGCCTAGCTGGCTGTGATCACTTGTAATTGTGGTGCGTTACACAGGAAGTGGCATTCAAAGTGTTACAGAAATGTTGCTGGAACAAATTGGTCATGATGCATACTACATGCAAAAATAAGAGCACATTATTTGATATTATTACTCACTGATATTCAGTGCAACTTAGAAAGAGAGACGGCCAGATGCTGAACTTGTTATATGGATCGATCTAAACATCAGCAGATTGTAGGGTCTTCCCAATGATATGTTTGCAGTTCTAGCTGGGAAACATGGGAGACACAGAACAGGGCTGATGTACTTGCACAAAGATAAATTCTGGCGGGCACCCAGAGAGAAGGCCAGTCCACAGTAAACTAACACATCCATTGGCAGTGACAGAGTAACAATGGTAGGTATCTACAAGTAGGTCATCTACTACCCCTTCTCAATTAGGGATGGTGATGTGGAAGCGGAATTAAAAAAAAGAGGGGAAAGGTAAAATACATTAATTAAATAAAAAAGACACTTGGGATGAATTAAGATTTTGTATGCGGGAAAGGGCTAATACAAAACAATGAATCATGTTTAATAAGGCTGGAGTGTTTACAATGAATTCACCATGTCGCTCAAAACACTAATGCATCTTTGATTATCTGAACCCCAGGTCCTACGCTTTATTCATAACTAGTCCTAAATAAAATTCAGAGATCAACATATCCTCTTATTAAGCAAAACAGTATTTCATGATGCAGCTGGTTGACATATATATTACCATAATATCCATGGATTCCATTACGTCTTCTTACATTATTTTAAGTGTCAGCGATGGCTTAGTTGGCAGCACTCTCACCAGAGTCAAAGCTGCAGATTCACTTCCCACTCCAGAGACTTGAACACAAAAATCTGGGCTGATGCTCCAGTGCAGTACTGAGGGATCAGCGCACAGCAGGAGGAGCAGTCTTCAGGATAAGATGTTAAACCAAGGGCCTCTCTGCCCTCTCAGGTGGAAGTAAAAGATCCCATTCGAAGGAGAGCAAAGAGCAGGAGACTTCTCCCTTGTGTCCTGGCCAATATTTATCCCTCAACCAATACAACAGAAACAGGTTATCTGGTCACTATCACACTACTGTTTGTGGGAGCTTGCTGAGGCTAATTAGTTGCTGTATTTCTGACATTACAACAGTGATAACCCTTCCAAAAGCACTTCATTAGCTGCAAAGTGCTCTGGGACATTGGAGATGTGAAAAGTGCTGGATAAGCGACGTCTTGCTTTTTTTCCACCCATTTCGAAACCTGGTCCATTCACTGTTCCGAGAATCTTTTAAAAATGGTTACAACATACATGCCTACCTCGTCAGCTGACGGCTACTGCAGCTTTAAAGGAACATTCCATGGTAGGTCTACAGTGGCCTTACCTTTTTAAACTTGGCTCCAAAATGCAACTCTACATCTAAAACCACAATGCAACTTTATCCTGGAGTATTCGTCTAAGAATGTGCTGCACATGATTACTGTGGAGTGTAGATTCCAGGTAACCATTAGTGGTTTTACACTGCCTACCATTCCATGGCTGCTTGCATGAATTGCTGTTCGTGAATCTGTACCTTTATCATGGAAAATGCAAGTGTAAGTGAATGTGTGCTCATGTAAACAAGATATTAATTACAATGCGGTGAGAGTGCAACGACCAAACTTACAGTGTAGTGGCGGCGTCATGAAGTGGACGAACACAGGTTGAAATGCACCCCTGCACAATTATCCAGATCAGTCATAACTCTGTGGTCAAGTATTTGACCTGCACTTGGCATCTACCAAAAGAGGTAGATTATGTTGCCAGGCCACCGCTCTACACTTCTGAACAACCACTTATAATTGGAAACTGCGGAGGCCTGGGAGCCAATTGCACGCCTTCTCTCAGTCACAGGAGATGCATGGCCCAACGAGATCTGCACAGGAAAAAACACAGAGATTTCAATCTGCCCCATGCAAAAAAAAATAACCATCCAAATGTTTAATAACCGATTTTCCTAGATTCTGACTTTCAGTTCCTTCGTAAGTGTATGAAAGAACTGTATACAACATTGTCAAAACGTAAAGTGGACTCACAAAACAGTTAATAAAATGAAACAGAATTACTCAGCACTGGACGAGATGCCTGGGGGACAAGGAGTCACACAAAAAGAAATCATTGGTCTCATTTGCGTGGCTGGCTGGTGATATAGGCAAGGGTGCCATCCACGAGGGCTAGCTAGCTTGAAGAGACAACCATACACTCTCATAAATCTTGCAGGCTGTTGAGCTCTTTACCGGAAAATCTATACTGTCATAAAGCTCAAAAAAATGAGTGGAATGCCCATATTATGTTACGTAAGAACATGAGAACAGAAGGAGGAGTAGACCATATGGCCCCTCGAGCCTGCTCTTCTGTTCAATACGAGCATGGCTCATCTTCTGTCACAAGCCCACTGTTCTGCCCCTTCCCGAAATCCCCTTGACTCCTGGAGATCCAAAAACCCATCAATCGCAACCTTGAATAGACTCAGTGATGGAGCATCCACTTCCTGCTGGAGTAGAGAACTCCAAGATTCACAATCCTCTGAATAAAGACATTTCTCCTCATCTCAGGTGTGTAACAAATCATGAAATCAACCACTTTACATTAAAAATTAAACAAGTCCTTTCGAGGACATTCTCTGTATTTTCGTAAAACACGAACAACTCGATAATAGTAACTGGTGAATTTACCTTTGGCATGACTTGCTCCACATGTACAATAATCTCCTTCAGCTCTGCCAATACAATCCCTTTTCAGCCAGTTCCAACAATTCTCGTTGGAGGAGACCAGGAAGTGTTGCTGCACATCTTTACTGACCTACACAGAAAAAAATTCCCATCGATTAGAAATGCTGAATGATTTTCTTAATAAGCAGCACTGTTTGATGAACAAGACCCTGCTTATAACGTAGGATGGTCATTTGTTCATAATAGTTTCTCTTTAATGCACCTCTCAGTTACATTACCCTGGCAACACTGTTTCAATTCTAAGCTGATATGGGCCAATCATTTAGTCAAAGCATGAAAACAACCAATCAATATATTGATCAAGTGCCGCCAAAACTATTTTGGGACGCAAAATAGATTCTGCAAGAAATTCAACTTGGCTTCAATGGTAAAGCATGGTTAAAAATATACTTCATTTTTCATAATTTCATACACAAACCACAATGTTTCCTATCTTCTTGCCAAAATTACAAGTATTTCACTGGCACATTTGGCATTAATGCTTCTTTTAAAAAATCTTAACAAGACATTTCCTAAAGTTGTGCCAAGTACTCACAATATATTTCCTGTTTCTGTTAATAGCACATCATCTCCACTAGGTGGTAGGAGAAGGGCTGAGTAGAATCCAGCTGCAAGAAAATTTATTTCGCTACAGATCTCGGCTCAACTGTTGTGGGAACCACCGAGTATACGGTAGTCTTTAAACATGTGCAAGATAAAAGTCAAATCGAAATATAAATTTCTTAGTCAAGTAATATATCTATGTATCTGACCGCTTGAGCGCCCTGAATTTCACCACTCCACCATTGGCAACCCGTGCCTTCAGCTACCGAGACCCCAGCCACTAGATTTCCCTCAACACACCTCTGCACCTCTCCCTTTAAGACACTCTTTGAAATCTAACTCTTTGAGCAAGCCTTTGGGTCACCAGTTCTAATATTTCATGTGGCTCAGTGTCAAATTCTGTTGGATAACGTTCCTGTGAAACACCTTTTTAACGTTAGAGCTGCTATTTAAATGCAAGTGGATGTTGTATATAATTTGGACATTTACATCTAAAATTGTATTTTGCATAGCATTTGCTGTAGTGGTACAGCAGTGTGTCATTAATGTTACACTGTAGTAACTGTGTGGTACATATACACTGTGTTATATCAATGGCCTGTAACTTCCACAGGGTGGCAATCTCCAGCGGGTTGTTACTCTCCCCAGGCAAGACTTGCCTGTGCTGGGATTCCTGAGCCCTTGTCTCACCCAACCTTCTTCATCCAGGCTGGGTAAGACAGCAGCAGCGAAGCGAACCCCCGATCGGGATCGTCGTGGAGTAACTGGGTGCAGACAGATACGTCACTCCCCCTTTTTATGGCAGTAGCAGTAGGTTTAAAGGAACAATTTATAGGGAGCAGGTAAGTTATAAAGTTTAGGGAAAGGGAAAGAGTGAGGTGCATCAGTCCAGGACGGAGAGAGGGAGGGAAGGGCGTCAGTCTGGTAAGGAGGGAGGGGGGTCAGTCTGGGAGGGAGTGAGGGAGGGAACAACATCAGTCTGGAAAGGAGGGAGGGGTATCAGTTGGGAGAGAGAAGGGGACAGGGGTGCCAGTCCAGGAGGTAGGGGCGCCAATCGGGGAAAGGAGGGAAGGGCGTCAATCTGGTGGGAGGGGATGGGTGGTGTCAGTCCGAGAGGGAAGGAGTGTCAGTGAGGGAGGGGTGCCGGTCCGGGGAGGTAGAGGAGCAGATCAGGGAGGGAGGGAACGGCATCAATCGGGGGATGGGGGGGGGGGGGGGGGGGGGGGGGGGGGGTCAGTCAGGTTGGGTGTGAAGGTGGTGTGTTGGGTCTCCTAGGGGGGGGGGGATCGTCTGTGTGCAGTGTGTCCTGTGCAAGGCTGGGTCTGACTGTTTAATTAACTACTCTGGGTTTAGAAGTGATTTTATCCTCTAACTCTGTCAGAGTAACTATTAGGGCTAAACTGGCAGAACCATCCGAAGTTAGCGATTTTAAGTGTTTCTGTTGGATAGTTCCCAGCACAGCGCAATTGTCCAAAGGAAGTTAGACCTCTGGACAATTGCGGGTAAACCCTTACATGGGAACTTCTGAGAGGCAGCATAGAGATACCCCTTAAATGCGATGCCGTGGAACCCAGGAGTTATGGGTCTTGTTACGACTAGGATGGGAAGAGTTATCTAGCCACACTACTCCTCAGGTCACATCATTGGTTTAAAAGTTTAATTCACTCACCTAAAATGGCCATTTATTTACCTTTGTTGCTGTTAGACGCAAAATAAAGAGACTTTAATCAGGCATCTTTTTAAAAAAAAATTTATTAAGGGACAATTTAGCGTGGCCAATTCACCTACCCTGCACATCTTTGGGTTGTGCGGGGGAGACCCACGCAGACACGAGAAGAATGTGCAGTGGACATTGATCCGAGGCCGGGATCGAACCTGGGTCCTCAGCACCGGGAGGCAGCAGTGCTAACCACTGCGCCACCATGCCTCCCCTTAATCAAGCTTCTTTCCATAAATTCAGAACAATTGATTTATTAAAAAACAAAACGTATTAGTTAACACACAATGGTGCTCTGGAAGTATAACAATCTATTGTTTTTTTTAAAAACACCCCACCACACGCAGACACACACACACACACACATACAGAAACAAAAGACAATCCGATAGGGTTTCTGCAGAAACAGGCATTGGGGATAGGCAATACAAAATAACAGATAAGGTTTGCAGGGTTTTGATGCTGTCGATCTGGAGCTCCCTCATATGAAGACCTGGTAGATGTCTGGAGGCTCTCACCAATGAAGCTTTGATGTGGAGGAGAATGTAGAGCTGGATCTATTCTTCTTGCCCCAGCTTTCCATGTTTCCAAATGCTGACAAGTTAAATCAGATGAGGATTCTCTGGCTTCAGGCTGATGACCACACACAGAATTTCAGGCAAGGCAGAGTAGAGAGTGCATTAGGCCAGCCTTCTTTCTCAGTTTATTCCCCAAAACGCATTTCAAAAACAACGGGTTCAAAACTTGGGCATTTGATTTTTCCAGTAAAATACAAGCTACCAGTCCCCCCCCCCCCCCCCATATCAATTAAAGTGATTGCAGCTCAAAACAAACAGATTTCTCTGCTCAAGTACCCTGCTGGTCAGGAGATTTCTTAGGAAAAGGTAGGGTTGCTCCCAGTCTAAAGGTGAACTTATGACCCTTCATTTAAAAAAACCCTCCAGTTCGGCATTAAGTGTCCAGACATTGCAATGTCTTTCCGTATTTTAAAAGAAAGCTATAAAAATAATAATATTTATTAGTGTCACAAGTCGGCTTACATTAACAATGCAATGAAGTTACTGCGAAAATCCCCTCGTTGCCACATTCCAGCGCCTGTTCGGGTACACTGAGGGAGAATTCAGAATGTCCAATTCACCTAACAAGGACATCTTTCGGGACTTTTTGGAGGAAACCGGAGCACCTGTAGGAAACCCACGCAGACACGTGGAGAACGTGCAAACTCCGCACAGACAGTGACCCAAGCCGGGAATCGAACCCTGGGTCCTTGGTGCTGTGAAGGAACGGTGCTAACCACTGTGCTACCGTTCTGCCCCTGAAAGTTGTGGTTTTCCTAACAGATTTAGTGATATCTTTGCAGTCAGGTGTAAACGTTATAACGGTACACATTTTGCAATAGAATTTGAAGTTGTACTCATTGAGAATGTATACATTTTCAATATTGCGTACTTGACACTATATTTCTCATCTGCATGCTACCCTTCAGTGACAACATCTGAAAACACTTGGTTTTCACTCTTACGTTGACAACACCCAGCTCCACCTTACCACGGTAGCATTGTGGATAGCACAATGGCTTCACAGCTCCAGGGTCCCAGGTTCGATTCCAGGCTTGGGTCACTGTCTGTGCGGAGTCTGCACATCCTCCCCGTGTGTGCGTGGGTTTCCTCCGGGTGCTCCGGTTTCCTCCCACAGTCCAAAGATGTGCAGGTTAGGTGGATTGGCCATGATAAATTGCCCTTAGTGTCCAAAATTGCCCTTAGTGTTGGGTGGGGTTACTGGGTTATTGGGATAGGGGAGGTGTTGACCTTGGATAGGATGCTCTTTCCAAGAGCCAGTGCAGACACGATGGGCTGAATGGCCTCCTTCTGCACTGTAAATTCTATGATAATTCTATGATCTCTCTCGACTCTTTCAATGTTGCTAAATTGTCAGATTGCTTATCTGACATCCTGTACTGGATGAGCAGCAATTCCCTCCAATTAAATATTAGGAAGACTGAAGCCGCTGTTTACAATCCTTACTTGAAACCCCGTTCCCTAGTTATTCGTCTTCATTGCTTTCCGGGTCACTGTCCGAGACTAAACAAAATTGTTCACAACCTTAGTGTCATATTTGGCCGAAAGATGAGATTCCCACCACATATTTGCACCAACACTAAGACCATCGATTTCCACCTCTGTGACAACTTTGTCCCTGCTTGAGCTTATCTGCTGCTGAAACCCTCATTCATGCTTTTGTTATGTCCAGATTTGACCACTCCAATTCATTCCTGGCTGGTCTTCCACATACTATCCTCTGTAAACTCTGCTGCCTGTGTCTTAACTCAGAGGAGTTCCTGTGCCCCTTCCACCATGGTGTTCACTGAACTGCTCACTCCCAATCAAGCAAAACCTTGAGTCTAAAATTTTCATCCTTGTTTTTCAATCCCTCAATGGCTTCATACTTTGTAAATCTGTGATCTCTTCCAAGATACCTGCACTCATCTCATTCTGGCCTCGAGAGCACCCCCATTTTTAATCGCTCCACCATTGGTAACTGTGCCTTTAGGTGCCTCAGTCCAAAGCTCTGGATTCTCTCCCAACACCTCTCCAATTTCATTTTATCCTTCAAGACGCTCCTTAAAACCTACCTGCGTTTGGTCATCTGCCCTAATATACATATAAGTGCAGCAAAGACTCTTGGACACTGCTCGGTGACTCTGGTCGGTGCTGTGTCCGACAGGGGTTTCGCGGCTTCCCTCCCGGCAGGTTACCCATCAGGTAGCGGGTTCAACTTTTTCGGTGCAACAAACTTGTGCAATCAATTGGAAGGATACACGCACTCACGGTAAGTGTGTGTGCCCTTAATAAACAAAACACTGTGGATGCTAGAATGAAAACAAACAGAATATTGGAAAAACTCAGCAGGGCTGGCAGCATCTGTAGGGAGCGAAAACAAGAGTTAACCTTTCGCTCTTCATCACAATGAAGAGAGAGGTAAAGTCTGTTGAACATTATACACTAGCTGGAAGAGATATCCCAAAACTGTAGCAATCTTAAGAACAAGACACAGATGACCAGCTGCAGTGGCGGGTGAGGGAGGGGATGGGAGTGTGGGGAAAGGAGTGTATTTGCATTGAGACAAAATATATGGGATATAAAAAAAGGAGTTTTAGATGGAATAAAAAGGTCTTTATGCAGCTTGGTGCCATGCTTGATTTAACGTTGCTTCAGCTTCATGTGATGTTTTATTACCATCAAAGTGCTAAATAAATATGAGCTGTTGTACGTATAGTCCATATCGAGCCGTGAAAGTTCATAATAGAACAGACAGGAATGCATATTGAGCAACAAGAATTACAGGGTAGTAGATTATTAATTGTTATGAAGTAGTTGGTGGAATTACATAGCACACATTGAGTAGGAGAATATGCAGCTGTGTCGTATACGTTGTGTAGAAGTACATGTCGTTTTAAGAATTTTCTTTAGCAAACAGGTCCTGTTACAGTGGGTCTGACACGTCTGTTTTCCCCTCGGAGGTATTGCACTATTGTAGGGTTTTAAAATTAAAGTACAGCTCTGTTCAATGTCGTCAAGAACACAGAATAAAACAACACATTTTTGAAATTCTCAGGAGGGCTTCAAAGGGTAGATGCAGAGAGATTATTTCCCCTGACTGGCGAATCCGGAGCTCGGGGTCATTGTCTCACAATAAGGGGTCAGTCATTCAGGACCGAGGTGAAGCAGTTTCTTCATTCAGAGGGTTGAGAATTTTTAGAATCTTCTACGCCAGAGGGTTGTGGATGCTCAGGTATTGAGTATACTCAAGACAGAGATTTATGGAATTTATAAACAAAGGGAAGGAAGAGATATGGGACAAGGTAGGAAAGTAGAGTTAGTGCAGATTATGAATCTTGATCTCATCGAAAGGCAGAGCAGGATCCACCAGGTCAGATGGACAACTTACACTTCAATTTCTCACATTTGTAACAACTGGTGTGCATACATAAAATTCTTTGGAAATTGTATTCTAAGTTTCCAACTTAAGGTTTGTGCAATCATTCTAAAACATTGCTGAATGTTTTAGTTGTTTTCTTTATGAACCAAATTATTACTTTTTTCCAATTCAGGAGCAATTTAGCGTGGCAAATCCACCAAGCCTGCACATCTTTGGGTTATGGGGGTGAGCCCCATTTCTGAATTAGTATAATGGGTATATATTTCATTCAGAAATAAATAATAGCATGGACATAATAAACAGGCTAACACATGATTCAATGCAGGAGCTTGTGAAGCAAAGGCATCTCATTCTTCAAATAAGCGACTAATTGAAGCAGTGCACGCAGTTCCTCACTATACGAAAGGCCCGCTGTTATTAAGGGGCTGCAGACAGAACATTACTCGAGAGCGTATCGTGTGAAATGTATCACAAGGCGTTACAAGCCAATTTAATGCACTTACATTATGAAATAGGCATCATTTAGATTCAGTTGCAATAGTAACAAGGAATCAAGGAAAACACGAACCAGCCTCTTCTGATGCCAGATGGGCAATAAATGAATTGCTATCAGCATTACCTAATTCCCAGAAGCATGTGGGGGGAAAAAATGTACATCTGTCAGAAACATGTAGGCTGTATCCATTAGAAACTACTATGGTCTCGGGATATATAGTGTTTAGTTAAGGACTCATGCTCCTTATTTATAATCACTTATTGTCACAAGCAGGCTTCAATGAAGTTACTGTGAAAAGCCCCTAGCCGCCACATTCCGGCACCTATTCGGGGAGGCTGGAACGGGAATTGAACCCGTGCTGCTGGACTTGTTCTGCATTACAAGTCTTAGCCCACTGTGCCAATCCAGAAAAGAGTCCCGTTATGGGCAAGTTTAGCAGGGTGTATTCCAGCGCCTCGAGCGGCGGGAAGAACACCATTATCGAAAGGGACTCTTATTTTTTGGGCCTCAGTGAGGAAGGCCCCACCTAGGCTTCACATACCTTCATTTTAAAATGGCGCCCAGATCTCTCGATCCCCCAAGAAGACTCCAAGAGCCCCCAAACTTACCTGTTGAGTGGTCCTCAGGCCTCCCGGACCGCACCTCATAAGGGCTGGGCACCTCTAGGCCCATGCGTGAGCATGGTCAATATGTCACCGTGGCTCTGCCAGCCTGGCACCCAAGCTGGCACTGTCAGGGTGCCAGGGCTGGCAATGCCAAGGTTCCCAGGTGGCATTTGCAGTGCCAGGGTACCAGACTGTCCAGAGAAGACCACCCGGGGGCCTCCGATCTGCTGAGATTCCAGCCATTCCAGTTTGTGGAGACCAGTGCTAAATGGGAGTACGCTGGGGTCTCCTCAGTGAGGCCGTTAGATTCTAGGGGCTGGCTAGCTCTGGTGGAGACATATTTAAGTGTGCCTAACAATGGCCTCGCCCATTGTGGGCAGGATCCAGATCAGAACTTCTCGCGAGATCCCATGAGACCTCACGAGGTATAGCGAGCCGGGTAAATCTCTCGAGAGGCCTCCTGTGAGATTTACTGATCGTGCCGCATCCCAACTTGGGTGTGATGCGGCTGTCAGATCATGCCCTAAAGCTGTCATGGTCCCAATAGATACCAATAACTTTTTAAAAGAGAAGCATTTTCCAGTGAATGACAAAAATAATCGGCATCGACACGATTTCATGTTTTAAGACTTTTACTGTAACAAACTAGAATCCATATAAATCAAACATTACTTGACAGGTAATAAACCAAACCAAAAAAAAATGTATTTCCCCATTAACTAAATTGAGATATTTTCTAACACCTCCTTTTCTATGAACCACACTTGTGGGAGATGTGTGGCAATAGAAGGTTAAGTTTAAGTCATTCCCAGTTTTCCAGCAGGCTCACTTTTCCTGGCCACGCCAGTTTGAGTCTTCCAGTGTCCTTTGAAAATTGTTCCACTCAGCTGGAATATTCCAGAACTGGCTTTCACCAGCAAGGTCCATATCAGCAACTCCTTGTTCTTTAAATCTCCAAAAGCCCTCTCTGTTTTATCTTCTTTTCAAACAGCAAACCAGCTCACCCCAGCACTCTGCTTGGCTGCGAATACAAAATCAGTCTTTTCCTGTTCTTCGCAGCAGCAGCCGCTTTTCTCTTTCTCTCTTCATTCAAAATACTGTGGCCCCTATTTCTGTGCGAAAGTGTGAAAACCGTCACATGATTTTCAGCCCCTACGACTGCCAGATGACAGCTGCCTGACTCAGGGCAGAGGTTCTTATATTCACCTTTCCCTCAAGTTAAAGGAGATATTTTCAAACATAACCATCTTCGTTCATATAGCACAAGTAAATGTACTTTGTTGTGTATATTCACTCTGCTCAGTAAGTAAGGAAGCAAAGCAATCACAATGATCAAAAAATACAATGTTGTATTTCCATTGTACCAGCCAACACTAGAAAGGCACGGATATGTCATGCAAATATGAGATCACATGTCCAAACAGTACCCACACCTCATTTTTTATTTGCTAATCAGAAACATAGTTCGTGATATCTGGATTTCCAATTAGTAACATGCAGCTGCTGAATGTATTGGATAACCCTCTTTGAGGTGACAGGAAGGAGAACATGCAGTTTCTTCAGAAGAAAGCAGTGCTTATTAGTTACTCATTCAGCTCCAATATGGATATGCTTTCATCATAATGTAGATTTTGTATTTTGACAATGGGCATCACTTTATTGCATCGGTAAGGGAGAAGCACGAAAAGCATTTGCTCACTTGGAATTCTGGAGCCCTAGGAGCTTTTGAATCTGGGGCCTCTTAAGTCTCAGAAATCCATAAGGAGATTCCAATGAATTCCTCAGATCTTCGAATTTCTGCCTGGCATCAGATTTCACTTTTTCTTTAATACATCTTTACTTTTTAAAAAAAAATTAAATCATTGATGGGATGTGGGAATCATTGGCTGGGCCAACATTAATTGCCCATCCCCAGTTGCCCTTGAATTGGCTTGCTAGGCTATTGCAGAGGAAATTTTCAATGTCAATCAGATATAGTCCAGACGAGGTACGGATGACAAGATTTCCTTCCCTAAAGGACATTAGTGAATAGGTTTTAATGGCAATCGACAATGGTTTCATGGTTATCATTAGACTTCTAATTCACTCAATTTTTATTGAATTTAAATTTCACCATCTGCCATGGTGGAATTCAAAGCTGTATCCTCAGAGCATTATCCTGGGTCCCTAGATCATTAGACCAATGGCAATGTGCCACCACCTCCCTCCTTGCTAGCACCTATGAATATAGGAACAAGTGTTTAGCCCCGTGAGCTGTTCTGCCACAATTCAATACATTGTCATTCATCTATAATCCAACTATTTGCCCCCCCCCCCCCCTTTACCCCGTATCTCTTAATACCTCAGGACAATAAAAATATCTCAAGCTCAGATTGAAAAATTGACAACTGAACTCGAGTCAACTGCCGATTTTGGTGTTCTGAACATTTATTTTAAAATATTTTTATTCTCCTTTTTCACATTTTCTCCCGAATTTTCACCCACCAACAATAAACAATAATCAGCAACAGATAAGTTATTTTTTTAATATAAATTTAAAGTACCCAATAATTTTTTTCCAATTCAGGGGCAATTTTAGCGTGGCCAATTCAGCTAGCCTGCAGATCTTTTTGGATTGTGGGGGTGGAACCCATGCAAACACGGGGAGAATGTGCAAACTCCACACAGCCAGTGGCCCAGGGCCGAGATAGAACCGGGTTCCTCGGCGTCGTGATGCATCAGTGCCAATCACTGTGCCATCTTGCCTCTCACTCTGAACATTTATTACCCTTCCTTCATATAGAAATGTTTCATAACTTGGCTACATAAAGAAGTCTTACAACACCAGGTTAAAGTCCAACAGGTTTGTTTCAAACACGAGCTTTCGGAGCACGGCTCCTTCTTCAGGTGAATCATTCACCTGAAGAAGGAGCCGTGCTCCGAAAGCTCGTGTTTGAAACAAACCTGTTGGACTTTAACCTGGTGTTGTAAGACTTCTTACTGTGCTCACCCCAGTCCAACGCCGGCATCTCCACATCATGGCTACATAAAGACTTTATTCAATCAAAGCAGTTCTGATTTGGATACCCAATACAATCTTTCATGAATTAGAATAGCTAATTCTAGAAAATACGTCAACGCCATTTTTCAACGGCGATTCTAACAGCCAAAACGTATCAGTGGGAAGGTGTGACTCAAAAGCTGTCAGAAACGAGCAGATTTATCTGGAGGACAGCAATGGATTTTCTGAGAATCAACAAGCTTGGTCAATGGCAGGGCCACGTGCTTAACAGAACAAAAAATAGATTGAGTGGAAGCAAAATAACCGTGTATTATTTTCTGCTCCTTTTGGTGATACAAAAAGTACCTGTTGGAAAGACTTTAACCTGTATGGATGACTACGAGAATCCCAGTGAATCACTTACACCACAGGATTAAGTTACAAGTTAGACCAGGGAAAATAGTCTTTTCGAGCCTTCAAACGGATGAGACAGAGAGTCAACTAGAAGTGATATCAGGGATGTTATGATGTTATTAGTTTAGCCACCCAGATAATGGTCAGATCCCACCAAGCACCAACATTTATTACTTACATGAGTGATAAAACTGGAAGACATCTGTACATTCATTAATGTCCTTTGTGGAAGAAAATCTCCATTTGGTCGACTTAATTTTGGTTGACTTTTATTACTGTACTGATTGAAATGACCGAGCTGAAGAGTATAGCAATTGTTCAAAAAGAAACTAAATGTGACATACCCATGTTGGTCATTACGCCAGTCCAAAAAACAAGAAATTTTATAAAGAA
Organism: Scyliorhinus canicula; assembly: GCF_902713615.1. NCBI lineage: Eukaryota > Metazoa > Chordata > Chondrichthyes > Carcharhiniformes > Scyliorhinidae > Scyliorhinus > Scyliorhinus canicula. Next base: position 179,028,107 of record NC_052152.1, read on the forward strand.
TATTAAGAACCCCCTCTCTCAACTTCTCCAACACACTTTCCACCCCCCCCCCCACCCCCCCCCAAACACCCTCCCCACCACCACCTTGTAAAATCCTCCTTAAAATCCACATCCGACCAAGCTTTTAGTCACCCTCTGAATATCCGCTTCTTGAACTTGGTGTCATTATTTGTTGGATTACACTTCTGTGGGGTACCTTGGGATGTTATTAAAGCATGTAATGGTGTTTAATTCCAGTATACGTAAAGTGCCAAGAGAGCCATGTAAACTAGAAATTGCTGCTGGCAAAAACACTGGTCGAGCTTTTAATGAATTGTAAGACATTTGTTTTAATTAGCTTATTTTTAAAAAGTGTCAATGCCTCCATTAAAACAAGAGGAATGCCGTGCAAGTGCTCATTATTAAACAGCAATTTAAAGCCTTCTGTTCCATGGTTTTAAAATCATATATTTGAAATGCATAGGCTCGGAGAGAGAGACAAGGAAAGATTCCCCCATTCCAAGATTGTGTTTCAACAATAATGATTCGCCCTTACCCCAACCTAAAGCTTCTTAAAAATAAAAACTGTTCGACCAGCACACTCAATCTCGATAATCTCCCACATGCTTCTGGGCTGCCACAACAAGGACATATGCAACAGTGCAATCATCTTGCTTTGGGACTGGGACATGCACTAATGGAATTGTTGTCGGTGCATGTAGAAGGCTTCATTCACAATTTATCTGGAATTAGAATCGCAATGAAATAGATACATTTATTTTCAAATATAATATCTATAATTTTACCAGTGTTTTTTTTATTTAGACAGGATTGCAGTAGGCATCGAACTTTAGAAAGTGTATCAAATAAACTGTAAAATTCAAAGGTAGATTTGAGGGCTTGTAGACTTGGTTAGAAACGAAATCTCCGACATTCAGCACTCGCATCCTCTGCACAAATATCAAACTGTACTTTGGGGTATTTTAAAACTTTGTCTCTATGAATTCTAGATGTTCACCTATTTCACATTTCCACTTCACCCACATGAAATTTAAAAACGATAAAGAAGTGGGGCCTCAGCACCCCCAAGTCTTGTGGGCTCAGAAGCCTCATACATGGAAATGCCATCCCAGATGTTTTATGTAAAAATAAAGGTTTAAATTGAATACAATAAATTAGAACTCTAATTGCTCTGCAGAATTATCAAAGCCTCAGCAAGAAATGCTCTGTGCTGTACACTGGTAAAGTTAAACCTTGAGAAAGGGGAAATAATTGACATTTATGAAGCATCTTATCATGTACTCAATAAGTGTTTCACAACCAATTAATTATTTTTATTGTGTAGTTCCTATTGTTGCTCTGCAGATACACTTGAAAGTGAACAATTCTCTGCTCTTTAAATACTGTCATTGGATCTTTTACAGACATTGGGACAGTGCATCATTAAAACATCCCATCCGGAAGACAGCAAATCCAATGACATAACTTTGCACCAGTTCTGCATTATAGTATTAGCCAAGGTGAACCAAATGGTTTTATCTGTGCTCTTATCCAATGCTCAAATACTACAGGTTAGTTCCAAAGCCTTTGGCTCCAGAGGCACTGACACTTGATTTGCAAGAAAAACTTAAAAGCAATCCAAGAAGTTGGAGGTAATAACAAAGTCCAATATCATATTACACCCACTCAGTTTTAAACTGAAAATGGTTGTGTTGATTTTAAATTGTTGTTGCTTTGCAATCTGTCCAGATAGGCCAGAAAGATTGTTGTGTATTCCTAAATTCTAAATGGGGAGCACGGTGGAACAGTGGTTAGCACTGCTGCCTCACAGCGCCAAGGTCCCGGGTTCAATTCCAGCCGTGCATGACTGTGAGTTTGCTCCCCATGTCTGGGTGGGTTTCCTCCGGGTGGCCGGCTTCCTCCCACAGCCCAAAGATGTGCAGGTTAGGTGGATTGGCAATGATAAATTGCCTCTTAGTGTTTAGAGATGTGCAGTTGAGGTTATTGGGATAGGGTGGGGTGGGCGGGCAAGTAGAGCTAGGTTGGATGCTCTTTCGGAAGGTTGGATGCTCTTTCGGAAGGTAGGTGCATTATCAATGGGCCAAATGGCCTCCTTCTGCACGGCAGGAATTCATTGTAAATTGCTGCCCTCTCAATTTTAATAAACACACCACTTTTACTTATTACCTTTTGACTCGAGCCTTGATAGTAAAACTGGCAGTCTCCATGACTCCACTTTCTGAAACTCCTTCATAAAGCACTCTGTCTCTACTTCTCTATCCTCCTTTCAAAAATCTTCTCAAAATTTTTTCAATCATCCCTTCAGCCATCCTACTCACTCCCTCCTTGGCTCTGTGCACACATCCCTGTCAATTTCCAAATACAAACTACCACAGGACTTCATTTTGCATTACATCCACTATATAAATGCAGGTTATTGTCACGAGCACATTGATTGCTTGCAATTTTCAATATGAATGTCCTGCACTTTGCCTTTTTCTTTATTGATTTCAGGCATTTAAAAAAACTAAAATTCTGGTTAGAATGCAGACATATCAAAAGGTATACTTTTGGATAGAACGTTCTCTGTAACCATGAACATCTGCTTTGAGCCTCTCTTTTGGTCACACAACCATTTACTTTTGTCTTGCTCAATAATCGCTTTCGTCATTTAATTCCTGTTGTCCACGCTTTCACACAGCTTCCCTTTTTTTCTTCCCTAGTCCACTTGCTGGTGTCGTTACTTGCTAATAAAGCTCAAATCTAAATTCTTCCAGTGTGTTGAAAGCCTATTGACCTGGAATGCGACCACTGATTCTTTCTCCAATGCAGCTGCCTGACCAGCTAAATGTTTCCAACATTTTCTGTCCCCATTTCAGACTTCCAGTATCTACAGTATTTTGCCATTGAAAATACATTGGGCACCCAAAGAAAAAAGTATTATAACTGTAGAAAATGTTTTTATTCATATATTTAGCAGATGTATTGTTCGAGTAAGCCAAAAAAATACATACAGATTGTGATCTTTTGCTCAGTAATAATCTTGTTGTTTAGTTCCCTCACATGGTTGGACTCAGTAATGTTTATGATTGTATTAGTGGTACTGTCTACCCAACTGCAGGTATGGTGCAGTTGACTCCAAGACGAATGTAAGGCAGTAGGGTTTGCTAAGCCCAGCATCTGGTCCTGCTGGTACCCAATCCTGGCAAGTCCTAGTGCTTTTACATTTGGCTTTCAGCTAGCTGCCTTTCACATGGGGAATCGGACTAGAAGTGGTCTCCTAAGATATTTATGTTTTCAATGCCACTAATATTAATTTGTAATTGAAACCAAAGGGTTTTGACACACTTCATCTGAAATTCTGCATTCTTTTATTTTAGGCGAGGCACTTAACCCGTTTATTTTAAATACAGCAACATTGTTATTTCATGACGTAATTCCAAGGCTATAAAATCTGGTGTTACCTAAGCAGCACCGTAGCACAAGTGGATAGCACTATGGCTTCACAGCGCCACAGTCCCAGGTTTGATCCCCGCTGGGTCACTGTCTGTGCGGAGTCTGCACGTTCTCCCCGTGTTTGCGTGGGTTTCCTCAGGGTGCTCCAGTTTCCTACCACAGTCCAAAGACATGCTAATTAGGTGGATTGGCCATGCTAAATTGCCCTTGGTGTCCAAAAAGGTTAGGAAGGGTTATTGGGTTAAGGGGATAGTGTTCAAGTGAGGGCTTAAGTGGGCCAGTGCAGACTCGATGGGCCGAATGGCCTCCTTCTGCACTGTATGTTCTATGTTCTAATAGCCCAGAGTACAGATGCCTTTGTGACTTCCTTAGGTTCCCTGGACTAGTTTGGAAACATTGGCTATAATCTGTGTTGAGCTAACCACCAGTCTTCTGCCCATCCTGTCCTCTTGCACAGTATCCTGACTCTTTATCTTCCCTAATTTCTACCCCTTATCTCTCCCATTGCTCCCACCACCTGCTCCCTCCTTCCTGTTCACTGAACGCCCCTTTCCACCAGAATAGTCTCTCCCTCTTCCCCATTTGATCCAATTGCTCTACTAACCCTGTTTGAATTGACTCTCAGGGGAGGGCCCACATTAACAACATAGATCACAAGTGTTAAAGTGTCCAAAAATTCTAATAGTATTTTGCCTGTGTCTAGCAATCTGAGGGGATAAGGATATGTGACACCAGAAGTACAATGAGGCTAAACTAACATTGTGACTGCCCCATAGTACAGGCATTCAAATCTGCCAACATGCATTTCAGCAACCCAGTACGTCCTCTTTTCCACTATTACTGTGGCATTTTCAGTAATAAACTGGAGTTTCTGCATGGAATGAAGAAATATTCTGTGGGAAATGTTCACCATTCAATAATGAGAAGAATGTAGAAGATCATGTTTAGAAGACAGTCCAGGAGCAGTTCCTATAGGAACAAGAGTAGGATATTTAGCTCCTCAAGCCTGTCCATCAATTCATTAGGCCAGACCACCAGATGACTAGGTTGGCTGAAAGAGCATAAATGAACGGCTGAAAGCCCCAGTAAATCACTTCAGAATAGAAATTAGACCCCACAGCACTCGGAAGAGTAAATTAAGCATGTTTCACACTGGAAGTGATCAGATTTCTTCCTTCAATCCCTGCCTGATTATGAAGATCTGTCATGTACTCCAATAACTGCTCCTCCATCCCTGTAGCTAGAGTTCCAGTGTTGTTGCTTGATTGCCCAGTTGAGAGGGCCACTGATGAACTCCTCACTCTGGCTGATGGTCAATTCATTGCAAGCTAACGTCAGGAAGAATAATGATTCACCCTCCTCCCCCGACCAAGGCCACAGAGCTGATTTTACTGCAGCAGCTTCTTCAGATGATTTCTATGAATGGTGGGTACCCACGAGCTCCTTCCTCCTTTCCTGCACCCTCTACCCTCCTAACCTCTATCCCCCTCACCCTCTCTGACTCCCCTCACTGGGCTCTCCGCTTCCCAGCAACTTCCTCACCTATGTCTCGACCTTTCCCTTCTCTGCAACCCCTGGATCTATTAGCCCTCGTCTCCTTAACAATCCCTGCTCAGAAGAAAATTCAAACTGGTCTTCGCTACTTGGACATTAGCATGGGATATGGATTTACACATGGTAAAAACTCAGCTTCAACGGTTACAAAATTAACTGGTTAGATAAAACTACACGGCAAGGTGCAACAGGATGTAAAGAACTCAGTAACCCTTAAAAAAAACCCAAAGTAAACGTTGCACACTTCTGTAACTGTCAGTTTGCCTCATTTGGCAATACGTGAATGAGGTTCAGGCCTCGCTTCGGGTTTAACATAAGAACTAGGAGCAGGAGTAGGCCATCTGGCCCCTCGAGCCTGCTCTGCCATTCAATTAGATCATGGCTGATCTTTTGTGGACTCAGCTCCACTTTCCGGCCCGAACACCATAACCCTTAATCCCTTTATTCTTCAAAAAAACTATCTATCTTTACCTTAAAAACATGTAATGAAGGAGCCTCAACTGCTTCACTGGGCAAGGAATTCCATAGATTCACAACCCTTTGGGTGAAGAAGTTCCTCCTAAACTCAGTCCTAAATCTACTTCCCCTTATTTTGAGGCTATGTCCCCTAGTTCTGCTTTCACCCGCCAGTGGAAACAACCTGCCCGCATATGTATGATATAGGCTCATACACCTATGCATTTCTGAAAGTTTGCAGTCCTGCTGGAGCACAGTTCTTCAATATAAACACTGCTCAGGGATATAAAAAGTTGAATGGTAAAATTTGAAGGCAGGGCATACAAATGCCATCCTGGCTAATATTCTCTCCTCCATCAAAAGGAAATAAAGATACTCATCTGTGTACTGCAGCCTGAGAGCGCAGAAACAAGTTGTTATGCTTGCCCGCAAAACAATACAGTTTCAACAGCAATAATCTTTTGCTGTAAAGCACTAAAAAACATTCTGAATGTAGTGCTACATAAGAGCATTTTTTTCCTTTTGATTAATAGGTCGCAATGATTAATCTCTTAATATTTGAAAACCATTTTTGTTCATATTACTAACTCAGAGAAAGGAAACTCAACAATCTTAGCGCCATTAATCCCTACGCTCACTGCTTCTCCAGTATCTATACTTGACAGTAAAATCAGTAACATTTCACATTCTGCAGTAAGTTCTGCTTTTTTATGTTTGCAATACGCCCACGGTACTTCATTGAAATTTTTTTTTTTGTAAATTGTAGGACAACCCAATATTGTGGCCACACTTTCTTGAATAAAAGCTTCAGGCCACGACTCAGTCAAGAAGCATTGCTTACCCAGTTGTTTATTAGTTCTTGTAGCAACTGACCACACATCGACCATGTCTCATTCAAAGCACTCCTGAATATCCACCTCATTTTACACTAACTGTGCGACAAAAACTGTAAGAGGAACTACCACCCCTAATATGGTCCAAGCAGCTCTTGTTCACTGAAGCAGAAAATGATCTTTTACCTCCTTAAGAGCTTAAGTACTTCCATTGCCTCAGGTGGATTTTTTTGGTGTTAGTCTGCAACATCTTTTTTTAAACATTGTTAGCATAGCAATGTTATCCTCGAAGCTTCTTTCTTCCCCAGCCCTCCCCAAGCATGGGCAGTGATAACAAATATAAAAGCAGAATTAGCTGTACCTCGTGAAATGTGAGATCTAATAGAAACTTACAAGATAATGAATGGCTTGGATAGGATGGACGTAGGGAAGTTGTTTCCATTAGCAGGGGAGACTAGGACGCGGGGGCACAGCCTTAGAATAAAAGGGAGTCATTTTAGAACAGAGATGAGGAGAAATTTCTTCAGCCAGAGAGTGGTAGGTCTGTGGAATTCATTGCCACAGAGGGCGGTGGAGGCCGGGACATTGAGTGTCTTTAAGACAGAAATTGATAAATTCTTGATTTCTCGAGGAATTAAGGGCTATGGGGAGAGAGCGGGTAAATGGAGTTGAAATCAACCATGATTGAATGGTGGAGTGGACTCGATGGGCCGAATGGCCTTACTTCCGCTCCTATGTCTTATGGTCTTATGGTCTTATGTTACAGCTCTATAACCAAGAAGATTCTGGAACATGGGCAAGTACGAAATCTGACAGCACATCGAAGATTAAGCTTCCGAGCTCCAACTTGACAATATCAACAAAATGATGTTTCAAATATTATGACACTAATATTGCAATTTATCACCTCTTCATGACAATGCTATTGAAGCAAAACTGTGCACGTTGCAAATTAGCAAACCTTAAATTAATTCTTAAATGGCAATATTTGAAAGCAAGAGCCACGCAATTTTGTTTTAAAGAACATTTCAAGATAATGCCCTGGAAGAGCTGATGTTGAAATACTATTTTGAGATTGCTGCACTGCGAGAAGGCTTATGCAGGTAAACATTGCCATTTCATATGATCTGGTTTGATATGGATTATTTTATCAATTACTGGTGAAACTATCAGAGGAATGGACTTCTGGTAACATCATGTGAGAGCAAGTCGCAGAGAAGGTAGCTCCGGCCAGAGTCCGGCTTTATTGAACCTTTATACCCAGTATACGGGGGACTTTGGTGGTCAACTGCCTGCCGAACTGTGTGAAGAACTGCTGGTGAATTATGTTGAAAAGGCCTGTTGGAAAGAAACCTCAGGCCGATAGTCCGCTGAGGGTGTCGGAAGGAGGGAAGATGGAGGGCCCGGCTCTGCTCATCACGGTAGACACGCTAACTGTGGTGATGATGCAGCAGTTTGACAAGTTTGGGGAACAAATGAATAAGCAGTTTGGTCAGCAAGGCAAGGAGCTGAGGGAGTTGTTCAAAGCTACCATTGAGGAAGCATTGGGCCCAATCCAAGAACAGTTGGGAAAGACGTTGAAAGCGGTGAAGAAGCAAGGTGAAACGCTGAAGGGCATGGAGGAGGCCTTGTCGTGGCATGAAGGGCAGCTCGCCTTGCTGGAAACAGAGATAGCTCATGGAAGAGAGGAACGTTCGTCCCTCCAGAGTTGGATAGGGCCCATCAGGCACTCCGGCAGAATCCATGAGCAAATAAGCCACCACCAGCAGTGAAAATCCATTTCCACAGCTTTCAGAGGAAGAGATAAGTCCTGGAGTGGGCCCAAGAAGAATCGTAACATCGACTGGGAGGATACCACAGTTTGAATTTACCAGTATATTGGAACTGAACGAACAAAGAGGAGTGCGGCCTTCAACAAGGCAAAGGCTGTGCTATGTAAGAAAGGAGTGTAATTCGGCATGGTGTACCCGATGAGGCTGTGAGTCAGAATGGAGCAGAAAGATCACAGCTTCGACAGGCCGGAGCAGATGGATGCCTTAATTAAGGAGAAAGAACTGGGACTTGACTGAAGAGGGCCAAATGCCAATTTTAAAGAGGTAGGCAGGAAGGGTTTGTTGGGGATGTTGTGGGACTGTGTTATGGCTTCGTCGTGATGTAGGTGTGAAAGCCCAGTGGGAGGAAAAGCTGGGGCCCATATTGGAGGATGAGGTGTGGAGTGAGGCCTTTCACAGGGTGAACGCTATATCCTTGCGTGCAAGGCTAAGCTTAATCCAGTTGAAGATAGTGTTTAGGGCGCACCTGACCAGAATGAGTTGCTTCCTTTTTAAAATAAATTTCTATAGCGCAGAAGGAGGCCATTCAACCCATTGAATCTGCACCGACCCTTTGAACGACACTTTAATGATCATTGCTTGGCACAACATCGAGGGCCGAAGGGCCTGTTCTGTGCTGTACTGTTATGTATGTACCTGGGTCCAAACCCCCACCCTATTCCTGAAACCCCATCCTAAGGGGTAATTTAGCATGGTCAGTCCACCCAATCTGCACATCTTTGGCCTGAGGGAGGAAACCAGAGCACCCGGAGGAAACCCATGCCAGACACGGGGAGAACGTGCAAACTCTACACAGTCCTCAGAGGTCAGAATAGAACCCAGGTCCCTGGTGCTGTGAGGCAGAAGTGCTAACCATTGTGCCACCATGTCACCCCCTTCTATGCAGGGGTTGAGAACAGGTGCAAGTGCTGTTCGAGGGGGCCAACTAACCACACGCGCATGTTTTGGTCCTGTCCCAAATTGGTGGGTTTTTGGACCTCCTTTCTCAACAGCATGTCGGCATTTCTGAACATTGAGTTGGAATCCTGTCCTTTAGCAGCCATATTCAGGGTATTGGACTTGCCGCACCTGCGGATGGGAGTGGGGGCAGATGTTCCTGCCTTCGCCTCGCAGATTGCTCGGAGGCGAATCCTGTTGGGGTGGTGATTGGCAGCTCTTGCCCAGTGCTCTGCTTGTCAAGGTGACTTCATGGCGTTTCTACACCTGGAGAAGGTCAAATACAACGTGAGGGATCAATTGAATGGTTCTACTGGAAATGGCCACCGATTATTGTCTACTTCAAAGGGTTGATCACTGTTACTGCTGGGTGGGAGCTTGTTCTTAATGTGTGGGCGGGGGGAGGGGGCTACGTTAATTGTTGGAGGGGTCCTTTTATTTTGAGGGAAGGTTATGTAATTTAGCTTGTTTTCTTTTCCTGTTGTTTCTACTTTTGTACTTTATAATCTAAAAAAGGTTATAAAAAACATTTTTTTGAAAATCAGAGGAATGCTCAACATAATCAGCGGACAGTTATTTGTCGTTTTAAGGCATGTATTTTAAATCAGTTGCTGCCTCTGCTGAGATAGTGGATAGAGGATGATTATACTTCAGGCTGCGGAGACCAATAACAGCAATCTTTAGGTTGACATGTCAATACAGTGCCACTGCTCTTCCTGCGTTAAGTTCAGGTTTCACTAAAGACCTACTTAAAACAAAGAGATAGCAACAAGAATATTTGTTCAGCTCACTCATCTGAGAGCAAAATAATCTATTATTTTTACAATCCCTTTCCTCGAAACCCTACTCTCTGAATCAAGAATTTGTCTCATTTATCTTTGATCGTTCCAATTATACTTGGTTCCAGCCTCACCCAGCCCAATGTGCTATGTTAAAAACTTGCATTACCGTCAGTCCCTCCCCTAACCTCCTTTTGTGTGGCCATGTTCGACTCTTTGGTGATCCAATTTTACATCTCGTCTTCAAAACTATTTATTTGCTTTTTTGAGATTAAAGCTTGATACTACAATCCGCTTTTATAGCAGTAAAAGATACTTAATATACTTATATCTGTGAAGAATTCCCGAATGCCCAAGAAAATGTCTGCTTTTAAAGAGCAAGGCAAGAGGGCCTATCGCACTCGTGCTTTTCTTTATTACTTGAATCTTCCACAATCCAACTCATCATCTAGCATCTCTTTCACAGGCCTAGATAAAATCGTAGTGATTGCAGAACCAACAGAGCCCATTCAGCCTTTTGTGTCAATGCCACTTCTTCCACTGAAGCCATATATTCCATTGCCATTAAAACAGGAACATTTGAATGGATTTTTTGTCTGGAGCATTGATTTTGAATTCTTTACAACAATTGATTTTATTACTCACGGAACTTGCAAGTAAATCTTGGCAAATGAAAATCAATGGCACTCGGAGCCCACATTACTAGAGACTGATGTGGTAATATTAACAAGTTGTGTGCGTACATATGAATGTTTGCACCACCTTTTTTGTTTCATTAACAATTCACCTAAATGTGAATTGTCCATTATCCACATCACACTCAGTGCGGAAAAATGTCTCAAAACTTCAAATTTCTACCTGGGCATATCCACAATTTACCCTTTCCCTCAATCTAGAAATAAAGAATCACCAATGAGGTTAGATAAGCAGGCCAAAGTGTGCAGGAAGCAATGATCTAATTGAAATCAAGAAGTCTTGGGCAGCAGCAGCCGTTCCTGTCAACAGTCTAAAGTTCTCCACAGCTTTAAGGAACTGATTTTAAACAAGAAAATCAATGAGGAACAAACTACAAGAGCCAGTCTCCAGCAATAATGACCATTGAAGTAATGTGAAACTGAACAGACATCCTCAGGCCAAAGTTACAATCAAAATAAAAACAGCTTATCCTAACAGCGCTGTTGAGAGCCTCGTTTCTGGTGTAACATCGAATCAATATGTGCCCACAGATCTTCCACCACATGAAACCCCCCCCAAACCCACCCCCTAAGAGTACAACAATGCTCAAGAAATCCAAGCGCCTATGGATATCCAAATTCTACTGGTTCTCTTAGAGCGTATGAATCATGGAACTATTATCCTGTAATCTTGTATATATATATAAGTGCGGCAATCCAAGAAATTGCTAACATTTTCCTCTCATCATTAGTTCGTATACGTTATCACGGGGGAATAAAAATGCAGTGCCAATCGAGTTGAAGGTTTGTGTAACTTCAGAAGAGCATTTATAATGTTGAAGTTGTGTTTGCTGATCTTACCAAATACAACTTGTAATGAGGAAGCATATAAAGCAAAGAAAAAGTGCCTTCCCAACATAGATACAACAGTGCTGTTCCAGTTTGATAGAAATGCGAGGTTACTGTGCTTCTAATAGTACATTTATTTAATTTTATTCTGGCTGGTCAGAGACAAAATAGGTATCTGCTATGCAAAAATGCAGCAGAAGGCCAGCAAAGCAATGAGATGTTAATGTATAAATCCCGTGCGCCAATTCTGGTGAAGAATGGAGCAATAACATAATAATAATCTTTATTGTCACAAGTAGGCTTACATTGACATCACAATGAAATTACTGTGAAAATCCCCTAGTCGCCACACTCCGGCGCCCGTTCGGGTACACAAGAGGGAGAATTCAGAATGTCCAATTGACCCCACAGCACGACTTTTGGGAGTTGTGGGAGACACGGGGCACAGGGAGAACATGCAAAATCTGCACAGACAGTAACGCAAGCCAGGAATCGAACTTGGGTCCCTGGCGCTGTGAAGCAACAGTGCTAACCACAGTGCTACCGTGCCACCTAGTACCATGCCTTGCAAACATATGACCTGGGAAATATCCAGAACAAGGCCCACAAATGACAGAAACAGTATAGTCAATAGCAACCAAGAACATGGATTTGGCAGACAGCATTCAGAAAAATAATATTTCTCTTATTATGCATAAGCAGGACTTATAAGGCCTCAAATGGGGTTAAAGCATGACTCATGTAGTAGACCAAGAAAATAGAATTAACGTTTGATTGTTTGGAGATATTTGGCAGCTCTTTCAAAGAGCTGGTACAGGCAGAAAGGGCTGAATGGCCTCATTTGGTGCTGCACAATTCTCAGTATTTTAGAGATCGAGTTTACTGCCAAGATCCAGACTTTGCCCAAGTGTTGCCTATGATTGCGGTCCAATAATAAAAAGTGGTACATGTGGAAAACTGTCGCGCAGCATGTCACAAATTCATTCTATGGAGATCGAACTCTTGAGAAACAGCACAATGTACTTAAAACCTGGGGAGGAGAGACAGAGGTGTAGTGGTAATCTCACTGGACCAGCGAATCCAGAGGCTCAGGTAAATGCTCTGGGGACGACGGTTCAAATCCCACCATGACAGCTGGGACCACTTGAATTTAATTAATAATCTGTATTAAAAAACTAATCTCAGTAATAGTGACCATGAAATCATTGTCGATTTGTCAAAAAAGCACATCGAGTTCACCAACGTCCTGAAAAGGACGTTAATGAGAAAAAGATTCCCTTTATGGAAGGAAATCTGTCATCCTTACCTAGTCTGGCCTACATGTGAATCCAGATTCAAAGCAATATGGCAGACTCACTGCCTTGTGAAATGGTGTGGCAAGCCACTCGGCTTGAGGGCAATTAGCGATGGGCAACAAATGCTGGCCTTGCCACCGACACCCACATCCCATGAGAAAAAAACAAAGGGGCTAAAAATTTGATTAAACTCATTAGTGGACACTGGGACTGTGATGTGCGATTGATTACTCCTTGCTTAGTGAAGGTGAAGCAGGCAGCACAACACACACCATCACCATAGCTGTTCACCACCATATCTGTGACAGTTTGCCACATATGCCACTTTAGTATTGGACCTCAGCCATGGGCGTCACCCATGCCAAGTGTGGATCTCTGCAGTAGAACGTAATTAAGAGGGCTTTCTCTAATAGAGGCGGCACCAGGCTCTTGCCAGCTCTCCTGCTTCACCTCCATTAAATGCCGCCCACCATATTTCCACAGGGGGACAGGACCCGCTCCAGGCATAGGGTATGGAGTTAATCCAAGGAATCTGGCCCCAGGACCAGGCTGTGTTGCCAGAAAAAGTTCAATTGTCTCATTGGGGTGTTCAAAGTTAGTCAATCCATCTTCAAATACCATCTACCAAACACTGCACCAGTAATCTCACATACAGCTTAATGCATCACACCACCCAGCATTAAATCAATCGACAAATAGAACTCAAGTTCAATATCTAAATACTTCCCCATCGCCCTCACACACTGACTCATGCTGCCAGTCTCGCACTGATGTCTCATAGCCTGAATTCATCTGAATTAGTTGGAAGCGAGTTACAATGCTCAATTACGTTGTAATACACTCACTGACGCTCTTCCCTCTCTTTTGCAGCACACGGTCACATATAACAAAAGGGAACAGCAGACATGGGTCAGGGCAGGCACATCATCCACAAATCCTGAATCCTCTGCAGGAAACAGAGCTCTGAATTAGTGCCAGCCGTAATGGACACTGTTGCACTGGCTTTGCTGAGAACATCCAGGATGACAGCAGGTCTTATACCTGCTAGAACGTCAACCACATCCTGCTATCTGTCATAAAGCGCAATCTGCAGATGATGTGAACATGCATCTCGTGTTTTACACCTAAACCCTTGTGCATTTATGCTTCCAGATGCCCAAGACTGATGGATCTCTGTATCTATTCGGAACCCTGGGTATCTGTTATCCCTTCTTAGTTCCCGAATAACAGAGATCAAGTCTGTGTTTATTGGCAAAGCTCAGTTGAACTTTATTTGTCAGCTTGTGGTGCCTATTGGTAACTGTATTTTCAATACAGCATCAAGAGAATTCCGATTAGCCCTTTAGCAAGCTAGTCAGATTGATTGTTTTTAGCGAATACAGTGGTTGAGTTTAAAATACAAATCGTGGTACTTCATCAAATCATGATAGACAGTATAAAAAGGCTGAATGATTTAAACAAAAGAAAGGTGGCGATTTAGCAAAAGCAAGCCAAGAAAATGGGTTTCAGAAAGAGTTAGACTGATTCCGGAATGGATTTTTCCATCCCGACAAGTGATTCTTAAGAAGATTATTATCTTAAGGTTTCACCTTCTTTACAGCCGTGATTGGCTTTAACTAATTTATAATTCACTCACTTTGGCCAAAGTGTCTGTCCATCAATTCAAGAGAGATATGTATTTAAATATAATCGGTGTGAATTTCCCATACCATCGCTTGCCAATTTCTCAAATTATCCACACCTGCATCTCAACATAGTTGGGTGATGCCCATGGTTGTTACTATAGAAACGGAACTGCCCGTACTGGACAGCTGCCCAGTTTTTAAACCAAACAATAGGGTCTTTTAGCTAGTTGAGTTACTGACCTTGCAGACCTCAAGCAACTTGTGAAATGTGAAAATAGAGTCTTAACTGATTAATTCCCAGCTATAGTTCACTCAATTAATGCTCAATATGTTTACAGTTAATTATTCTTAATGAGTTCTCAATTAAACCTTTTACCTATATCACCTATAGCTAACTAGAAAACCAATTACTATCAAATACCTATCGCCTGGCCAGCCAGTGCAGCCACACCACCAAGAATGTGAGAATGAACAAACAGCTCATGAAATGGCACCATCGGCTGTCCCTTGATTAGTGGATGACGTCTACTCAAGGTCACATGTTTATGCCATGAGCCTTCATATGACTGAACAGGTCACAGACCTTTGGGCACACAGGGAAGGGTGTTTCATGAGGTATTGGGGTCTGGAGTGCAGGATTTGCTTCCTTTACTATCTTGCTTTGCTGCTCTGTCTAATAACTTAGATCGTGGAACACGAAACGTGATGCAGCTGGGACATATCGCCATTTTGAATGATTGGCAACAACTCACTGCAGTCATGAACATAAATGCTGCCATGCTACAAGGGAAGCTTCAAAGAGTCTTCAAGAGTATTCGGTGTCCATTTGAGAGTTGAAAAAACAATGCCTGATGGGTAATGCTTTCAGCCATCTGGATACACCATCCGGTACATCAAAATTGATTTTGTATGAGTTTTACCTGACTGCTCGTGGGGCTGGCAGCCCTCCCAGTGAATCCAGAGATACGGCAGAGGCAGTGCTGATGGAATTACTCTAATGCTCTCAAGTGTCAGGGAGTCACACACCTTCCTGACTTGAAACTATATTGCCTTTCCTTCTCGGTCGTTGGGTCAACATCCTCGAACTCCCTTCCTAACAGCACAGTGGGTGTACTAACATCACATAGAGTGCAGTAGTCCAAGTATCATAGAATCCCTACAGTGCAGGAGGAGGACATTTGGCCCACTGAATCTGATCCGACGCATCAAAAGGCCACTTTACCCATGTACTCTGCCCTATCCCCATAATTTAATCTTCACATCCCTGGACACTAAGGGGCAGCTATATCACGGCCAATCCACCTAACCCGCACATCTTTGGACTGTGGGAGGAAACCGGAGCACCTGGAGGAAACCCGCGCAGACACAGGGAGAACATACAAACTCCACACAGACAGTGACCCTAGGTCGGAATTGAACCCGTGTCCCTGGCGCTGTGAGGCAGCAGTGCCGCCCAAGGAGTACAGCTCACCACCACCTTCTCAAGAGCATTAGGAATGGACAGTAATCGCTGGTCTAGCCAGCGATGCCCACATCCCACAGAATAGAACCATAGAATAGAACCACAGAATACCTACCATGCAGGAGGCCATTCAGCCCATCGAGTCAGCATCAAATCGCTGAAAGAGCACCCTACCTAGGCCCACTTCACCACCTGATCCAAATAAGGAATAAAAAATATACAGTACAGGACTCACTGTAGGACAGGAATGTGGAAACTACAACTGCTTTGTACATTAGGACTTCTGTTGACTTGCAGAGGTCTTTGTTGTCAAACAAACATTTATTGCTCTGGTGTGTAGAAGAATGAGCTACTGCAGCTGATTTAGTATTGGATTTGATCAATGGTAGCCTTTTGAGAGAGGTCCCTGCCAAGGTATGGGAAGTATTCAACATATTCTAGAGTCTCTCCTACAATAATGGGAGGTGGATAGTGACTGACCAGGGATGGGTTGATATAAGAGTGCTGCTTTAGCAACAATCAAGGACAGGCCCAGTTTCTTGTAGGCAGAATTTAGAAGAGTGGCTTGCAAATCTGGTGCAGAGTGGGCAACAACATTGCAATAACCTACAAACTGCAGGCTATGCGTGTCTATGATGGTCAATTTAGCTTTAGATCAGAGATGACTGATGTTAAAGAGTTTTACAGCTACATAGAACATACAGTGCAGAAGGAGGCCATTCGGCCCATCGAGTCTGCACCAACCCACTTAAGCCCTCACTTGAACACTATCCCCTTATCCCAATAATCCTTCCCAACCTTTTTGGACACCAAGGGCAATTTAGCATGGCCAATCCACCGAATCAATTAGCACGTCTTTGGACTGTGGGAGGAAACCCACGCAAACACGGGGAGAACGTGCAGACTCTGCACAGACAGTGACCCAGCGGGGATCAAACCTGGGACTGTGGCGCTGTGAAGCCACAGTGCTAGCCACTTGTGCTACAGTGCTGCTTAGGTAACACCAGATTTTATAGCCTTGGAATTACATCATGAAATAACAAATTTTACGTGAATATTGCCTATTTTAATGTAGATATATTTAAAATAAACGGGTTATGTGCCTCGCCTAAAATAAAAGAGTGCAGTATTTCAGATGAAGTGTGTGAAACCCTTTGGTTTTAATTACAAATTATTAGTGGCATTGAAAACATTTATATTTTAGGAGACCACTTCTAGTCCAATTCCCCATGTGAAAGGCAGCTAGCTGAAAGCCAAATGTAAAAGCACTAGGACTTGCCAGGATTGGGTACCAGCAGGACCAGATGCTGGGCTAAACAAACCCTACTGCCTTACATTCGTCTTGGAGTCAACTGCACCATACCTGCAGTTGGGTAGACAGTACCACTAATACAATCATAAACATTACTGAGTCCAACCATGTGAGGGAACTAAACGACAAGATTACTGACTAACTGGGAAGACGCAAGGACAGTTTTGTTTTAAACGTTAAGTGCCTTTATGCCCTTTTACGACAAGTTAATGTTTCTGGTCGAAGGCATCGTTTGATCCAAGTGTTGACATACCTCCTGGGTTGATGATTACAGCACTGAAATTACTGTTTGATAATATTATTACTGGCCACGCATGGATCAGAATCCGCTGTCCACTATTTTCAGAAATGTTAAGCTACTTAATATAAATAGATGATTGCCTCTAAAAGGATAGACAGAAAAACACCACATTAACACATCTGCCTTCTAGCTAGGCAGTACTTATCATTGATGAAGTGAATCAACACGGTCAGGTAAATTTCAGATACTATGGGGGCTATCAAAAGCTTTCCTTACTTAGGGCAGCACGGTGGCACAGTGGTTAGCACTGCTGCCTCACGGATCCAGGGTTGCGGCTTCAATTCTGGCCTCAGGTGACTCTGTGGGGTCTGCGTGTTCTCCCTGTGTGCGTTTGGGTTTCCTCTGGGTGCTCTGGTTTCCTCCACAGTCCAAAGGTGCGCAGGTTAGGTGGATTGGCCATGTTAACTTCCCCCTTAGTGTCCAAAAGATCAGGTCAGGTTACGGGGATAGGGTGGAGGCGCGGGTTTAAGTAGTGTGCTCGTTCCAACGGCCGGTGCAGACTCGATAGGCTGAATGGCCTCCTTCTGCACTGTAAATTCTATGATTCTTAAAGAATTCTAGGGTTCTAACTCCATCCTGGATTTTGAAGGCATCAGTTCCAGACACACAGTCATATTATAAAGCAATTGACCACGGGGCGAGTGGGGATTCTTTTTCCATAGTCCATAGAAAACCAAGGGGCCTCCAGCTTTGTTGTTTTTCATCCATTTGTGTTGCAGCTCCTCCATCGATAGTGGTTCAACCATGGATTCTACCACAAGGTACTAGGACATAACCTGGCAAGTACCCATTGTTACTGTGAATTCATGGTTGAGGAGTTGCTGAAATGTTCTTCCCAACGTTGACAAATGACATTATCATCCTTAAAAAGAAAAACACCATTCTGTGGTGAATGGAATTTTGTCAATTTGACCGTGTGGCTTCAGAAACATTTTTGCACATCATGGTGGTCAGCATATTGTTGGATCTTCCCACCACACGCCTTTTATCCTCAGGATTTGTTGTTGGGTATCAGCCTTGAGCTGTTGGAATGCTGTCTTCTGGAGCTGTGGTGTTAGCTTGTTCTGCCAGGAAGGCTTTCCATTTAATAATAATAATCGCTTATTGTCACAAGTAGGCTTCAGTGAAGTTACTGTGAAAAGCGTCTAGTCGCCACATTCCGACGCCTGTTCGGGGAGGCTGGTAAGGGCATTGAACCTATGCTGCTGGCATTGTTCTGCATTGCAAACCAACTATTTAGCCCACTGTGCTAAACCAGCCCTCTGTTCCCAGAGGGGAACAGAGAGGTAGAATCAACATTTGGTGAGTCACTGGGCACGAGTGGGGTGCGGCTAAGGCCGGGCAAAGGGGAAAGGATGGAAGGATGGTATGTGTTCCAGCTCAACAAAAGGCAGATGAGCTAAGCTGCCGACGAATCAGAAGGTTGACTGGCATCCCATTCACCACTCCCTCCACTGTGTACCATCTGTAAGATTGGCTGCAACAATTCACTTGGCTACTTTGGCAGCATCTCCCAAACACAAGATCCTCTACCATCTAGAAATGACAAGGGCAGCACAGCAGGCACATGGGAACACTGCCACTTGCAAGTTCTTCTCTAAGTTGCACATCGTCCTGACTTGGAAAATAGCAATATTCTTTCCCTGACACTGGATACGTTGAGACAGAATAACAGAATATGCTTTCAAACAAAAACTTTCCTGTACAAAGGACAAAGCTATTAATGGACCTATGCCTGCTGCAAAGGTTCTGTATTTAAATCAAGGCGCCTTATCCTTTGCGTGACAACTAATCCTGCAGAATGAAGGCAGTTTGAGCAACTTGCATTGCAATAACACCTCAGTGCCTCCTTGGATTCCAAGGGCAATCGAAGTGCAGTGACTGATGGTAAAATATGACAGTCTTTTTGCACAAATAATTCCCCATAAATGCACGTGAATTAAATGGCCAGTTTTAGATAGCAAGTCAGGAGATGAAAGCGTCCCAATGTTATTGTTCTGTTTTTCCACATCCTGTGTGAACCCCCTAGGTTGTGTGACAGTTGCATGATTTTAGATGTCATGGATTTATAAACATGTGGCAATTTAAGGGTTAAAGCCTGGGTTAGAGTGTGTTTGACTGCAGTAATAATGCTTTCAAAATAATCTTGTTTTGCAAGGCCAGAGAGCTTTTAGGAGCCAGAGGTGAAATTGACCATCGTAAAAGATTGGGCTAATGTACTGTTGTTTGACTAGGTGGAGTCCCTGGGAAGTTAATGCATTTTTAGCCAGGGATTTCAGTTTGGGGAGATGATGTCATTGCTGGGTGGAGCCACGGTATTCAGACATTTTTTTGAGAAAGCTTTTGAGTTGAGCTGTGATCTGGTTACCCGTTAGGCCACAAGAAAGGTATTTTGCTTTCACAGTAGAATAGCTAAAAAAGATTAATAGTACTTAAAGCAATGCAGACCTGTCTGAGGACGAGGGTGAAGCCAAAACCCTAACCCTAACACCCCGCATGCAGAAGAGCAACCAATTATCCACCATGCAAAGATCAGGGCACCAACCCCCCCCCCCCCCCCCCCCCCCCGCCACTGCTGCAAGCATTAGGGTTAACTTGTCCAGGGTGGGGGAGGGCTTTAAATATAACTTTGAGATCGGGGCAGGAGGGCCCTTTAAAAATGCGCCCTAATTTCAGAGTCTTGCCACTGCCATTGTGTTTCGGGCCGCCCCTGGTTGTGTGATCCTCCCCAGCATTTTGAAAGTGTGCAGAGTGCCATTTAAACAGGCGAGAAAAGGCACTGTGAAGCCAGCAGGCTTCCTACAGCTTCTGCCGCCTGATCCAGCACCCTGTACAATTTTAGGACAACTCTACCCTTTGTTTCCCTGCTAACTCTAAACCCTAACTTTCTCCAGTGAATTTAATGGACAATTAATTTGCAAATCCAACATGTTTCTTCAAAATGCTGTAGAGGATATGTGGAGATGCTGTTTGTGCAAGGCCTTTTGAGGAGTGGCATAATGTCTGGTGATTGCAACTTGAGACATGTCCCTCCATCTCCTGAACTTGCCAATTTGCTCATTGATAAAGATGTGCATCATTAACATATTATTTTTCCACGAAGATTTGGCTGTGCGTGCTCATTTTTAACTGCAGGACTGAAAAGTGTCACTTTTTAAAAGTATTGTCTCAGACTTTTTTGAATCACATATGCGGGCGCAGAGATGTGAGGGTCAGTATATCAAGTGATCTTGGTGGTGTCCTATGGCGGGAAGTATGAATAAACCAGAAGCTTATTTGGGAATTAAATCACTTGCTTGTTTTGGCTGGTCCATTTTACATTTACAACTATTACAATCGCAGACCAGACCCCAACAGTGGCTAGGATACTGGACTGAAATCCCAATATTTTGTTTATTTTTGTAAGTCTGTGCGAAAAGAATACTTTGCTCCAGGAGTGATTGCATGAAGAAATAGAGATTTGGTATTTTAAAACAAAACTTTATTATTAACACAATATTAAACTCTTTCAGATCACACCCAAAAATAGCTTACAATTATCCCTTAAATAATACTACTCATACAGTGCATGCTGGTGTACAAGAACACCCAGGTTCTTTTGTACATCAACTTTTCCCAATCAATCCCTATTTAAAATAACACTCTGGCATTCTGTTTTTCCTTCCAAAGTGGATGACATCACACTTATGCACATTCGACCACAGCTGCCATGTATCTTCCCATTCACTCAACTTGTTTAAATCACCTTGAAGCCTCTTTACTTGCTCCTCAACAGTCAGGTCGCCATGAAATTTTGTGCAGTCAGCAAACTTGGAAATATTACATTGGATTCCATCATCCAAATTGTTGATACATATTGTTCAAGAAAGGGAATAGGAATGACCCTGGTAATTATAGGCCTGTTAGTCTTACTTCGGTGGTCAGTAAGTTAATGGAAAAGGTCCTGAAGGATAGGATTTATGACCATTTGGAAAGATGCACTTTAATCCGGGATAGCCAACACGGATTCGTGAAGGGTAAGTCTTGCCTCACAAATTTGATTGAATTCTTTAAGGCGGTAACTAAGTGTGTAGATGAAAGTAGAGCAGTTGATGTCGTATACATGGATTTTAGTAAGGCGTTTGATAAGGTTCCCCATGGTCGGCTCATGGAGAAAGTAAGGAGATGTGGGATAGAGGGAAATTTGGCCAATTGGATAAGTAACTGGCTATCACATAGAAGACAGAGGGTGGTGGTGGATGGAAAATTTTCAGACTGGAGACCAGTTACCAGCGGTGTACCACAGGGATCAGTGCTGGGTCCTCTGCTATTTGTGATTTTTATCAATGACTTGGAGGAAGGGACTGAAAGGTGGGTCAGTAAATTTGCTGATGACACCAAGATTGCTGGAGTAGTGGATGAGGTGGGGGGCTGTTGTAGGCTGCAAAGAGACATTGATAGGGTGCAAAGCTGGGACGGAAAATAGCAGATGGAGTTTAACCCTGATAAGTGCGAGGTGATTCATTTTGGTAGAAAAAAATTTGAATGCGGATTACAGGGTCAACAGCAAGGTTCTGAGGAATGTGGAGGAACAGAGAGATCTTGGGGTTCATGTCCACAGATCTCTGAAGGTTGCCACTCAAGTGGATAGAGCCGTGAAGAAGGCTTATAGTGTGTTAGCGTTTATTAACAGGGGGCTTGAGTTTAAGAGCCGCGAGGTTATGCTGCAACTATACATGACCCTGGTGAGACCACATTTGCAGTATTGTGTGCAGTTCTGGTCACCTCATTATAAGAAGGATGTGGAAGCATTGGAAAGGAAAGGTGCAAAGGAGATTTACCAGGATGCTTCCTGGTTTGCAGGATAGGTCTTATGAAGAAAGGTTGAGGGAGCTAGGACTTTTCTCTTTGGAGTGGAGGAGGATGAGAGGTAACCTAATAGAGGTTTATAAGATGATGAGGGGGATAGATAGAGTGGATGTTTAGAGACTATTTCCTCGGGTGGATGTAGCTGTAACAAGACATAACTATAAGATTCAGGGTGGGAGATATAGGAGGGATATCCGAGGTAGGTTCTTTACTCAGAGAGTGGTTAGGGTGTGGAATGGACTGCCTGCTGTGATAGTGGAGTCGGACACTTTAGGAACTTTCAAGCGGTTATTGGATAGGCACATGGAGCACACCAGAATGACAGGGAGCGGGATAGCTTGATCTTGGTTTCAGACAATGCTCAGCACAACATCGAGGACCAAAGGGCCTGTTCTGTGCTGTACTGTTCTATGTTCTATTGTGAATAGTTGGGACACAAGCACTGATCCCCGTGGTACCCTCAATGGTCACCTCCTTCCACTCTGAAAAAATGAGCAAGAACCCTTGTATAAATGTAATCTTTGTTACAGCATTCTTACATTGTAAATTTGAAAACTGTTGAAAAATATGCTAATTGTCCTTTCCATCTCCTTTCTGGATTTGTTGAACTAATTCAGTTGCTGCAATTCACCCCCCTTCTCTAGTGCAAGTTGTTTTGGATGCAAATTTGTTCCTTATTTTTCAGTCTTTAAGTTTCATTGGTTAAGGAGATGGACTGCGGTTCCCATTGTTTTTGCAGATGCCAGACAGAGATCCCATTGCCCTCATTGCACTGTTGGCAACTTGTGCTTCCGGCAAGTTACGACATAAAAGCTTTGAGCCGAAGGGCACGTGGAAAATGTTAACCAACATCACACTCCTCCACTTCCCACTGTCTCGCTCCTGTAGACACCATGACAGGACTGCTGTCATAACCTGATTGCTTTTAATTATTGTGTGTTATTAGGGTGACGGGTCTCTCATTTCCATATATTCGGATACCTCCGCTATGTTTATTACTGTTAACTTTATGACCTGTACTTTTTCAGCTCTGCAAATATTCATAAATTGAAAATATATAGTCCACAGCATGTAGTCCTGGACTTTGAAATGTGCCAGTCTGAAACATTCAGTCAGGGGCAACTCTTTGCACTGGAAGACCAACATGTCAGTCCAACGAGCGCCTTTCACCGAGTTGCTGATCCTCCAGCAGCAGCAGGCCCACTGCCCCGCCCTATCCCCATAACACAATCTAACCTGTACATCTTTTTGGACACAAAGGGGCAATTTAATATGGCCATTCCACCTAAACTGCAAATCTTGGGACTGTGGGTGGAACCCGGACCACCTAGAGGAAACTCACATAGACGTGGAGAGAATTTGCAAACTCTACACAGACAGTTACCCAAGGCCGGAATTGAACTCGGGTCCCTGGCGCTGTAAGGCAGCAGTGTTACCCACTGTGCCACCTAGGACTACATGCAGAGGGATGCACTCAGGCTTGGGGCAGCCACTGCCACAGCACAATGGGGAACGGCCACTGTGTAAGACCTTTCGACCAATATACACAGAGGGGCTGGAAACCGTGTAAAACCCCTCGGACTGTGTGCTTAATCCTAACTGTATGTAACTGTATTGAAGCACCTCAGAGTGCAACATGACCGATTCGCAAAGATTGAACAGAATTGTTCTCTTAGTAACGAAAATATTGAAATGTTTGCAATGTTCTTATTACTGAATTGAAGCACCCAGAATGCAGGTTGATCTCTGCAGAGAATGTGAACTTCATTGCACTTTCTTGTTATGCCAATTTAAAATGTTTTGTAATGTCTCTTTCGGATATTTTATGAATAAAGTAGATTTTTGCAAAACAAAATGGAAGTAATTCAGAGACTTGGACTAACAATTTTGGTTTGAGAGTTTAAATGCAACCACAGCATTTGGGAAATTTAATTACAATTAACTAAATAAATCTGGAACACAAAAGTATCAGTAATAGTAGCCATGAAACTATTGGATTTGTCCTAAATCTGGTTCACTAATGTTCTTTAGAGAAGGTAAAATGCCACCTTTTTAAAAATAAATTTAGAGTACCCAACTATTTTTTTTCCCAATTAAGGGGCAATTTAGCGTTGCCAATCCACCTACCCTGCACATACATAGAATTTACAGTGCAGAAGGAGGTCATTCGGCTATCGAGTCTGTACCGGCTCCTGGAAAGAGCACCCTACCCAAGGTTAACACCTCCATCCTATCCCCATAACCCAGTAACCCCACCCAACACTAAGGGCAATTTTGGACATTGAGGGCAATTTATCATGGCCAATCCACCTAACCTGCACATCTTTGGATTATGGGAGGAAACCGGAGCACCCGGAGGAGACCCACGCACACACGGGGAGGATGTGCAGACTCCACACAGACAGTGACCCAAGCCGGAATCGAACCTGGGACCCTGGAGCTGTGAAGTGATTATGCTATCCACAATGCTACCGTGCTGCCCTTTGGGTTGGGTTGTGGGGGTGAAACCCACACAGACACGGGGAGAATGTGCAAACTCCACACGGACAGTGACCCAGGGCCAGGGTTCAAACCTGGGTCCTCAATGCCGTAGTTAAAATGCCATCTTTACCCAGTCTAATACTACTCAGTCTAATTCTAGCGAGGACCCACAGCAAAACAATCGACTCTCAGCTCCCTCTGAAATGGCTGAGTGAACCAGTCAGTAGGATCGAGACCGACAGGAAATACTGGCCGTTCTTGCGTTCCATCAACCAATAACAAAACGCAGCACAATATATTGGCTCAAAAAGGTGTGAATTTGACATCTTTATCACCCTTTGTATATTCTGCATTCTTCGTCTAATCAGTTTCTCAAGCCCCTCGTTCTTTGCCAATGCCGCACATCTCTATCTTATATTTTCTCCACTGTTGTGGGTAGATAGTGGAGTATATTTAATTTAGGTTGTGAATCGCCTGCTGTTTGACAGATAAGATGAGCATTCTTGCTTCATTTTTGAAAGTTAAAGACATATTTTCTCACTTATGTCCGGTTGGGCTCATACCCCCATGATGGTAATGGGACCAAAGACTTCAAATGCCTTGCAAGAACAGAGCTATTACAGGGCACTGCTGGATATGGAGCAAATTCTTGTTCTTATATTTTGAGCATATAGAATCCAACGAAGACAATTTTTTTAAAAAAATGAAAATCGCGTATTGTCACAAGTAGGCTTCAAATGAAGTTACTGTGAAAAGCCCCTATTCGCCACATTCTGCCGCCTGTTCGGGGAGGCTGGTACGGGAATTGAACCCGCACTGCTGGCATTGTTCTACTTTACAAGCCAGCTGTTTAGCCCACTATGCTAAACCAGCCCCTTCCAGCCAATTTGCAGCTGAATACACAAATATTCTAGATATACATTTGGCCAAATAATGGATAGGACAGAGGACAAGATCAAATTAAGTGCTCTTATTTCCTTTATGTTAGCATAATCCTGTCATATTTTCTTACGTTACAGTCTGCTGTTAATGCAAAGTTCAACTTTGCCCAACATTCTAAACAGAGATGTCTTTAGCTAGAATCCCTGTAATTTAGAAAAAAATATTTTTTAAATGTACAATTTGAGAACAACTGATAATCTTTAACTTCCTCCATGTTGAGCCCACATTCATATAGATCCCTGGAAAGACATAAGATTTGGAGTCTCTTGTGCAGGCTACAACGACATTGAATGAACACTGACATGAGAAAAGTTTTAAAGCTTTTTGGAGAAAGAATGCTGATTATATATAAACATAAGAACAAGGCCAGACCATCAGTCCTCTCACTGATCATTGTAACAATTAGAAGTTGTAACTTTACGCATCACCTTCCTGAATTGGCAATGGGATGAAAAATAAAAAGAAAAGAATCTGCAGCCAATTCCAGGAAATTTCTTTGTGAGCAAGCTCCATCATTATCCGCGATGCATCATTAAATGTCCATGATTAATCATCCCTCAGACCCACAACACCACGACTTGTTAACACATTTATATATATATATACACCTCTTGGTTGTCCATGTGATGTATAATAAGTCATGCAGTTAAACAACAGATTAATTATCAATACCACAAACAATCAGTTTAATTTAAGAAACTGATTCAGAAATAAAATTAGTGCAACATGAAGCAGTAGCCCTGGATATAAACACATCTTTCAAAAGTTACATTCACAACATAAACTGATTTTCAGAACATATTATTGGCCATAAACTGCTTCCAGCTGAAGTGTCTCCCTTGCATAATATATTCGACCTTTTCAGGCTGCTGTTTCAGGAGATTTTATCCATTTGAAAGAGGTTATTAAATTTGGAATTGTGCTGAGTAACAAACAGAAATTCAGAAAGCAAATTCCCAAAGTAAATTTAAACTTCATGAGGCAATGCAGGGTCTCTCCCAACCTGACTTTTGGCTTTGTTGATGCCAATAGATTGGGGAGCTTGGGACTGTTCTCCTTGGAGAGAAGAAGGCTAAGAGGAGATTTGATAGCGACACTCGAAACCATAAGGGGGCTGGGCAGAGTAGATAGGAAGAAATTGATCCCACTCACAAAATCATCAAGGTCATCAAGAACGAGAGGGCACAAACTTAAAGCGATTTGCAAAAGACGCGTATGTGATGAGAGATAAAAACTTTTTCACACAATGAGCAGTACAGGTCTGCAATACTGTGCCCGGATGTGTGGTGGCGGCAGGTTCAATCGAGGCGTTCAAGAGGGCATTAGATGATTACTTGCAGAGAAACAATGTGCATGAGTATGAGGAACAGGCAGGGAGTGGCACGAGGTTTGGCGAGCCAGTACAGACACGATGGGCCAAATGGCCTCCTTCTGCACTATTACAATTCTGTAATTCGGTGAATAGAAATTAAATTATTGCACAAACTCACTCTAGCATCTTGCCAAGTTGGTAGAACTACTTTGCAGACTGATTTAATTGTAAATAGCTCTTGCCTCTTGATTAGCATTACCCCACTACTGGAAGTGTAAAATAGTGTTTCTTATTTGTTCATCCTAACGCAATGTCATAACAACTACAATGCTTGAATCTGGTTGTACCATAATGGGGTGTGCAATTGCAGCTGCCTTCACATCTTGGAATTCAACTACGTCCCAAGGAGGAGTTGGAAATTGGGCTTTTGGTTGGTAATAACAGACCAGTAAACTGACCACTCAGTGCCTGACATCATATGTGACTTTGTTGATAATTCTGAATAGATTGATAATAAACTTCAAGATCGCTGTGGGCATTTTGGCAGAACTTTTCAATAAAGCAGACATTGTATAGCACTTTATCAGTTCCCAAAGTGCTTCATGTACAATGAATTATGTTGAAGCATTGCTGTGTCTTTATCGACATACTAAGAAGACGAGTCATCAAAGCCAAGTCGTCTATAATCCGAATATTCGTCTCAATTAAAACTTAACAAGAAGAGACAATTTAAAATTCTGTGGACTGAAAAAGGAATCTCTTCTACAGTGAAATCTCAGATAGTAAATCCTAACATTTTCAGCAACTCAAGCACACTTTATAATCTTTATTTATAATCTTTATTATTGTCACAATTAAGCTAACATTAACACTGCAGTGAAGTTACTGTGAAAATCCCCTAGTCGCCACATTCAGGTGCCTGTTCGGGTACACTGAGGAAGAATCCAGAATGTCCAATTCACCTAACAAGCACGTCTTTCAGGACTTGTGGGAGGAAACTGGAGCACCCGGAGGAAACCCACACAGACACGGGGAGAACGTGCAGACTCAGCACAGACAGTGACCCAAGCCAGGAATTTAACCCGGGTCCCTGGTGCTGTGAAGCCACAGTGCTAACCACTGTGCTACCGTGCCGCCCATTTGCAAGTTAGAATACTTACAAGCAGAAATAGAGCACTTACTAACATGCCATTGAGAGTTAAAGAAAATACTTGCATTTATGTATCGCCTATCACATCCGAGAAACAACTTAATGCAGATCAAGCAGATTACTTCTGAAGGGCAATTGCTACGTAAGCAAACGTGGCAGCAAATCTGTGCACAACAAGGTCCCACAGACAACATTATGATGACCGACCAGCAAATTTGTTTTGTGCTGCTGGCAGGGGGAGGGGGATTAATGTTGACCAGAATGGCGATAAGACCTTAAGAAATAGGAACAGGAGTAGGCTGTTCAGCAACTCGAGCCTGCCTCACCATTCAATAGGATCATGGCCGATCGGACATTCCTCACATCCATTTTCCTGTCATCTCCCCACAACCCTGGATTTCCTTATGGAATCTATCTAACTTGGAGCCTTAAATATACACAAGGACTCTGCCCCCACAGCTCTCTGTGGCAAGGAGTTCTAAAGAATCACAACCCTCTGTGAGAAGAAATTCCTCCTCATCTCAATCTTAAATGGGCACCCCTTTATTCTGAGACGAAGCCTTCTGGTCCTAGACTTTCCCACAAGGGGAACATCCTCTCAGCATTGACCCTGTCACGTCCCTTAAGAATCATAGATGTTTCTATGAGATCACTTCACATTCTTCTAAATTCCAGTGAGTAGAGTCCCAACCTGTTTAACCGTTTCCCCATCAGACAGGCACTCCATACCGGGGATTACCTAGTGAACCTTCAGTGAACCACCTCCAATGGAATAATAGGTTTAATTAAATAAGGGGCTAACACTGCTCACAGTGCTCCAGATGTGGTCTCACCAGTACCTCATACAGTTGTAGCCTTCCCTACTCTTATACTCCAACCCCTTTGAAATAAGGGCCACATGCCATTAGCCTTCCTAATCGCTTGCTGCACCTGTGTGCTAGCTTTCTGTGTGTCATGCACAAGTACCCCAAGTCCCTTTGTGTTGCAGCTTCCTGCAGTTTTTCTTCTGTGTGCTAGCTTTCTGTGTGTCATGCACAAGTACCCCAAGTCCCTTTGTGTTGCAGCTTCCTGCAGTTTTTCTTCATTTAAATTATTTTGTTCTCCCTTCCAAAATGAACTTCACATTATCCCATATTATACTCCATTTGCCAACTTTTTACCCACTTACTTAACCTATCAATATCTCATTGCAAACTGTTTGTATCCCTCTCGCAACTTACCTATCCATCTATTTTTGTGTCGACTGCAAATTTGGCTATAGTACATTTGTTTCCTTCCTTCAATCATTAATATAAATTGTGAACAGTTGCAGTCCCAGCATGGAGCCCTGTGGGACCCTCCTGGTTACAGGTCACCAACCTGAAAAATAACCCCTTATCCCTACTCACTGTTTCCCATCCATTAGCCAATTCTCTATCCATAGCAATGTTCTAACTCAAACACCATGGGCTCCATCTTCTGGCTTAACCTTTTGTGAAATACCTTGTCAAACACCATCTGGAAGTCCAAATACAAACACATCTACGGAATCTCCTCTATCCACTCTGGTCGAGATTTACTCAAAACAATTCGAATAAATTAGTCAGACATGATTTGCTGCCACTGCTTGTGTACTGTCTTTCCTACTAATCTATCTGCTCAGTCCACTTTAGCTAACTCTATACTGACTTAATTGTAATTCCCTATATTTAAATTAAACACGGTTGTTTCCAATCCAAACTTCTCAGTTTGAAACTGAATGTTAAATTGTATCATGTTATGATCACTACTTTGCATTCCATCTCCTCCTCACAGCTTGAATTCCCACCTAGCTTTGCAGTCAGCTAATGCATTACTCTCAATACCTTTGTCTACGTAAACAATATAAATTGTAGATAGCCGAGACCCCAGCACCGACCCTTGCAGCACTCTACCAGTTATGGCTACACACTTGAAAATGCCCTGTTCATCCTTACTCTCTGTTTCCTGTATGTTAACCAATTCTCTATCCATACTGATATATTACGTCCATTGTGTGCACTCTTATCCTGTGCACTGGCTTTTCTGTGGCATAATATTTAATACCTTTTGGGAGTCTACTAAATCTACTGGTTCTCCTTTACTGACACTGAGTTACATATTCAAAAAAACTATAAGAAACTCCTTTTGGTCAAACCATGTTGATTTTGAGTTTTTTTGTGATTTTCTAAGTGTACTGTTATGCCTTCCTTGTCACTAGATTTCAGTAAATTCCCAATGGCCGATATCCTGTTTGCTCTCCCCTCCTTCCTTTAATAGGCTTATATTTGCAAACTTACAATCTGCTGGAACTGCTCTAAAATGCAAGGAATTTTGGAAATTTGTAACTACTGTACTCACAATCTCTTCTGGAACATTGGGACATAGGCCATCAGGTCATGGGTATTTTCTCCAGAATGTTTTCTGATATTAATTACCTTAATTCCCTTACATTCATTAGCCCTTGGTGAGATCTGTGTCTTCTATTGTAAAGACAGATAAAATATATTTGTCGAACATCTCAGCCATTTCCTCATTCCCCATGGTAATTTATGCTGTTGTTGCATCTCAGGGATCAATGTTTATTTTAACTCTTCTCTTTTTACATACTTGTGAAGGCTTTATCATTCATATTGGTGGATAATTATAATTTTATTTTATTCCGCTTATCAACTTTCTGGTCACCCTTTGCTGGCTTCGGAAAAAAAAAATTCCAATCCTCAAATTTACTATTATTCTTTACATCATTACAAACTTCTTATTCTAATACTATCCTCAACTTCCTGAGTAAGCCAGTTAAGGATCTTTCTTGCTGAGCACATTTTCCCACCAGAATGCATTTTGGTTGAACATTCTGAATTATTAAAAAAAAATATTTCCCACTATTTATTTGCCACCATACCTTTTAGCCCCGTGGAAGTTTTTTGGTTCAGAAGGGACCACCCTGCCTCTGAGCCAGAAGCGCTAGGTTCAAGCCTCACACCAGGACGTGTTGGCCATGCATGACACCATTCAGAACAGTTGATAAATCAGCCTGCTAATCCTTCAAACTTCTCCTTTCAATTCCTCAAAGGAAAGTGGGATGGTATGAAATAAACAAACAAACCTTTTAATCTATGCAGTCAATCAACCCTAGCGAGCTCTGCCTTATAATTGACGATATACCTATACCTATATAATTGACTTTGTTGAAGTTCAAGGTTCTTGTTTGGGACTGGAGTATGTCACTTTCAAACTTAATATGGAATTCAATTCTGTTATGATCACTGTTCCCCATAAGTTCTTTTACTGTGAGATTACCAATTAAACCTGTCTTTCCGTTTAATGACTCTTCAGGCAGTGTGGCACTCTCAAAAGTGCACTTAAGTAATAGTTTAGAGAAGAACTTGAATTGATATTGGGTCTCATCATAGCAAGTGCTTCTCGAGCAGTGAATGACTTCTGAAGTGCAGTAATAGATGCCCCTGGGCAAATGCAATTTCTAATTTGTGCACAAGGACCCACAACCTGCAAGTGATACAAGTGACCAAGTTTTGGTCGTGTTGGTTGTGGGTAAAGTACCACCTCGAGGTGGGCTTCCACATTCTCTCTGCAGGATATAAAAAATACTGCACTTTAAAGTAACTAGTGACGTATTGATT
Source organism: Scyliorhinus canicula (assembly GCF_902713615.1). Classification (NCBI taxonomy): domain Eukaryota; kingdom Metazoa; phylum Chordata; class Chondrichthyes; order Carcharhiniformes; family Scyliorhinidae; genus Scyliorhinus; species Scyliorhinus canicula. The sequence goes on from NC_052152.1 coordinate 179,059,821, forward strand.
AATATTGTACTGCAATTTCTTTAATGACAGCGATGCTGACCTCGCTAAATGAAGTGCAAGTTCCTACTTTGGCAGCTTGTTGAAATACAGCTTCTCCTATTTGCCTCCAAATGGTTTGAGTTCTAAAAGCATTTTGCAAATTCACAGCAAATGATCTTGGCTGTTCAGCGAAAGCTTTGTGAAAGATGTTCTTTCTTATGTGCCCCCCACAGGAGTAGTTGCCCTGTTTTCGATTTAAATAGCTTGCGACGGCTTGTTTAATCTGTTTTGATGACCAGAAAAAAATTTTGAAAATAGATATTTATTTCGTTACCGAGTTTCGATTCCAGAGATTTTTGGGACGTACTGTAAAAAGAGAACCAAACTTCCTGCACGACAAACCGGCCAGCTGGTGATCTCAGCCGAAGAACACTTCTTTAGAACTGCTCCAAAAGCAAAATACTGCAGATGTTGGAAATCTAAAATACAAACAGAAAATGCTGGAAATACTCTGCAGTTCAGGCAGCATCTGTGAGGGGGTGGGTGGGAGGAACTGTTCATGTTTCAGAGACTGATTACAGTCAGAAGAGATGAAAGGTCATCAAACTCATATTGTAAAAATAATTCTACCAGAGGGAAAATTCCTGCAGAAACCCTGCTTGGGCGGCACGGTAGCACAGTGGTTAGCACTGTTACTTCACAGAGCCAGGGTCCCAGGTTCGATTCCTGGCTTGGGTCACTGTCTGTGCAGAATCTGCACGTTCTCTCTGTGTCTGTGTGGGTTTCCTCCGGGTGCTCCAGTTTCCTCCCACAAGTTCCGAAAGACACGCTTGTTAGGTGACATGGACATTCTGAATTCTCCCTCTGCGTACCCGAACAGGCGCCGGAGTGTGGCAACTAGGTGCTTTTCACAGTAACTTCACTGCAGTGCTAATGTAAGTCTACTTGTGACAATAATAAAGATTATTATTATTATTATTGTACTAAGTGAATGCTGATGCGAATCGGTTGATGAACATACATCTCTGCACTAGATGTAAATACAACAGTTTCCTCATTTGATAACTGTTCTCAGTAGTGCATTTTAATCTGATGTGCTTCTGTTAAAAGTTTTTTTAATATCTTATGGATGTTAAAAGTAAAGTATGGGTTACTTAGCGCTGTATTCTTTGGGGGTTGTATTTGAATTGATGGTTGCTAAGATGATCACTGTATGTTTTAAAAAGGTTAACTTGAGTTCATAGAATAAACATTATTTTTTTAAGCAGAACACTTTGATTTCTGCTGTACCACACCAGTAGAGTGGGCCGTGTGCTCCCCATACCACAATCTAGTAAAAGTTGTGGGTCAGGTGAACTCCATGATGCACTTTGGGGTTCTCTAAACGTCGGCCCATAACAGTTACAGCAAAGAAGGAGGCCATTCGGCCCATCTTGTCCATGCCAGCCCTAGGACACCCAGGTGCCTTTTCTAATCCCACTTTCCTGCACCCCGTCCATAGCCCTGCAGTTTAGAGCACTTACGATGCAGATCCAGGTACCACCAACTTAGGCAGGAAATCTCAGACTCCCACTACTCTGTTCATAAAAACGTTTTTCCTCATGTCCTCTCTACACTTTCTTGAAAAATAACCCCAACCTACCCAATCTTGCCTCGTAGCCACAGGTTCTTGCAGGAGAGAAATGTGATGGAGGACGTCTAAACCTATCTTCGAGGTCAGGGGTTGGTTGGGCCTTCCGATCGCTTCAGGTTATTTTTCTTACTTTTTCTTTCAATTTGAATCAGAGCATCCATGCCTTTTCACTTAGGCAGCCCTACCCCTTTTTCCGGAGTAGTCCTGGTTGTCGGAGGGGGGGATGCGCTTATGGTCCGCTCTTCTCTGGGATGGGGCCCCCCCTTTCGGCTGGGATCTGATGACATCAGCGTAATTTCCTCTTCAATCTGGGGTTCTTTGATTCCTGTGTTATTTTTGTTTGAAGCTATGGCCATGATGTAACACTGTGCTGCTGACCGTGTGGGCAACACGGTAGCACAGTTGCTTCACAGCTCCAGGGTTCTAGGGTTGATTCCCGGCATGGGTCACTGTCTGTGCAGAGTCTGCACGTTCTCTGCGTCTCTGCGTGGGTTTCCTCCGGGTGCTTCGTTTTCCTCCCACAATCCAGGTTAGGTGGATTGGCTATGATAAATTGCCCTTCGTATCCAAAAATGGTTAGATGGGGTTACTGGGTTATGGGGATAGGGTGGAGGTGTGGGCTTAGTTGGGGTGCCCTTTTCAAGGGCTGGTGTGACCCGATGGGCCGAATGGCCTCCTTCTGCACTGTAAATTCTATGTAACCTGCTTTGGTGCTGACAGATCCGATATCAGTGGAGGGGATACGGTGGGGATATTGTTCCCGACTCATCTGGGTCTTCTTTGTTCCTGTTTGCAATGACTTTTGTAATGTGCTGTAGCTGTTTTGGATTGATACCTGTTTTGCATTGATACCCATAGTTTTATTCTCTTTATCTTTTGTTTTGATGCGATAGTTGTAAAGAAGAAAGCGTCAATAAAACTAAAAAAAATTTTTTAAAAGGCTGGCTCTTGTGCCGCATCTCAAATTTGCTGGATTTCTTCGTTAAAAGAAAGATAGCCCAGAAGACTTATTACTTCTACTGGCCCTTCCCAACTCTCGTCAACAGGAATTGCTCTGTCTCTTTGGTAGCAATGCAATTTGGTACTGTGTTCAGTCTGCAAGTCTCGACGTCATGCTGCACAGCTATTTTCCCTGTAATGCTGTTGAGGCTTAGGGTCACTTTGTGCATGCATACTCTCTAAGTCATGGCCATTTTGTGCATGTGGAGAATGCCGAGCCACATATGCAGTTTATAAATCCATTTTGGCTTCACTTCAAAAGTAATTAACTGGTTGTAAAGCACTTGGGGATATCCTGAGGAAATGCTATAAATGTGCATTTATCCTTTCCTGCAGCACCTGCTGTAACCCATTGCTATAAATTAGTTATACCATGCATAATCTAAGAAAACAATTGCCAATGATGTTTTCCAATGATATTCACCAATATATGCAAGTGGATACTGTACTTGTTGGGGAGGAAAATATTGATGACACATGTAATATTATGTATGTTAGGACTTCTGGTGATGGCATGTGAAAGCAGGTCGCACAAAAGGTGGCTCTTGCCAAGGTCCCGGCATTTTGATCGTTTTTGTCCGTGGTTTTCAGTAGATTTTGAGTTCTAACCCAGTAAATCAGTGTGGAATTCGGTCATGTTTATTGAAGATTGTCAAAACCATCATCAAAAAAGACTACGTTAAAGAAACCCTTGGCTGGGAGCCCGACAAAGGAATCTGGGTAAGAAAAGGTGGCAGAGGGGGCCACAGCCATCACGCTAGAAACATTGGCTGGGGTGATGCTGCAGGAGCTGGAGAAGTTTGGAAGGCAGATTGATGGCCAATTCGAGCGACGAGGGAAGGAGATTGAAGAGTCGTTTGAAGCCACCTTCATGGAGGCATTGGGCCCAATAGTGGAGCAGCTAGGCAAGACTGCCAAAGCTGTAAAGGAGCAACGGGAGATGCTGAGGGGCATGGAGGAGGCCTTGTTGAGAAATAAGAATCAGCTTCCCTCACTGGAAGCGGAGATGCTGCTCATGTCAGAGAGGAATAAAGGTCTAACGGCCAAAATGGAAGATCTGGAGAACAAGTCGAGGTGCATGAATCTCAGAGAGGTAGGCTTGCAGGAGGAAGTGGAAGGCCCAAGTCCAATTGAGTATTGTGCAGAAATGTTCTCTTGGTTGGTGGGCTGGGATGAAGTGTTCACCACTCCGGAATTGGACAGGGCGCATGGTGATCATATGATTTCAGAGTTACAAGAGGAAGGAACAAGTCCTTGAGTGCTCCAAGAGTCAGAACATCAATTGGGATGGGCACACTATGCGCATCTACCAGGACATGGGTACCAAACTGGCAAAGCGGCAGGCAGCTTTTAACAAGGCAAAGGCAGTGCTGTACAATAAAGGTGGTGTATCCAGTGAGGCGGAGAGTCACGTTGGACTTGAGGAATGAGGAATCATTATTTCAATACGCCAGATGAGGCTGAGGTGTTCATCAAGCATAAAAGACTGGGTCTGGCCTGACGAGGGTTAGTGGGATATTTTTCCTGTAGGTGCGGGTTGGGGTGACAGTAAATATTGTAATATAGTGTGAGAGGGAGAGAGAGAGAGAGAGAGAGAGAGAGAGAGAGAGAGAGAGAGAGAGAGAGAGAGAGAGAGAGAAGAGAGAGGGTTGGGGGGGGGGGGGGGGGGGGGTGAGAGGCCCCCTGACAAGGTTAGTCGCCTGGAACACGCGGGTCCAAGGAAGGACCAGTAAAGATGGCGAGGGTTTTTACATTTTGAAAAGTGTCTGGGAGCCGGCGTGGCGTGCGGGAACAGGATCAGATCAGGCTCCAGAAAGTCTGGGTGAGCCAGGTGTTTCACTCGGGTTTTGAAAGTACGGCCCGATTCTAATTAACAAGAAGGTTCAGATCCGGGCAGAGAGGGTTACAGCGGATCAGGGTGGACCATATCTGATGGCAGAAGGGGCATTTGAGGGGAACCAGGTGGTTCGGAATTTTGTTTAAATTTAGAGTACACAATATTTTTTTCCAATTAAGGGACAATTTAACATGGCCAATCCACCTACCCTGCACATCTTTGGGTTGTGGGGGCGAAGCCCACGCAATCACGAGGTGAATGGGCAAACTCCACACAGACAGTGACCCAGAACCGGTATCGAACCTGGGACCTCGGCGCCATGAGGCAGCAGTGCTACCCCCGAATTGGGACGACGTATCATTGGTGAAGCAGTTTTTTAATAACATAATCTTTATTAGTGTCACAAGTAGGCTTACATTAACACCGCAATGAAATTACTGTGAAAATCCCCTATTCGCCACACTCCGGCGCCTGTTCGGGTACACAAGAGGGAGAATTCAGAATGTCCAATTCACCTAACAAGCACATTTTCCAGGACTTGTGGGGGAAATCGGAGCGCCAGGAGGAAACCCAAGAAGACACGAGGACAACATACAGACTCTGCACAGAAAGTGACCTAAGCCGAGAATCGAACGCAGGTCCCTGGTGCTGTGAAGCAGTTGCTGGCTACGGTGCTGGATGTGGACACCCACCAATTGATTTTGGAGGGTGATATGAACTATGTGTTGGACCTGCAGGTGGATCGCTCTAGGCTGAAATCATCACGGGTTTCCTGGACCCCGTGTCCAACCTCAACTGAAGACGAGCGTGGCTCACGTCAAAGCTTTGTGAAGGAATGATCTTTGCATAAAGGTTCTCTACCGATGGTACTGGTTCACTTCCGTGAGGGTTAAAACCAGTTCCAATTTATACAGCCATAACTATTTTTATTATTTGTTCATGGGATGCGGATGTAACTCACTAGATGAACATTTATTGCCCATACATAATTTCCCTGGAAAAGGCTCTAATGAGTCACTTTCTTAAAGTGCTACACCACATGTGATGTAGGTACACCAACATTGCTATTAGAGAGGCAGTTCTAGGATTTTGACCCAGCGACAGTGAAAGAACGATGGCATTAGTTACAAATCACTATGTTGTGTGGTTTGGAGTGGAACTTGCAGGTGGTGATGATCCAATGCATCTGCAGCCCTTGTCCTTTAAGGTGGTCGAAGATGTGGGTTTGGAAGCTGCAGTCAAAGGAGCCTTGGTGAGTTGCTGCAGTGCTTCACGAAGATGATACAAACTGCTGCTACTGTGCATCTGTAGTGGAGAGACTGAATGTTTAAGGTGGTGGATGGGGTGGCAATGAAGTGGGCTGCTTTGACCAGGATGGTGTCGAGCTTCAAGTGTTATAGATATAGAACAGTACAGCACAGAACAGGCCCTTCGGCCCTCGATGTTGTGCCGAGCAATGATACCCTACTCAAGTCAACGTATCCACCCTATACCAGTAACCCAACAACCCCCCCCATTAACCTTATTTTTTAGGACACTAAGGGCAATTTAGCATAGCCAATCCACCTAACCCGCATGATGCACCATCGATCGCACGCGAGGCGAGTGATTTACCAATGTCAGGCTTTAATTAACTAGAACACAGCCTGGCGATCGTCTACAGTGGAAAGGGACGATCGTCAGGCTTCGGAGCATTTATACCTCGTTGATAGAGGCGTGGTTAACTCAGCCTCTCGGCCAATCGGTCGAGAGGCACATGACCGACCAGGGCCAATGGTAAGCCGACGTTCTGGCCCAATGGCAGACGAGTATGCAGATCATATCATCACACCGCACATCTTTGGACTGTGGGAGGAAACCGGAGCACCCGGAGGAAACCCACGCACACACGGGAAGGACGTGCAGACTCCGCACAGACAGTGACCCAGCCGGGAATCGAACCTGGGACCCTGGAGCTGTGAAGCATTTATGCTAACCACCATGCTACCATGCTGTTGTTGGAGCTGGACTCATCCAGGCAAGCGGAAAATCTTCCATCATATTCCTGACTTGTGCATGGTGGACAGGCTTTGAATAGTCAGGTGGAGAATTACTCACCGGAGGATTCCCAACCTCTGATTAGCTCCTGTAGCCACAGTATTCATATGGCTAGTCCAATTCAGTTTGTGGTCAATGATAACCCCCAGGATGTTGATGGTGGTGGTTTTATCAGCGGTAATGCAATCAAATGTCATGGGGAGATGGTTAGATTCTCTCTTGTTGGAGATAATAATTGCCTGGCACTTTTGTTGTGCAAATGTTACTTGCATTTATCAGCCCAAGACGACAGCAAACCTTTGTATTAATATATGCTGGAACATTCTGCACTTGACTGGAATGTGGTGTTCTGGGGGTCGCAGGCACAATTGTATTAGCAATTTTGTGAAACTGATAAATGCTGTCTCTGGGAAAAATACCAACTGCAATCCCAGGCTTTTAAAACAGATCAAATTTTCAAAGTAACAACTTTAATGATGGTTCTCCTGTTATTGTTGAAGTCATGCTTCAATGGAGCACATGTTTTAAGTTGATAATTAAGAACAGTTGTCCCCAATTGGGGAGGCATTAGTGTTTCATTACTAAAATATAAAAAGATGTTCAGACGAGGTGTTTGAAGGAATTGGAAAGATCTGTATATTTACTCTGCAGTCTTGGAAAGTGGTAAAGAGACTGAAAAAGTTTAATCTTGAAATCCCAGAGGCTCTATTGTGGATGCATTTCTCATGTCAATAGACTTTTGGTTTTGCTGGGGGTTAAATTTCTTGGCAAAGAGACACTGTTAGACCAAACAGTTGCTGCCTTATAACGCTTTTGGAAAAGTCGTCACTCCCATCTGTTCTCCTCTCAAACACAAGACAACTCTGCTATAAAGCAAAGGATGGAAGTCTCCATGGTTACCGAAGTTTGAGATCGGCAAAACGTTGGACGCAGATTTCTGTACAAAGACAGGAGTGGTCTGAAGACGGTTGCACTTTTAGCCAATTTGCGAATCAAGGCACAAAGCATCTCTGGGATGGCAACCATAGGCTCTCAAACCAGAGAAATGCATGGGGAATAATTAATCGGTGTGATCCTAAATGTCATCACATAATTATAATTAACCGCCCTCAGCAAAATAATCGTGTTTTTGAAGCAACAGATAATTCCTACATCGAGAATGATGATTGTGACTGCCTCCTCGAACAGGCGCCGGAATGTGGGGACTAGGGGCTTTTCACAGTAACTTCATTGAAGCCTACTCGTGACAATAAGCGATTTTCATTTTCATGAAGGAACTGTATTGGTTACGGGGAATTTGGGTCTGGTGCTCGCAGGTGACGAAGCATCATGTGCCTCACAGCTCCTATTTTGTGGGGCAGAGCCAGAGAGACAAGATACGATAGGTCAGGAGTGAGGTATCAGTAGAAAGTCTGATTGTTATTAACAGGAAGGGGCCATTTTGTCCAGAAGTCAGGTGTCGTACCATCCAGAAGGTTTAGATAACTGGAGTGATGCAACAATGGTGGGGTGGGCAGGAAAATTTACTGGGAAATATAAAAATTAGCTGAATGTCCAGGATGATGGGCACGCGGTGAAAGCCATGGGCTGGGGGAATGGAGTACAACAATAATAATAATAATAATAATCTTTTGTTGTCACAAGTATGAAGTTACTGTGAAAAGCCCCTCATCGCCACATTCCGGCGCCTGTTTGGATAAGCTGGTACAGGAATTGAACCCGTGCTGCTGGCCTTGTTCTGCATTACAAACCAGCTGTCTAGCCCACTGAGCTAAACCGGCTTATTAAAATAATATTTTTATTATCACAAGTAGGCTTACATTAACACTGCAATGAAGTTACTGTGAAAAGCCCCTAGTCACCACATTCCGGCGCATGTTCGGGTACACGGAGGGAGAATTCAGAAATCTCAATTGGTATGGGAATTGAACCCGATGGAAAATAAGGAAGCGTAGCCCAAGTTGTAATACTGAATCCCGGGTGAGGACACATTCATGCACAGTGGATAGAGCCTCAGACAAGGTATTCAGGGGATCTAATAGTAGGAGCCCGGAATGACTTTAACAGGCAAGGAGAAGTTGCAGCTTGACTTGACGACATTAGTAGAGTGGTGAATGCTGAACCATTGCACCAAGTAGCAGAAACGGCAGTCCCCATGACCAAAAGGTTTTGTAATAGCTAACAAGGTAGAAGAAAAATCTATATTGGGGCAGGGGGAGTTAAACAAAAAGGAGTTGGATAGTTGAAGGGAGTTTGGTTGTTTTTAGTGGTCCCAAATAGGGGTTAGCCAATATTACCACAAAACAGTGTGGATCTAAGATTACATTACACCAACGATCGTATTTGGAGAGCCACCCAGTCAGGCAGGCTAGGAACTCAAGAGATACAGATGCTTCCATGGATCATGGATGAGTTGGAGCAGCTGCAAAGTCTGAGGGGACAGTGGGTTGGCTGGGCACACAGACAAGGCCGCAGGCAAGTTTTTATGTTCCTGAACGCCATACAATAATGAAATATCCCAACCACATGGTATCTCATGACTGAATGAAACATTAAAAAAATTAAAGCTGGAGAAATCAAGACCCGAAGAATATAAAATCGTGTTCAGTGACATCTCTCTTACAAACCTTGCTGATGGGTTCACAGGTGTGGTGGATTTCATAATATTTCTTGTGGGGGGAAAAACAGGAAGTGTCGTCCCGGGATGCAGAGTATATAAGGTGAGTAGTAAAGAGCACCCTGGCTGCAGAGACTCTCGCACTAATAGAAGCGGTTGACAAGGCATTCTTTGTATCTAAAACATTAGGGGTAACACTGCAGGGAGCAAATGATAAAGGCAATGCCCCAATAGAAAGAGATGCTGACAATCGATTCCTTTGGAATAACGTACACTCTGCAGGGAGTATGAGTGAAAGAGGATTATAAATTGATTTTGCAAGTCCCAAACAATGGTGGATAAAAAAGAAATCAATGAGCGCCAATGAATGAATGCAGGGCATTAATTATCAGACTGCTCCAGCAAAAGGACTGCTTGCAGTGAAAGGAACAATTGAGGGATCGAACCCGGTTCCTCAGCGCCATAGGCAGCAGTGCTAACCACTGTGCCACGCACCGTCCCCAAGGCTGACAAAGTTAACAATTAAGTTTGGAACTTTTGGCAAAGAAAACGCACTGCATATGGTTTTATATGAAAATTATACATATTTCAAAAGGAAACTATAATATTATTTCATGCTAGAGCAGCACGGTGGCACAGTGGTTATCACTGCTGCCTCACGGAGCCGAGGTCTACTAGTGACAGCTTGGGTACTTCATTCCAACAGATGCTCTGATTAATTTTTTTTAAAAAATATTTTGTTTGAGAAACTGAAGTAAATTTTGATTCGCAGATCAATATATCCAGTTATGTAGGTTAATCGAATTTAATGTTTAAAGATAATGTCATTGAACTCCAGCTGGAATATTTTATTTGTAAAATATTGTTTCTGATCAATTATTTTTTAATATATAAATTTGAAGTACCGAATTATTTTCTTCCAATTAAGCGGCAATTCAGCGCGGCCAATTCACCTGCCCTGCACATAGAACAGTACAGCACAGAACAGGCCCCTCGGCCCTCAATGTTGTGCCGAGCCATGATCATCCTACTCAAACCCACGTATCCACCCTATACCCGTAACCCAACAACCCCCCCCCTTAACCTTACTTTTATTAGGACACTACGGGCAATTTAGCATGGCCAATCCACCTAACCCGCACATCTTTGGACTGTGGGAGGAAACCGGAGCACCCGGAGGAAACCCACGCACACAGGGGGAGGACATGCAGACTCCACACAGACAGTGACCCAGCCGGGAATCGAACCTGGGACCCTGGAGCTGTGAAGCATTTATGCTAACCACCATGCTACCCTGCTGCCCATCTTTTTGAGTTGTGGAGTGAGACCCACGCAGACACGGGGATAATGTGCAAACTCCACACGGACAGTGACCCGGGGCCGGGATCGAACTCAGGTCCTCGACGCCGTGAGGGAGCAGGGCCTAACCACTGCTCCACCGTGCCACCCTGTTTCTGATCAATCCTGCAGATTTAAACGGCATTTTGATGCACTTTTAGTTTCTTGTTGTTGTAAAGAATGACATAGAAATTACGCTAGGTCATCCGGCCAAACAGTTCGCATTGTTGTTTCTTCTCCCCACAAACAGGAGACCTAATCTCGTGTGCCTGTTCTGTTCATATATCCCTTTAACTATCTTTCTAACCTATTCTCAAAAGTTGCCACAACTTCAGCTTCATCACTAACTAATCCACTATCTGCAACTTCCTTGAACATGTTGCAACAAAGAACTCATCACATGGAGAAGGAACTTAAAAAACTGACAACCGTTGAGTCAGAGTTGCAACCTAATAAAAGTATCTTATGTAGTTAATAAAGATTCCAACTTCCTGTCCAACATCCAGCTCAGCTGTATTAAAACTTCCTTTCAATGACTACAATTCCTCTCCAGCCATTCTTTAAAGCTGAATCAGACCATCTATAATATTGGCAGGCAGTAAATTTCTGGAACTGAGTTTTAAACCCCAGCTTCGATCCAGTACAGGACGGTACAATTTTGGAACCTGCAAGATTGCCAGCCTCCACATCCGCATATACATCCCTGAACCACAGCCAGTCACAACTATAGTAATAGTCTCAATGCTTGCCTGATGTCCTCCAGTGTCAACAGTTGCCCTCGACATCAAGGCAGCTTTTGACAGAGTGTGGCATCAAGGAGCCTGAGCAAATCTAGGAGTCACTGGGAATCACGGGGAAAACTCTCCGCTGGTTGCAGACATACCTGGCACAAAGGAAGATGGCTGTGGTTGTTGGAAGTCACTCAGCCCAGACCCAGGACATCCCCGCAGGAACAAAAACAGAAAATGCTGGACAACCTCAGCAGGTCTGACACCATCTGTGGAGAGAGAATGGAGCTAACATTTCGAGTCTGGGTGACTCTTTGTCAAAACATTAGTTCCCGGGGCAGCACGATGGCACAGTGGTTAGCATTGCTGCCTACGGCGCTGAGGACCCGGGTTCAAATCCCGGCCCTGGGTCACTGTCCGTATGGAGTTTGCACGTTCTCCCAGTGTCTGCGTGGGTTTCACCCCCACAACCCAAAGATGTGCAGGATAGGTGGATTGACCATGCTAAATTGCCCCTCAATTGGAAAAAATAATTGGGTACTCTAAATTTATTTATTAAAAAACATTAGTTCCCTTCTCTCTCCAGAGACACTGTCAGACCTGCTGAGAGATTGTCCAACATTTTCTGTTTTTGTTTCAGATTCCAGCTTTCATCACTGCAGGAGTTCCTCATGGTCGTGTCGTAGGCCCAACCATCTTCAATTGCTTCACAATGACCTTCCTTCCGTCATAAGATCAGAAGTTGGGGGGGGGGGGGGGGTTTTGGTGATGACTGCACAATGTTCAGCAACAGTCACGACTCCTCAGATACTGAAGCAGTCCATGTCCAAATGCAGGACGACATGGGAAATATCCAGTCTTGCACTGAGAAATGACAAGTAACATTCACATCATGCAAGTGCCCGGAAATGCGGGATGCCGTGTGTGGCTAAGTGTCTCTTGAGTGTGGCATCAAGGAGCCCGAGCAAAGCTGGGAGTCAATAGGAATCAGGGGAAAACTCTCCGCTGGTTGCAGTCATACCTGGCACAAAGGAAGATGGCTGTGGTTGTTGGAAGTCACTCATCCCAACCCCTGGACTTGATGCCCGGAAATGACCATCTGCAACAAGGGAGAATCTAACCGTCACCCCTTGACATTCAATGGCATTCCTGTAATGACTTCGGCCAGTCCTTTGAGATGGACTGATTAGAATAAGAGTTCCCTAATTAGTGGCCCAATCTTTGAGCCTTTCTCTGTACATGACAGGGAGTGTCAGATCCTCTGCACTCCCAGTGTAGACAGCAAGCTGAATGCACCTGGTTGTTTGGCTCTTGGTTTTGTAAATAAAAGGAATTCTGGTGAAGGGATTTATTACAATTACCATCACTGAATCCCCACTATTACCATCACTGAATCCCCACTATTGCCATCACTGAATCCCCACTGTTAACGTCTTGGGGGTTGCCATGACCAGAAACTGAACTGAATGAGCCATATAAGCGCCTTGGCTACAATACCAGTCAGACCCTAAGAAACTGTGGTGAGTAACTCACCTCCTGACTCCCCAAAGTCTGTCCACCATTTACAAGGCACAAGTCAGGAGTGTGATGGAATGCTCCCCACTTATCTGGATGAGTGCAGCTCCAACAATACTCAAGAACACCATCCTGGACAAAGCAGCCCGTTTGATTGGCTCACCGTCCACAAACATTTAATCCCTCCACCACCGATGCATACCATGTGTACCATCTACAAGGTGCACTGCAGGAACTCACCAAGCCTCTTTGGACAACAACAAACCCAGAACCACTGCCATCTAGAAGGACAAGGGTAGCAGACACATGCGAGCATCACCTCCTGGAGGTTCCCCTCCAAGTCACTCACTATCTCAACTTGGGAATATAGCAGCACTCTGCAAAATGCGCTGGATTCTTGAAACACTGACAACAAGGACTTGTAGCAAACAGTGGTTTAGTCAGTAGCCGAACAGTTACTGCACGCTTGTACTCTGCACACACTCCAGGAGAGAACCCCCGTGCTCATGACAGCCACTTCATCAAGTGACCTATCAGTCAACATCGTCCCTGTTTAGTTGGGACAACTGGTGGCAAGAAATGTAACGCGCGAACGGAAACGGTGTACAGACCATTTTGTAACATACAAATCAAAGAGGCTAACAATACATAACTATTTACACATGGTGAGGCACAGATTAAGCAGCAGCAACAGATGCACAGCTCATTACGACTCCTTTCATCATCCGCCCCCCCCCTTTACATTGTAGAAAGATGAGATTCAAAGGCCAGTTACAGACTAAACAGTAATATAGTCCTGGAACCCCATGTTAATGTTTACTCAGGTACCCTGAGCGTAGCATTATGCTGGTTGATGGTGTTGTAGTCTTGCTCAGGCTGGCAGCCTGAATGTGAACAACCTTGAGCGCTTTGTCAGTTTGTTCATTGGGTGCAGGCTCGCTGCTTTGGCCTCTGGAGAAGTCTTCATGTCTACTGGTGTAGGGGGCCTGTGCCACAGGCCAGCAATCTGTTGATGCTGGTTCCAATATCTGTATTAGGTGACGGCAGTTGTGTACGTAGTGGGCACTGCCTGAGGCGACCATGTAACTATTCTGCTGCAGGGCATGATTGTGTGCCATCGCCAACTTGTCATGGCCAAGTGTGGTCTGAACCTTGACCTGTTGGGCCTGGTGTTAGAGGAGTGTGTCTGTGGGTATTTGTAATCATAGCTCATTTTGCTTCTCAACTGGAATTGCACGAGGACTTCATTCGTGCTAGTTTAACGTTTAGGCTGCAGCAGAGCCTTCGCAGCAGGAATTGTGGTCCTGACGTGTCTGGAAATGAGTTGTTGCATTAACAAGGGCAGGCCCTGCTGTGGTAGATTTTGCAGGCGGAGGAGTGCAGCATAGTTGTCTGTGCCATCCTGTGCACATTTCCCTAGAAAATACAGCTTTGAGCGTACCGCCCGTTTCGCCAGTGGTTCTGGGTTTGTTGTTGCCTAAAGAGGCTTGGCATAGGGGGTGGTTCATGACATGCTTAAGTCTCACGTGTGTGCAAACGTTCAAAATTCAGCAAAGGCGAACTGGAGAACTTGGTTTGTCATGAGTCCCGATGGGATGCCGTGTGTGGCTAAGTGACTCTTAAGATTGATGATGACAGTATTACCCTTCATGTTTGGCAGGTAGTCGAGTACAAACCACCCAAAATACAAATCAACTAAGATGAGTTGTTGTTTGCCATTCCAGTCAAAGATGTCAGCTGCTGTGAATAACCATAGTAAGAAGTCTTACAACACCAGGTTAAAGTCCAACAGGTTTGTTTCAAACCCTAGCTTTCGGAGCACTGCTCCTTCCTCAGATTCACCTGAGGAAGGAGCAGTGCTCCGAAAGCTAGTGTTTGAAACAAACCTGTTAGACTTTTTCCTGGTGCTGTAAAACTTCTTACTATGCTCACCCCAGTCCAACGCCGGCATCTCCACATGGTGAATAACCATGGGAGATCTGGGACCCCATGCAGGTGCAGCAGTTCTGCATCTTGATGCGGTTTGAGTGTGTTGCATGCTGCACATCTGGAAACTTCCCTTTGGTGATTCCTTGGCCCTATATCTATTTGCTTCCGTCAACCCAGGGTGCCCGTGGTGAAATTGGTGGGTGCAGTACCGCTGACGAATCGCTGACCACACCGTATCAGTCCATCCTGTACAAGAAGTCCATCTCTGACGGCAAAGTGTGTGCAGAGCTCATGGGGAAGCTCCCTTGAGGACTTTGGCCAGACCAAATTCTGGTCAGAACCTCTATTGTCATAATGCCTATACCTGTTGTGCTATATTTCCAAGTTGGGATAGTGAGTGACTTGGAGGGGATGTTGTGCAGTCATTTGCATGTGATATTTGCCTGCGAGGCATCTTTTAAGTTCCTGGATTCTATGAGAGGACAGAACCTCTATTGTCATAATGCCTACACCTTCCTAATGATCTGCCTGGTCTGTAGTGGGTAAGAAGCCTTTGGAGAGGTCATCGGCCAAGTACAGCTCCTTATCACGTTTGTAGATCATGCAGAGATTGTACCTTTGCAGCCGTGCAGACACAGTCTGAAGAGGTTATTTTAGGTTAGTTACGAATGGTTGATAATCTGTTTCAGAATGACCTTGTACGTAGTCATGAAATTCGCTCACTGCCAGTGGAGATCCCACAGGACAAACAAAGAAAATTATATTTGCCTACGGAAGACAAGAATGTGATTAGTTTTGAAGATTTTCCATCTTACGGAATCTGCCAGAAACTGCATTTCGCATCGAGAATGCTGAACACCTTGGCATTTGGCATATCTGCTATCACCTTTTCTACTGTCTTCAGGGGTGATATGGTCTGAACAGAGCTTTGTTCAAGTGCACTGGGGCAATGCATATCCTGACCGTCCCACCTTTTATTACTGCAGCCATCATTGCTGAAACCCATTCTTGGTCTCGTCGATAGGAATCATTAATAATAATAATCCTTATTGACACAAGTAGGCTTACATTAACACTGCATTTGAAAATCCCCTTGTCGCCACATTTCGGTGCCTTTTTGGGTACACAGAGGGAGAATTCAGAATGTCCAAATTATCTAACAGCGTGTCTTTCGGGACTTGTGGGAGGAAACCGGAGCACCCGGAGGAAACCCACGCAGACAGGGGGAGAACGTGCAGGCTCTGCACAGACAGTGACCCAAGCCGGGAATCGAACCTGGGACCCTGGCACTGTGAAGCAACAGTGCTCACCACGGTGCTACCGAATCACAGTCTCATGTGGTATACTACTGGTATCTTACCAATGATGCCACAGCTGAATAGATTTTGGTATGCTGTCACCTCTGGCGTTTGGAGTTGTAGAGCAAATTGAATGAGCCCCAGCAATGCTGTCCCAAAGACTTAATACTTTCTTTACGTTCTGGTCAACTGTATGAAACTTGAAACTGCTGTGTACAGTGGAGAGTGGCCACATTTTCGGTGCAGATGGTTTGCCCAGCATAAACCACAAGATTCAGCTGGATACTGGGGTCTGGTGCTGCATTGGATCTAGATCCTGTAACATGCAGCTGGACACTTTGCTCCGGCGTCAATTTTTACCTTCAGTCTTGCGTTGCTGCAAATCACGTTGAGGGTGAAGAAGGTCTCACCCTTTTCTGAGGCGGTGTTAACATTCTTGCAGTGTTGTGGGCTCTGTGGTTTGGCTGAGCTCCAGTTTATTCACCTCTCTGACGCTCCTTTCCTGGAGGGCTGATCAGCTGCCATCTTGCTGGTGGCACAGGAAGTCTACTGTGGTTTCGATCTGCAGCATTTAGCAAATGGATTCCACTTTCCACATTGGTTGCATCGCTTACCATACACAAAACAAGCAGTTCTGTGGGGAGGTGATGACCACTGCTGTTGGAGAAGGGCACACCCCATACTGTGAATAGTTCTGTTTCCCACATGAAATCTCTGCTTCTTTTTTCCGACTCTTTTGTTTAACGTGCAGATGCTAATGGCTGTTTCTGGTGTTAAATCTTTCTTGTGCAGCAGCTGCTTGTAGACTGTCTCACCGAGGTCCCTGCAGACTATTCGATCTCCAACTAGATAACATACTTTGCTAAGATTTTTACCTGAAGGCAAATATTCTCAAACATGGAATTACTTAGGGCAGCGCAGTGGTTAGCACTGGGACTACGGCACTGAGGACCCGGGTTCAAATCCCGGCCCTGGGTCACTGTCCATGTGGAGTTTGCACATTCTCCTTGTGCCTGCGTGAGTTTCAGCCCCACAACCCAAAGAGTGTCCTAAAAAGTAAGGTTAAGGGGGGGTTGTTGGGTTACGGGTATAGGGTGGATACGTGGGTTTGAGTAGGGTGATCATTGCTCGGCACAACATCGAGGGCCGAAGGGCCTGTTCTGTGCTGTACTGTTCTATGTGCAGGTTAGGTGGATTGGCCATGCTAAATTGCCCCTGAATTGAAAAACAAAATTGGGTACTCTAAATTTATATAACAAAAAAACATGCAATTGTGTTTTCTCCTCCTCTAAAAATGACCTGATTTCCTGACTGCCTCGAGCCTACTAAGTTTAATACTGTGTAAACTTGCACCGAAGTAAATATGTCGCTCCTTCGCAAACTTTTCCCAACTGCCTGCTATGTTTTCATCAAAGACGAGTGGGTCGATGCAGCCCAGTCCTTATGCCATATTGCCAACTCCTGACACCATGTAAATGAAACACTGACAACAAGGACCTGTAGTTTATTAACCAGCTGAGCGGCTACTCGACACTTGCCCGCGCTCCCTGGGAGAACTCCTGCACTCCGAAAATGTGACCCTTTTTTTAGCCGTGTCATCACCATGGCCATGCCATCTACACACTCCTTCACTGTCGCCCGGGAAACTGGAACCTCCTTCCCAACAGCACTGAGGGAGTACCTACACCACATGGACGGCAGTAGTTCAACAAGCCACCTCACCCCTACCTTCACAAGAGCAATTAAGGATGGGCAATAAATGCTGACCCAGCCAACGGTGCCCACATTCCATTAATGAATAAAAAGTGACTCCTTAAACTTTAAATTGGCCAAATAGTGCCACGTACAGTCATAAATTAGCTGCACATTTGAAGCAGTCGAGTCCTAAATGCCGCTTAAAGAACATTTTTATAAACAAATTATTTTTATGCAAGTTTCACTCGCGTAGCATTATCTGAGGTGGTATACTGAACATTTAAATTATTCCAGGTAGTTCCTGTAAAGATCAATCTACAGGTCCCACAGCAAGCTAAATGCACATGATTTACATATTGCACATGGAGCGTTTAGGGATGGACAATAAATGCTGGCCTAAACAGCGAGGCCAACATCCCATAAATGCATAAAAAGAAAGGAGTGTAGATGCCTTTTTCCATGCTGTAGTACTGCAAATTCCCCAGCGTGGTGTTGAAATTAATGCAGGTTTCATCAAATTTTTATTAAAATGCAAATTGTGCTTAGTTTTCAAATTCCATTCAGGGACTGAAATATTGGTCCAACATTTTTTTTAATTCCAACAAGAGACCTGTGATGTAATCTACTGCCATGCTTTAGCACGCAAACGGTCAGTAAGCAAAAAACAAAAGCCCAACTACAATTCTGGCTGCAAATTTCCCCTCAACTTCGTCAGGGGATACCACAGAATCAGCAGATACCTTCCCAAAACAACACACTGCGATAAAATTACTGCTGACTAGGGAAGGAACAAGTCCTTTTTCTTTTGACAGCACATGTCAGCATCCTTGTAAGCTGCAACAATGTTCCTCAAAAAGAAATGATCGTTAATTTTTTCTGGCTGCGTGTGCTTTCTGACTATTCATTTTTATGCAGTATGCATAAAATATTCGCATGCGTCCCGTCACACTTCGAATATCACATTTCAAGGTTCAGAAGTATGAAAACAAAAATACAATAATCTCAAGATTAAAAACAGAACAGGCTAATTGCTTTCACTGCAGTGGTTTACAGGTTGACCTACAGCCAGAAATGTACATGCCCCTGGAAATCTGTCAATGACCCTCACCAGTGTTATGGTTCCAGCCAGGAGATTACTGGGCATGCATGATAGTCATTAGGATCTGGCTTGATAAACCATGATCAATTAAAGAAGATAATGGGTGGAAGAGCCAAGGGTGAGGAAATACGCAGCAGGCTTCCAAGATTAAACTAAAACACCAAAAGAATCTTTACAAACTTGAAAAGAAACACAAACAATAACGACTATCTTATTTGCCTAGTGTACCTATTTAATGATTCTGAACAACACAGGCTTCTGCTTTGAACTCAATCCAACAGACTTAGCCTAGCTTAACCTTTTTCTGTGGCTTTCACTCTTTTAAACACACTTTCTTTTTCCGCCAGGTCTGGCTGCACAGGTCACAGCTCCAGTATATGGCATCTTCATACCAATGCGACCTCCTCGTCCAAGTATAAGCATCGCTCATGGTCACACAGCACAACCACCAGATTACATGTCAACACTTCCTTGGCAGCTATTCCATAGCTGGACTTCTCTCTTTACCGAGCTACTTGGTCCTACTCAATTCTCAAGAACTCCGACATACAGAACTGAGTTCTCTCATTAAATACAGCAGACTAAATGTCTGCAGCATCCAGATCAGTTTTTCTTACATTTTTCCCCAAAAAGAACCCCCCCCCCCCCCCCCCCGACCAATTTTCCTTTCAGAGCATAGCTCTGCTCCCAGGAATTTTCTCCATAGCAACCTCAGGGTTTTCTTGCTTCTAAAAGCCTCCCAGCTAGGTAAAATGTTTGAACATGGTTGTAAACACACACAGGCATACTAAACAAAACTAGAAGTAAACAACCCCCTAAATTGTTGCTATGGTATAACGTTTCTTTTCTTACAATGTAAACTATTGACTGCCAAGATGCAGTAAGTATTAATCACTGAAATAGGGATGCTCACTGATGATTGCAGAGTGTCCAATATAATTCGCAACTCTTTAGCTACTGAAGCCAACATTCAGCAACATTTCAACACTCAGGCTTGGGCTACGAAGTGTGGTAACATTTTCACCACTCAATTACCAGGCAATGATCATTTGCAACTAAAAAATCTAACCACCTCCCCTTGACACCTCCATCAACCATCCTGGGGGTTCATATTAACCAGAAAAACTAAATGGACCAACGATATAAATACTGTCAACAAAGATAGGTCAGAGGTTGGGAATTCAATGGTGCGTGACACCCCTCCGGTCTCACAAAAAACTTGTCCACCATCTACAATGCACAAGTCATAAGTATGATGGGATATTCTCCACCTGCCTGGAGGAGTGCCTCTCCCACAACACTCAAGCAGCTCGACACAATCCAGGACAAAGCAACCCACTTGATCACCGCCCCATCCACCATTTTAAACAGTTAACTACTCTGCAATTAGTGCACAGTGGATGAAGTGTGTACCATCTACAAGATGCACTGCAGCAGTTCACCAAGGCTCCTTCATGAGCAGTCTCCAAACCAGTGACCTCTATCACTCAAAAGGACAAGGGCAGCAGGCGCATGGGAACACCATCACTTGCAAGTACCTCTCAAAGTGACAATACATCCAGACTTGGAACTATATTGCCATTGCTTCACAGTCACTGGTCAAAATCCATGGAACTCCATCCCTAGTTGCTTTGTGGTTGTACCTACCATATACAACCTGGGCGACAGCTGTTCAAGAAAGTGGCTCAAGGCACCTTCTCAATGACAATTAGGGGTGGGCAATAAATGCTGCCATTGCTGCTCACACCCCTAGAACCAATATTTTTAAAAATCACAAGGACAAAATGATTCAGATAATACAAGAAAAATTAGCAGCTCAGACTTATGGCTTTCTAATAAGAGATATTATAATTTTGAATCCTCAGCATGGACCCATTGGCCAGTTTTTGTGCTATACATTTTATTTATAGATTTCATACAGTTGAACATTTCCTGGAATTCCAGACAGAGGGCAGGAATATTAAATCATGACATTTTCTTTAATCTACTTGCTTTGAACACTGTCAGTTTGCTCAATAACCTCCAACACAGTTACCTCAATCATATGATCAGTACTTAGAGATTATGCAAAAATCAGCAAGGATGGTAGGAAGGCACCCAAACGAGAATTACAAATGCTAGACTTCATGTTTTAAATTGGCTCCTTTAATTCAAGGTATCATGAACCAGTTTGGAGAGGGGGTCAGATGCAAGAAATCTCCCTGGGGACAGGTCCATGTGTAGCCATCTGGGATGGCCACTTCCAGAATACAAAATGGACGCTCGCAAAGAACGTAAGGAATTGTGGACAATGTTAGGAAACCAAGCAGGCACAGAGCCTGTATGCATATTGGAGACATAACTCCCAGTCGGAATCGAAACGATAGGTCGATTAGCATATTGATGGCCCATCTCCAGGAACAAAGGAAAGACACTCAAGCAACCGATACTGTTTCAGACATCCCGGCGCCAGTTCCCCAAACCAAAAGCACAAACAAAGTCAAGCCACCGGCCACCTAAGACACGCCCAGCCATCAGGGCACCCACCCCATTATTGGTCAAGATCGATAGCAATGATCGGGAAGCAGCCAATTAATTGGGGCCAAGTTTAAGGCCCGCCTAAAAACGCGCGAAGCCCCTCCAGGTATAAGAAGGAACCCCCACGAGAGAATCGCTCTCTTGAAATTGGCTCTCAAAGTGGAGGGACCCTTCCACCAGCTGCACCAGAAGCAAGTAAGTTCAAGGTCAACGCTCGTTACCAGACGGACGACCTTAGCTGTTCTCCTGTTACCTCTTCGAACCCAACAACCTCAGATCCAAACAACGGCCATTGTTCCTCTGACTGAGTGGGCACCCGAAGTTAAGTATAGGCGTTAGCATTAGAGATAGTTTAATTTGTAGTACTTTGTGCATGAGTAGATATTATTGTGTGTGTAAATAAATAGTATTGACTTTGAACTAACTAACTGGTGTATTGGCTCTTTGATCAGTATTCAGGTTTGAACCTTGTGGCGGTATCGAAAGATAGCTGGCGACTCTAAAGCATAAACATAATTAGGATTGAGAAAGGCGACCATACTGACCGCCATATTTATAACCAAATAAATATAGCAACACATGTGACCTGGTTGCCATGGAGACAGTGGTCCAGGTCAAAATGTTTGAAAGCAAGGTTCAAATTTTAACACCTGAACACAAAGGATGAGGCAGCTGGCCTTGTTGTGCCCAGCTTCTGAGTCAGCCAGATAGATTTAGGGAAGTCAGCACACAGAAGGTGGAACTATGGAAAGCAGAGAAGGTTTAGTTTTGAGTTAACCATCAAGCAGTGCTGGTGAAGATGGATTCACAATTCAAAGAAATTAGACTTCTGAAGATTTAAAGATTAAGGAGTTACGAGAGTTGCCTTGCTACTGGGAATCTTTGTAGGACAAAAACATTGTTACACACATATGGGGTTCAAAACTGAACTGGTTTATCCTGGTTTCATTTATATACGTACATGTACAAATAGTCATATTACATTTCTCCCTTAAATGAAAAAGTTCTACGATATTCAAAATCCACATCACTTACATGTGTTTCTTGCTTTTTTTTCCCCAATGATTTTCAAATCATACTTAACTATTGGGTGCCTATTCCATAGGAGGATAATTCCTTTCTGGATTCAAACTTCCAGAACTTGGGGACGGACGGACCTTGACCCACCTGGGCCTGAGTCTGAGCAGAAGTTTTCTTCAACAAGGACTGATATCCCTCGACTTTCGGCTCTGAACAGAATGAGAATTTGTTTCAGACATAACATGTTGCAATAACTTTTGGCACTCTTCTCATGCACCAACTATCCAATGCATCAGGTCAGTTTTATTCTTCCCAACTTCCTTTTCCATTGTAAAACTCCATTGTGAAGATAAAACGGGATCTATATGCACAAACCTAATCTTTCCACTGCCAAACATCTTGACCAACTACGTGTTGAAATCACATATTTTCATGACTCTTCCTGGTAACTACTTCAACCACTTGACCTTAAACTTCTGGTTCAATTCAAGACTTTTTCTCTCACTCTAACCCTATCATGAATCTCTTTCTGCCTGGGTTGTTTCCACAGGCTGTGCTAAATGTGGTTTCAGCAATAAAACCCTCCTTCTAGGCTGTCTTCCAAGAAATAATTCAGCTGGCATTCTGCCATTAGCAGCGAGTGGTGTGTCCCGATATACAAACAAACATTTTGCCAGTTTGTGATACAATGAAGCCTGACATTTCTTCCAATTTGTAACAATGACGCCTGACATTTCCTCCAATTTGTAACAAGCATTTTCTTTACAAGAGCATGCTTAATAATTTGTATTGTGCGCCTATCAAGCTGGGTGATATGGTGAAGCTCTGGTGTATTTTATCCAGTTTAATTCTCGCGAATGTTACAAATTTTCCTGAACAGAACAGAGGTCGGTGGTCGGGACACAATAGCCTCTGGGAAGCCTTAAGCAGCAAACCATCTCCGCAAAATATTGAGAGTTCTGTTAGTTCTGTTTGCTTCATTTTAACCTTTCAGCGCACTTCAAATGGCTGTTTATCACAATGACTAGCTGTTGCCCTATAAATTTTGTAAAATCCAAAACGCTTTAGCTTCCCATTTCCTTGTTGCAAAGTTATCAAAGGCAGCTTCTTTTCTATTGCTAGACATGAGCTACGCTGTTTCACTTTGTCTGCTTTGTCCTTTTCCAGCCCAGGCCAAGAAAGATAGCTCTTTGTTCAATTCTTTGTCAAGCTTATACCTCAGTATTGATCATGAAGGTCATGAAGCAACTGAGATCTGTACCTTAAAGAATTACAACCCTGGCCACCCATGTGTGATATAGTCATATAGCCTTGTCAGTACAGGGTCCTTGCGAGTTGTCCTATTGGACAGGATCTCACAACAGAATCTGCTGGTGAGAGCTGCTTAGGAAGAGTCCAGGGCAGGAGAGAACAGAGCTAGTGTTTGCTCGGTACAGAGTTCCAGGGCCTCTGGTTAAAAACCAACAAAGAAGGAATAAAGCAGTATAAAGATCATTTCTTGAGGTACAGTTTTGTCAATTGTGCCAATGCAAATAAGGATGGATGCAAAGCACATGTTATATGCAGGGACAAACTGCCACATGAGAGGACAATTTTCAGATTTTGAAAGGGAAGTTCACAGAATTTACAGTGCAGAAGGAGGCCATTCGGCCCATCGAGTCTGCACCGGCTCCGTGTCTGCACCGTACCAGCACATATTCTTACACTATCATCTCCGAGTCTGCACCATACCAGCCTCCCCGAACAGGCGCCGGAATGTGGCGACTAGGGGCTTTTCACAGTAACTTCATTGAAGCCTACTCGTGACAATAAGCGGTTTTCATTTTCATGGAAAGAGCACCCTACCCAAGCCCACAACCCTACCCTATCCCCATAATCCAGTAACCCCACCCAATACTAAGGGCAATTTTGGACACGAAGGGCAATTTAGCATGGCCAATCCACCTAACTTGCACATCTTTGGACTGTGGGAGGAAACCAGATCACCCGGAGGAAACCGACGCACACACGGGTACTGGTTCACTCCCGTGAGGGTTAAAACCAGTTCCAATTTATACGGCCATAACTATTTTTATTATTTGTTCATGGGATGCGAATGTAACTCACTAGATGAACATTTATTGCCCATACATAATTTCCCTGGAAAAGGCTCTAATGAGTCACTTTCTTAAAGTGCTGCACCACATGTGATGTAGGTACACCAACATTGCTATTAGAGAGGCAGTTCTAGGATTTTGACCCAGCGACAGTGAAGGAACGATGGCATTAGTTACAAATCACTATGTTGTGTGGTTTGGAGTGGAACTTGCAGGTGGTGATGATCCAATGCATCTGCAGCCCTTGTCCTTTAAGGTGGTCGAAGATGTGGGTTTGGAAGCTGCAGTCAAAGGAGCCTTGGTGAGTTGCTGCAGTGCTTCACGAAGATGATACAAACTGCTGCTACTGTGCATCTGTAGTGGAGAGACTGAATGTTTAAGGTGGTGGATGGGGTGGCAATGAAGTGGGCTGCTTTGACCAGGATGGTGTTGAGCTTCAAGTGTTATAGATATAGAACAGTACAGCACAGAACAGGCCCTTCGGCCCTCGATGTTGTGCCGAGCAATGATCACCCTACTCAAGTCAACATATCCACCCTATACCAGTAACCCAACAACCCCCACCAATTAACCTTATTTTTTAGGACACTAAGGGCAATTTAGCATAGCCAATCCACCTAACCCGCACATCTTTGGACTGTGGGAGGAAACCGGAGCACGCAGAGGAAACCCACGCACACACAGGGAGGACGTGCAGACTCCTCACAGACAGTGACCCAGCGGGGAATCGAACCTGGGACCCTGGAGCTGTGAAGCAATTGTGCTAACCACAATGCTACCGTGCTGCCCGTTAAGTGGTGGGTGAAATAGTCCTTTTAAAGCTGAGACCCCAGAGTCAGTTATTAACTTAGAGACGACTGTAAATTAAAAGACAATGCTGCAGTAGCTGACCTGTAATACCACATTAAAAATACACCAAAAGCTCATGAGACTGTCAGCATTCTGGAGTAGCATCGCCCAGGAGTACCCAGTGCGGAGATAAACATGCATTTTGGTGCTATTGACTTTCACAATGACGTACATGTGAGAGGTCTGATTTTCCGTTTTCATAAAGGTGAAGACGGCACAAAGGAAATGACTGAAGTCTGCACCTGATATGCGCATTGCCATCGCCTCCTTTCAACCTTATTCAAGAGAGATCATGAGGACCATGCAGGCTCCCTTTTCGCATTCAAGGTAAGCCAACGTGGAGTGTGTTGCGAAGGTCGGCCGGCGTGGGTTGTGAAGTTTGGCAAAAGTGGGTCCCAAGGAAAATAAAGTTTGGAAAACATTGTTCTAGTTGGTATCAATGTAATATTCAGCATTGGCCAGTGTATTCTGCAGCTCCTGAAACATCGGCTGCTCATTAGTCAAATTCTCCACAATTGAAGAATATCAGGTGGATGACCTTCTCGGCCTGATTTCCGATAACCTTGTAATCACCACATATTCTTACACTATCATCTGACTTTGGTAAAACCACTTTGGGAGGAGCCCAGTTACTCAGTTCTACCTCAGAGATAATGTTCGCAGTCTAAAGTCTTTGAACTTCTTGCTCTTCTTTCTTCCTTCGGGTACTGGATGAGGCCCATGATAAATTGATCTTGAATTTCTCTGGACCCGTACCCTTGAATCTGTTTGTTGGCTTCACAAAACACAGGAGGATACATGTTGATCACATTGTCTTATGATGTGTATTTTGCTTCAACGTGAAAAAGCTCAGTCCAATTTAGCACAAGTGCTGCTAATCAGTTTCTTCCTAACAAGGCTGGATTTTCACCCTTCACGACAATGATGGCTCTCGCTGGTGCCTTTATCAACGTATGACTTTAAGTCAAAACAGCGACATCGTAAAGGGATGTTGGGTTTTCCAAAGCTGGTAAAAGCCTTGGAAGACAGGAGGATCAAAAGTTGCCTCCTTGTACATGACTGAAAGTTAGACATTTCCCATTATGTGTATTTCCTCTCCTCCATAACTTTGTAATTCTACATTTGAGTCCTGGAAGACTTTTCATATAGCGATTCAGGAATCACGCAAACTGATGCACCTCCACAGACCTCCATGTCTACCAGAGCTCGACCTCCATGTCTACCAGAGCTCTAGCCAATGCTACTCGGAACCAGGGTGACCTGCAAATTTTCACTGGGCATCCTTGTGCTTGGTGAAACACATGGGGCCCAGCTGACGCATCGTCAACCGAGTGCTTTTCGACAACTGTGTGCAGTGACGGCCATATTCTCCAACCAGCGTTTTCTCAGGTTTATATTCTTTCAACATGCCTTGGCATGATAACCCCTCTTCTCACAGCTGTAGCACTCTGCATTTAGCAATGAACACTTATGTGCCGAATGATGGCCTAAGCACCACGAAAATAACTCTGTGGTACTACAGCTACGACTAACTGCTGCCGTTGGAGAATTTGGCTTACTCCGCTGCCGCTAATTTACTTCAGCAGAAGACTGCCAGATATTACTCGGACTTCCCTCAAGTCACGTTCCACGATGTCCATGGCCAATGCTGCTCGACACACTACGTCGAAAATTAAATTAGGCAGCGTAAGCAACTTATTGCAAATGTGTTCATTTTTTTTTTTAAAAGCACACAAACCTGTCTCACAATGCTCTCTCTTGAAATTCTCCAAAATTACAATGGACGGACAACTTTTTCAAACACTAAAGTCTCCAATTTCCCCACTGGGCAACTGATTCCTTGCTCCAAAATCTCCAATGGCTTGGGATTATAGTGCTAAAATGTCCAAAAGGGACTTATCTTTTGGCTTAGCAGGGACGAGTGAGTTTCATAAACTTCTGGGTCTGTTTCTGTTATTAATATCACCCTATTCCTTTCTCCCCACTATCTGATGAACAGCTGGAATTTCAGGATTTCCCAAGGATAGTATTAGCTACTCTGCCTGCACCAAAAATACTCTTGATCATGGCTGTACTCTCCCAGTTGCCTGTTGATGTGGTCATCTATGAAGGCCAGTCAGCCCACATTTAGAAACAGGTTAATATGCAAGATAAAGGCTCATGGAATTCTGAGTAATATATTAGCATGAATGGAGGGCTGATTCATGGACAGCAGGCATAAAATGGGGATAAATGGGACACTTTCAAGTTGAAGAGCTGTAAGCTTGTGGAGGGCCACAAGGATCATTGCTGGGGCCTCTGCTACGTACAATCTGTATTAATGACATGGATGAAGAGACCAAGAGAAATGTAGCTAAGCTTTCTGACAATACAAAGCTAGGTGGGAATTCAAGCTGTGAGGAGGACACAAAGAGGTTGCAAAAAGATATAGGCAGATTAAGTGAATGGGCAAGAATGTGGCAGATGGAATTGAACACAGTGAAGCGCCAGGATATTCACATTGGTGAGGAGAACAGAAAAGCAGAATACTTTTTAAAAGGTGTGAAACTTGCAAATGTTGATGTTCAGAGAGATTTGAGAGTACTTATACAAGCAACACACAATCAGCATAGAGGCATTGGTATTAGGAATGATAATGGCATGTTGGCTTGGCCTTTATTGCAAGAAGGCTGGAGTACAAGAAGAAATAAATATTTCTATAACTGCACAGGGTTTTGGTGAGACCATACATGTACTTACTGTATGCCATTTTAATTCCATACCTGAGGAAGAATACCTTTACCTTGGAGGCAGTACAACAAAGGTTCACTACATTTGCCTGGAGTGAGCGGGTTTTCCTATCGTGAGAAGCTGGGTAAATTGGGCCTACATTTTATGGAGAGTAGAAGAGACACAAGTTATCTCATTGAAGCATAAATGATGCTGAAGGAACTTAACAGAGTGGACACAGAGATGTTTCCATTGGCAGGGGCAATCTAGAATACAGGGGACAAAAATTTAATCATTTTAGGTTGGGGGGGAAATTTCTTCACTCAAAGGATTGAGAATCTTTGGAATTCTGTACCCCACAGCGCTGTGGATGCTCCATCATTGAGTATATTCAAGACTGAGACAGACAGATTGTTGATCTCTCGGCAATCAAGGGAATCAACACCAAAGTGGGGTTGTGACGAAGATCAGCCATGATTATATTGAATTATGTAGCAGGCCACAAGATATTTAAACAGGAATAGTAAATCATATATTCTGAGCAGAATGTACAGAATAGCAAAACAAAAAGTACAATATTGTGAATGAGGTAACAACTAAAATAAAATCCTTGTGTCAATGATGCCCATGAGCAATACAAAATAATAATGATCAAGTTAGGTCTTCACCGACAATTTATGACATCTATAGACAAGGGTAGTGAATTACCAGGTAGCAGTATAAAAAATTGCATAGCTAGACATAGCACAGGCCCCAATTCATGGCCCGAATTCATGGATCAAGTACAACTTGTGGTGGTAGATCACAAATTCCATTTTATTTCAGGACCTACTTCACATGCTAGCCTTGAAATGCCAAAAACTGACTCATACCCCAGTAAGACACTTAAAGAAAATTAATCATGGTCTGAATATTTTAGTACGAAGTCTGACAACACCAGGTTAAAGTCCAACAGGTTTATTTGAATTCACAAGCTTTCGGAGCACTGCTCCTTCATCAGGTTCATTCATGATGACCTCACCAGAGGAACGAGCTGCGCTCAGAAAGATTGTGATTTCAAATAAACCTGTTGGACATTAACTGGTGTTGTGAGACCTCTTACTGTGTCCACCCCAGTCCAGCACCGGCATCTCCACATCGTGAATATTTTAGGAATGGGGAAGTGGACCATTCAGCCATCAGATCTGTTAACAATGGCAGCTCTATAAAATAATGCTACCTCTTGCTGCCTTGCGAGGGTTTAGATAACAAAAGTGAACCACATAAATTGTATTAATACAGTTACGTGGTCTGAACCTCTTTCCACCTTCTAAATCATATAGTTATCCATCCAGCTGTCTAAGATCCTTCTCAAATTTCTGTATTCATAGTGTGGAAACAAATGGCTTTATTTTAGGCCAAAACGTAGGACATGGTTCTAAAGATATTAAATATCTAAACACTCACAGAATAATAGATAGCAGAGAATGATTACAAGGCTGTCAGCGAATCAAGATGATCAGATGGCATCATACACCATGAGAACGAATCTCGAGCTGTTTATGTTATTTGAACCACCCGATTACATTTCAGCATTGAATTGTTCCCTTCAGTCTGTTGTTGTTTCTTAGACATTTTAGCTTCCACAATTAAGCTTGTAGGCCTTAATGATTTTGTCCATAGCCTCAAGGTAGCAAACAGCAGACTGGTTTCACATCGACATTCAGCAACCGTTCTTGCGAAATGCATTTTTCAAGTGAGATGCGGTCATCATGTTGAAACAACAAAACAGAAAACACTGACTGACTTACAAGTTTTAAAAAGGGAACTGCCCATCACACAGGATTTTCCTGTTATCCTGCAGCCAAATTTTGTGTTGTTGCTTTTTGCCATTGACCAATAACTGGATGCGGTTAATACCTAAAGGCTCTTATGGTATCATTATCAACAGTTTGCAAAGGATGATTGTTCAAAGGGTTGGAAAAAAAAAATAGATGCCCAGTATATTTTGCAATGTAATCATATTTTCTTGCAATGACTATAAAATTAAGTTATGGGACTTATTGAAGATTTACTCATATTGGAACAACTAGTACATTGTTTTGAAAGCAAAACACTGCAAATGCTGAAAATCTGAAATAATATGTTGCATAACGTTCAAAATCAGGAAATAAAACGAGAACATTAACCAACACCTGTCTCGCTCACACTAGCAATTTAAAGTTTATCACCAAGCTCTATTTCCCTCAAGTCAAATGCTACCATGCACAAACATGACACGTGCCTGCAAACAGAACACTTCAAACCCAAGAAAGCAGAATTGTGAATGTCCCGTCCAACCGCCCAACACATCATGTCATTTAACATCTTTCAATTTGCAAATGATTAAACTTCCATTATAGAATACTTAATCGTTTTGCAGAAACTTCAAACAATAACTTGTAAGCGTAATTGTTCTTGCATTGCAACAAACATGGCAGTATATTTACATAAAGCAAGACTGTACAGAAAGAAGCATCTAATCAATTTTGTACAGTATCAGTTCAAAAAGGAATGTTGGCCAGCAGAGCTCCCTGAACCTCCTGAAATAGTGCCAATGTTACTTTCAATTCATTTTAACAATCTGAAGTAAAGTTCATGTCTCATCGTACATAAATGTCCCGAGGACTGAGCCAAGAGCTAAAGATAGGAATTCTCTTCAGCCATTCCGAAATGGGATTTTAATGCTGAATTCATGGCATTGCCATTAACATCTCGGTGTAACTGCAGCATCTAACTCAGTCAACACGGCAGGGCAGATTATAATAGACTCATGAACGAAAGAAGACTCGCATGTGGCTTACAAGAGATCGATCCTTTGGAACGAAAAAAAATCAACATGACACCGAAAAAAATTCTAGAATCCTGTCCGTTTGTAAGACGGGTTTCATGAACTGTCGACTAACTGCTGAGTTATTGCATCCTATTAATCTTAAATTCGACACTCAATGCATTCAGAATTAATCCCCAACTGCCGTTAGAACTGAAAGTTAAAAAGTTTGCTCTGTGCTGAAAACACTCTGCAGATCAAGCATCCTCACCACAGAACAGATCAATTTTAGATTTGAAATCTTCATCAGAGTAAAACATGAACCAAAACACTATTACTATCCCGGACCAGACCCTAACAGTGGCTCGGATACGGGGCAGGAACCCCAATATTTTATTTTAATTTTGTAAAACTGTGAGGAAAGGACACCTTGCTCCAGAAGTATTTTCACAAAGAAATAAGGATATGGTACATTAAAACAAACTTTTTTCCAAACAGGATTAAAATATCTCCAACATCACACAAGAAAACTTACAATTATCCCTTAACCAATGCTAATTAATACAGTGACACAATAATACTTAACTGTTATCTTTACTTCCACTCAAACAACCAAATCACCTCAGAGCCCAATCCTCTTTCAAATACAGGTAGCACTGAATAATACTTGCTACATTGACATGTCTTGAATACTCCACATTAAGGGAGAGATCTTTTGAGGTTACTTAAAGAAAAAAATACCTTACTCCCTGTCAGAATATTGCATAATCTCTGGCTATATTTCTTCAAAAACCCTCTCAGCATACTTTGCAGCCACAAACTAAAACTCTGAACCTCGATACCCGGCAGCTTCAACCTCTGTCTCCTCCCATTAACTGCAGTTTACTAACCTGAACACAATGGGCATGATTTGCCAGCTGGGCCCTGCCGGAATCGGGGTGGGACATGGCGGTAGGTCCCAGGAGATGTCTTCCCCGGGATTCTCGATGGCCATTACACCTCGCAAGATATAACCAGGTCTCGCGAGATGCCATGATGTGGATCAAACACACGATGGGCAGGACCCAGTCTTTCGTGTGTAAGTGAGCTTAAAAATCCACTTAGCCGTGCTGATGGATGAGACACCTTTGACTCATCCCACTTTCTCCAAATCAAAGGTGTAGCAATGGGTACCCACATGGGTCTAAGCTACGCTCGTCTTTTTGTGGGGTATGTGGAACATTCCTTGTTCCACACCTACCCAGGACCCCTCCCACAACTCCTTTACAGGTACATGATTATTTTGGTGTAGCTTCATGCTCTCATCCGGATCTGGAAAAAAAAATCATCAACTTCGCTTCCAGTTTCCACCCCTCCATCACTTTCACATGGTCCATCTTAGACACTTCCCTTCCTTGACCTTACGGTCTCCATTTCTGGCAATAGACTATCGACTAATACCCATTACAAGCCACAGACTTCCTCAGCTATCTGGAATAGAGCACTTTGTACGCTACATTCTGTAATGACTCCATCCCTTTCTCTCAGTTCCTTTGCCTCAATCACATTTGTTCCGATGATGCCACTTTCCAAAGTGGTGCTTCGAAAATGTGTTCCTGCTTCCTCAACGTAGTATTCCACCTACAGTTGCTGACAGAGCGCTCAGCAGCAATATCGCGCCACTACCCTCACCCCCTCCCAGAACAAAGATAGAGTCCCCCTTGTTCTCACATTTCACCCCACCAGCCAAAGCATAATAGTCTGCCATTTTCACCCTGACTCCCTCTGTCAGCGCATCTTCCCTTCACTCCCTCAGTCAGCATTCCGAAGAGACCATTCCCTCCAAGAAAATCTAGTCCATTCCTCCACCATACCCAACAGCTCTCCCATTACCCATGGCACCTTAGAAACAATCGCAGAAGGTGTAACACCTGCCCCTTTACTTCTTCCATGCTTACCATCCCAGGCCCAAAACACTCATTCCAGGTTAAGCAACGTTTCACTTGCACCTCTTCCAATTTGGTCTATTGCATTTGCTGCTCCCAACATGGTCTCCTCTATATCGGAGAGACCAAAGGTACACTGGGTGGCTTTGTGGAGCACTTTTGGTCTGTGCACATTCAGGATCCTGACCTTCCCGTTGCTTGCCATTTTAATACAAGATCCTGCTCCCATGCCCACGTGTCTGTCCTTGACCTGCTGCAATGTTCCAGTGAAGCTCAACACAAACTGGAAGAACAGCATCTCATCTTCCAGTTAGGCACGTTACAGCCTTCTGGTCTCAACATCGAATTCAACAACTTCAGATGATTAGCTCCACCCCACGTCGAACCCTTTGTTTTCATTCCATTTCATTTTAACTGTCTTTTACCTTTTATTTCTTTCTTGTCTTCATTTATATAAATTTCCCCCCCACTATTTCCCCCTATCTTATCCACCTTTCCTTACCTTTCCTCCCCTTTGCTTCCCTTTCCCCCTTTCTGCCACTCATGTCCACCCCCCCCCCCCCCCCCCCCCCCCTCCAAGTCTGCACAGTTTACCCACGGATTTTAGTTTCTCTGCTGTTTGGCCTTTCACACCTTTTATTACCTCTGGGGACTGCCACTGGCACTCTTTTCTATCGTTTTCTGTGCCTATAAGCACTCTTTTCCCTTGGTTTCTGTAGCAATGACTAGTCTTTCATTCCCTCACCCTACAATCTAAGTATCTCTCACTTTCTATGCCTTTTAGCTTTGACAGGGTCGTCTGGACAAATGTTAGCTCTTTTCTCTCATAGAATCATAGAATTTACAGTGCAGGACGAGGCCATTCAGCCCATCGTGTCTGCACCGACCCTTGGAAAGAGCACCCCACCTAAGCCCACACCTCCACCCTAGCCCCTTTTTCCCCGTAACCCAACTATCCTTACAGATGCTGCTAGACCTGCATTTTCTCTTTAGGTAGCCCTGTTGACATTGGATTGAACGGCCGCCTATTGGCTCACTGAGGAGATTCATCTGAGCGCCGATTACTACTGGCACCCACAAACGGTGACCAGGCATACTGGCAACTTTGCGGGGGGAGGGGCTCCAAGTGATCGGAGGCCCCCCCAAGTGGTTGGCCTCTGGCCAGCTGTCACTTTTGGTGCCACTTGGGCACATTGGCACTGCCAGCGTGGCACCCTAGCAGTGCCACCCAGGTGCCATGGTGTTCAGGTGACACTGTCAGGGGCACTGCCAAGGTGCCCCTGGCATTCTACCTGCGCCCAGAATTGGGTGGGGTGGGGGCACTCGAGGACCCCCCAACAGGTGAGTGGAGTCGTTGGAGGGGGGGGGGGCCTCCGGGAGCATCATTGGGGATGGGGGGTCAAGAGGCACCATTCCTTCACTGGACAGCTCCTCAATACAGGATATGTAGCATTCCCCACCGGGGGCCAAAAAAAAAAGCCAGCACTGGAAAAGACCACTCAATCCCTGCCCAGAATGAACTATTTTGTTTTAGTTAAATCACGCCAAATGTCTCTAATTAACTACTCTGCAGAGAACCCGCTTAATACAAAGAATAGTCCATTAGCCCAAACTTTTACGATGCTTTAATTGCATCTCTGGCTCCAAAAAGCATTGCTGTCTTGCAAACCAGGATTTTTTAAACACCACTGCAGCAGTCATACACACTAATCCAGGCATTTAACCCTTACTGCACCAAATACATAGCATACAATATTCCAACATTCATCACAACACAAATCAATGCCTGGTCTATTATTATCGAAACAATTCTTGTAAAGAAAAGCCTTCAATACATTTCATCCGCATAATTAGCATTTTTTAAAAATGTGTGAAAATCAGTGCTGGAATCCAGGGCATTCTCAAACGAATGATGGTAATGGGATAGAAATGGGATTATCACCTTCCAAGCGTGAAACCACTGACATGGGGGCACATTTGCAAAACAAATACCACCCGCAAATCCAAAACAATCAGTGCCAATGACAGTGCAAAATTCCCACCGTGTCTTTGATACATACAGCACAGGACTGGTTGGCTGGAGTGATATCAAAAGGAGGAAACCGAATGGAAACATGGTCACCATAGTCGACATGCATCTTATTTTAAATGAAAAGATGATTTTACAGTTTGACTTCCAATATCCTGTGTCTATGTGCTTATTTGATTCAATAAGGCACTGCAATTTACCACTGCATTCATTTTTTTTTTTATAAATTTAGATTACCCAATTATTTTTTCTATTAAGGGGCAATTTAGCATGGCCAATCCACCTACTCTGCACATTTTTGGGTTGTGGGGGCGAAACCCACGCAGACACAGGGAGAATGTGCAAACTCCACACGGACAGTGACCCAGAGCCGGGATTGAACCTGGGACCTCAGCGCCGTGAGGCGGTTGTGCTAACCACTAGGCCACCATGCTGCCCTTACCACTGCATTCATATGAAATTAAATGAAAATCGCTTATTGTCACAAGTAGGCTTCAAATGAAGTTACTGTGAAAAGACCCTAGTCGCCACATTCCAGCGCCTGTTCGGGGAGGCTGATACGGGAATCGAACCGTGCTGCTGGCTTGCCTTGGTCTGCTTTCAAAGCCAGCTCTTTAGCCCTGTGCTTAACAGCCCCTGCATGGTGTTGATCACAATGTCATGACGACATGTCAAACGCAAAAAAAAGGCCGTCTACTTTCTTAATCAGGTGCCATCTGAAGAAATAATAAAAGCACTCCGATTTTCCAAAAAGGAAACCTCCTCCCATTTGCTCAATTAGATTTCTCATCCACCTTAAAATTGTGCTAATCCCCTCAAATTAATTTAATTGGGGCATATTTGTGTACTTCAAAGCAGCTTTGAAGATTTCCAGAAACCAAACTGTGTTATGAGGATAAAGCATTTGCAGTTAAACATAAATGTGGAAGAGACGATAAAAATAATGGATTGTTTTCTGTTTGTGAAACTGAAGGTAAAACAGGAACAGATTCATTTTTTCATCCTGACAGTGTTTACATTGTGCAGTGTATCAATGAAATGTGTCATCCCTCAAGTATGATGATGATTCAGACATTGCTCAGTATTTGATGATTTAGAGGAAGTGCAATTTATCGTGTCCATTCTTATCAAATTCAGAAATGTAAACAGTCTGACTCAGATGCTAAGAATAAACTGCCGTCATTGACTAACTTTTCCAGTCTTGAAAAGCTTCGAGCTAACTGAAGAAACGATCACACAGGACATCTTGGATCATTTCTTCAGCTTCTTACTTTAAAAACATTTTTCAAGTAATTTGAAGTTACACAATACAGTGACACCAAGCGTGAATTTCCTGGCATAATTACTTTCTGAATCAGCACTACCCACTTGGTGCAGAGTTCCGCTGTGACTAATCACACACCAATAAAATGTTTGTGATTCAGGAAGCAACTACATTGGTATATTCTACTGCAGCTAGAGAAAATAAAACTGATTACATTATCATTTTATTTATTTTGATTTTTTTTTTAGGCATAATCTATTGCACACTCGATCCTGCTCCATGCTTGTTGGGCTGAGTACATCACCACTGACCAGATGGGATTGGTGCTGGCTTTGTTTTCCATTCCCCCAAACAACCACACAATATCCTTCCTTCCCTCTGCAGGTGATGATTCATGCTGGTGAAAAGTTCAATTGGCATGCACAGGCTATCTGAACATTCTTTCTCGGCCAGCCCGGAGGGTTCAATATTGGCAGGCTATTCAACCTCAAACATTACCACAGCTAAGACTGATTCTTTCCTCCTTCAATGTCCATACATGCACTGTACAGGAGAAACACAGAAATAAAAACTGTTCTTCTCCTTTGAGTGTTCAAAAGAGACCAAGGACCGAATCTGGAATCTTCTTGGTCAGCAGGTTTACAGAATTGTATTGAAACAGACTCTATAAGTGGGTTCAATGTAAAATTGAGGCCGTTCTTAGGTGGGCCAGATTTGTAGATTTGGAAAGCACAGTATAGCAGAAGCTATTTGCGATACCAGAACAGAGCTTCCTCTCTTGTTGGATGGGACACAAACTGCAGCAGAAAGCTTTCCTGAACGCAATCTTGGAACCTTTGCTCCTTCACACTGCCACTCCCCCAGTCCACATTTGGGTCGTGCCCACCTGAGAGCAATTTACATTCAAGAAAGTGGGAAAAAAGCTCATGGTGGGCCAAGGGAGAGACTGAATTGTGATAGCTCAAGTAAAGATCGACACAGAAAAATACAGGAACTGTAAGATTCACATTCATGAAGTACTGCTCAAAACTCAAACATAATGAGTTTAAAACAACTTTACATAGTATACTTCCAGCGGTAGAGGAAAGGGCTTTCCAAAAAAGAATGCAGATAAATGCTGGCAATCTCGTATAAAAATTACACTATTTTCATAAGCATATTGTTGAAAAAAAAAAGGTCTGGCATAGAAGAGGTAAGCCACACCTAAGAAATGCAAAAACAATGACACTTCAGAAAAGCATTATCAAAAATCATCTCAACCAGGCAGCTGGTGAGGAAGGTAGCGGCGGCCAGAGAGGGCGATGGTGCTGGATCCGAGATGTGACTTGCTGTGTTGTGGAAATATGATGTTGTGGCAATAAAAGAGACCTGGCTCAAGGAAGGGCAGGACTGGATGTTAAATATTCCTGGGTACAAGGTGTTCAGATAAGCGAGGAGAGGAGGAAGGGTGCCTTGATGTCAAGGGCAGTCATTCTCACCTCACTCTGAAGTTCAGTGTTGTCCACGTTTGGACTAAGGCTGCAATGAGGTCAAGATCGGAATGGCCCTGGCAGAATGCAAATTTTGTCCTGTTTCTTGTGTAGACATAGCTGGAGAATGTTCCACATTGCTGGGTAGATGCCAGTGTTGTAGCTGCATGGAACAACTTGGCTAAGAGCGCGGTGCCTTCTGGAGCACAAGACTTCAGCTCTATTGCCGGAATGTTGTCAGGGCCCACACCTGTTGCAGCATCCAGTGCCTTCAGTTGTTTTTTGATGGCAAGTGGAATTAATCATATTGGCTGAAGATTGACATCTGTGATGTTGGGAACGTCCAAAGTAGGCCGAGATGGATCATCCACTGGGCACCTCTGTCTGAAGGTTGCTGCAAACGCTTCAGTCTCATCTTTTCCACTAATGTGCTGGGCTCCTCCATCATTGAGGATGGGGATATTTGTGAAACCTCCTCCTCCAGGGAGTTGTTTAATTGCCCACCACCATTTACGGGTGAACGTGACAGGACTGCTCAGCTTAGATCGGATGCGTTGGTTGTGGAGTTGCTCGACTCAGTCTATCGCATGCCGCTTACATTGTCTGGCACGCAAGTAATCCAGTCTTGTAGTTTCACCAGATTGACACCTCATTTTTAGGTATGACTGGTGCTGCTTGTGGCATGCCCTCCTGCACTCTTCACTGAGCCAGGGTTGATCCCTTAATTTGATAGTAAGTGACGCCAAGCCACGAGTTTATAGTTCTGCTGCTGCTGATGGCCCACAGTGCCTCATGGATACCCAGTCTGCAGTTGCTAGATCTGTTCAAAATCAATCACATTTAGCACGGTGGACAGTATCATCAATGTGAAGACAGAACTCGTCTCCACAAAGACTGTGGGCTGGTCACTCCTATTGATACTGTTATGAACAGAAGTATCTGTGGCAGGTGAGGATGAGGCCAAGACCATCTTGTTGGTTCCCTCAGCACCTACTACAGATTCAGTTTAGCATCCAAAG
Source organism: Scyliorhinus canicula (assembly GCF_902713615.1). NCBI lineage: Eukaryota > Metazoa > Chordata > Chondrichthyes > Carcharhiniformes > Scyliorhinidae > Scyliorhinus > Scyliorhinus canicula. The sequence goes on from NC_052152.1 coordinate 179,098,210, forward strand.
TTGTGCAGGGTAGGTGGATTGGCCACGCTAAATCACCCCTTAATTTATAAAAACAAAGTTGCTGAGTCTAGCTTTTTAATTCCAGATTTATTAACCAAGTTTAAATTCCACCAGCTGCTGCGGTGGGACCTGAACCCCTGTCTCGAGAGCATTAACCTGGGCCTCTGGATTACTCAAGCAGTGGCATGGTAATATTAATATTAATAATATGGTCACCCAAACTGTACACAGTCCTCCCAAGTGTTGTGTATTCAAGGCTCGATACTACTTTAGCATTCTCATTTATATCCCTTCTGAAATAAATCCAATCGTCTTTTGATGGTTTTCGCGATTTGTCTACTTTTTCACAAAGATCCTTTTATTCTATTTTCATTCTTCATTCCCAAGCACAAAGAAACCTCCATAGTTTTCTTACCAAAATGCAGAACCTCACACTCAAATGTAAGTTAACACAGGTAAGCCCATTCTGCACATTCAGTAATATCCTTTTGTATCTTGTTGCAGAAACTGGCCATTTGGCCCACTTTTCTATACTGGATGCTTATGCACTGCACAATCTTGCTGTTCCATCTACTTCATCTCAGCCTTTCAGTATATCTTTCTATTTCCTTTTCTCTCATATATTCATCCAATTTTGTTTTCCAAGTATCGAAGCAATTTGCCTCAACCACGTCCTGTGGTAGCGAATTCCACATCCGAACTATTCAGTGTAAAGCAACATCTCCCTATTTACCCATTGGGTTTATTGGTAACTATATTGTATGTATGGCCCTTTATTTTGGATTCTACCACAAGTCAAAACATCCACCTTGTCTAAACCATTGATTCCCAACCTACAGTCTGTGGAGAGTCCGCGGTGGTGGTCAGTGGAAAAAAATATTATAATTATTGTATACCTCGCATCTATCATAATCAATGTTACATTACTATTCGCAATGTAACTCTCTTTGCAAACACCCATGTATAATATAATCAGCAATGTATTTGTGAGTGTACATCATAAACTCTTAGAGATAGCTGCATTTTTAAATACCCGTTGATATACAAGTTTGACTCCAGTCAGCCGTGAGCTATGTTAAAAAATAAGTTTTAAAATGGCTTGTGTACAGTGTGCACAGTGGGTTAAACAGCTAGCTTGTAATGCAGAACAATCAATGCCAGCTGCGCAGGTTCAATTCCCGTATCAGCCTCCCCGAACAGGCACCGGAATGTGGCGACTAGAGGCTTTTCACAGTAACTTCATTGAAGCCTACTTGTGACAATAAGCGATTATTATGGGCAGCACGGTAGCCTTGTGGATAGCACAATTGATTCACAGCTCCAGGGTCCCAGGTTCGATTCCGGCTTGGGTCACTGTCTGTGCGGAGTCTGCACATCCTCCCCGTGTGTGCGTGGGTTTCCTCTGGGTGCTCTGGTTTCCTCCCACAGTCCAAAGATGTGCAGGTTAGGTGGATTGGCCATGATAAATTGCCCTTAGTGTCCAAAATTGCCCTTAGTGTTGGGTGGGGTTACTGGGTTATGGGGATAGGGTGGAGTTGTTGACCTTGGGTAGGGTGCTCTTTCCAAGAGCCGGTGCAGACTCGATGGGCCAAATGGCCTCCTTCTGCACTGTAAATTCTATGATCTATGATCCGCAAATGCTTTTGTTGACGACCTTTGGTCCGCATGAAGGGAAAGATTGGGAACCGCTGGTCTAACCGTTCCTAAACTTGTAGATCTCCAGTAGGTCATTTCTTTTATAAAGAGAAATGACCCAACTTGTTCAATCTTTTTTGCAAATTTCATTTTGCGGTTTGTTCTTTCTCAAGCTTAAATATGGCCTCAACTACTGCCAAATCTTCAAGAAGGATCAAGTCACATTTATAGAGGAGGAGACATCTTGAAGGGCAAAATCACAAAATCTCCCGAAAATGTATTCTATACATTTCACTGTTTTTTAAAAAAAGCTTACAACACAGAAAGAAACCATTGCTATGTGGATGTCAATTGGCGCAAAACTGTTGACAACTCATCCAGGAAGTTAAGATTGCTGGTGCGCCTCCGAGGCAATTAGAAACATCAGCAGAAAATGACTTTTTGTGCAATTCGCAGGGGAAAGAGTTGAGCCAAGCGGACTTGCACACAGGATATAAATCAGGAGGGACAGAAAGAACAAAACGTGAAGTGTTGTGATACAGCTTCCACACCTTGCAACACACCGCTGGTCTCATCTCTGGTCCTGAAGCTTCTTTTGCCAGACATGCAACCATTTCATCGGAGTTAAATACTTTGGCAAGCACCATCGCACTTCTATTTTTGATCAGCATGGTATTGTTTGAGCTCTGTGCAGCCGGTCGATGATTACATAGCTGGGCGCTGGTTTGCAGATTGAGACATTTGTCACGGATTGGATCCAACCCAACTTTACAGTCTTCTCCATATCAGTACTGCTCAATCCCGGCGATTAAAAAAAAAAGATTTCCGTTTCCCTGGAGAATGGGTCTGCTTTCCCCTTAATTACATTTGGGCTGAGCTACAGTCATTTTGGTCTTGGGTGTGAATAGTTCACTACACTTGTACTCTTTAGGGTCCCTAATTCCAATATCTACATTAGTGAGAACACAGACTTGTGGTGGTGCAAGCAATCGTGAAGTGGGGAACCCCACAATGTTTAGCAATTGCTGACGCGTAAAACTTTAATTGCAGCACTTAGAAATTTCCTTTGAGCACAATGCCAACCTAAACAATGTCAATCACCCTGCTCATTTATCCTTTATCTTCTGATGCCTCATACAATTTCCATACTCGGTATCAACTAACATTACAGTGTTGCCTTGCTCAAATAGAAAAATAAACTAGATTGCGGCGCTCCAAGGAAGAACAAAGCATGCTGCTTTATGCAACAACCTAATTCCCCCTTGCAGCCAGCTGAGCTTCCCTCCTGGGCTGCATCTGTTTCACAAAAATGTGTTTTTTGAGAAACAAAATGAAACTTGAACCAATCAATTGCGCAAAAAAATGTTTTCAAATTGCAAATTTGCTTATTTAACAGATCTTAATATTGGCTTTCTGTAGACAATTTATGCAAATAGTTTGCACTTAAATTTTCTGGTAAACATTCAGGGTTGCACGCTTTCTGTGATTCAAGTTGCAGAATCCCATTTTAAATTTGCACTGAAATCTATATGGGAGATTATCTATGCACGCGCGCGGGCGTGTATATATAAAACACGCACACAATACATAGATATGGGGATGAATTGTGAGGCATACAGTTTGGTCGAAGAGTGAAGACAATTTTAAATGCACTAACATTCACACAACATTTATGTTTTTAACTATACTGACTTCTGAGAAGTAGAAAATGTGTATGCAACTGTCCTCGAAGGACCGAGAAAATTGAAAGCCATAACAGCAGTCTTGGTCAACAATGAGAGTCGTCAATTTTATTAATGCTGCCAGCATCTTTTGACTAGACTTACAAGCAGCATTCATGAAGGGACCATTAAAGACTGGTTGGTACTAATTCTGCCGAGCCAATGCCAAGGAGGCGGTTTTATAGGAGCTAAGTATTACATGAGCATTGCAATAACGGCTTTACCAAACTTCAGGCTGTAATTCTGTACAATGCCTAGATTGCAACATTCTTCATGACGCCTCATCTCTCAGTTGAGTTGTTCATTCTGAATTAATGCATTCCCATAGTTTTTATAACTTTTATTTCAATATTAATTTAGAGTACCCAATTCATTTTTTTCCAATTAAGGGGCAATTTAGCATGGCCAATTCACCTACCCTGCATATCTTTGGGTTGAACCTGGGATCTCAGTGCCATGAGGCAGCAGTGCTAACCACTGCGCCACTGTGTTGCACCATGGTTTTTAATAACTTAAACAGACACAAGCTTCCTTCCAATCCATGTGATACAGAGAGTAATCTACTATATTTACCGGACGGTAAAATTAATAAAATAAAACTCCTTACTTTTCTAAAGCAGCAGTACAAAGTTTTTCATCAACTTATTCCACTGATCACCATAACTGGATGAGGCGAGAGAGACTTGCCCTGGTATCAGGCAGCATTTAACTAGGTGTGGTCTCACGGAGCCAAAGCAAAACTGGAGTTGATGGGAATTGCCGGGGGGGGGGGGGGGGGGCACACTCCACTGTTGGGAGTCATACCGAGCACAAAGGAAGATGGTTGTGTTAGTTGGAGGTCAATCATCTCCGTCCCAGAACATCATTACAGGAGTTTCTCAGGGTAGAGCCTGAGGCCCAGCCATCTTCAAGTGCTTCATCAATAACCTTCCTTCCATCAGGAGACATGTCAGGGGTGAAAGTGGGAATGTTCACTGACGATTGCACAATGTTCAGCACCTCCTTTTGCAACTCCTCAAACACTTAAGTCGTCCATGTCCAAATGCAGCAAAACCTAAACAATATCCGGGGTGGAGCTTACAAGGGGCAATTCACATTCACGCCACACCAGTGCAAGGCAATTACCATCTCCAACAAGAGACAATGAGAGAGAACCTAACCAACATTCAGCGGGAATTACCATAATTGAATCCTCTGCACTTGAATATTCTCCACTTGCCTGGATGAGCAAGGACCATTTGGAGCCCAGCTCCCAAATCACTCAAGAAGCTTGACGCAATCCAGGACAAAGCAGCATGCTTGATTAGCACCTCACCCATCACCACAAACATTTAGTGTCTCCACCACTGACGCACTGTGGCAGCAGTGTGTAACATTTAACATGCACTACAGCAACTCCCCCAGGCTCCTTCAACAGCACCTTCCCAACTGGTGACCTCTACCAGCAGATTATGGGAACATTACCACCTGCAAGTTCCCCTCCAAGCACACCCCATCCTGAATTCAAAATTTATCACCATTCCTTTACTATCACTGGCTCAAACTCCTGGGACTCCCTGCTGAACAGCACTATGGGTGCAGCTACATCACATGAATTACAATCGGTTCAATGAGGTGGCTCACCACCACCTTCTCAAGAGCAATTAGGATTGGGCCTACATCCCACGAAACAAACGTTTTTAAAAAAAACATCATTTAGATATTAATCTCAACCTTCAGTAGTTAGAATAACCAGCTATTAATAGATCAGGGCAAGTTTTATACAATTATACGATTGGACATCAGGAGTCAAGATCAAGTGCACAGGGCTAGAAGGGACAGAGAATGGGACAGTAAAGGAGGAGGAAAAGCTGACAATACTCTTCAAAGTACGTGCAAGATTAAAGGTAATAATCTGGGTTATTACCTGAGCTACAAACAAACTGGCATAGGGTAAAAAAAATAAGCAAGTTGAAAGCATTGGTCAAAGATTGCTGAGGGAGAAATGGGTTTCTATTCATGGGGCACTGGTACCAGCACTGGGGCAAGAGCAAGCTACACCATTGGGCTGGTCTGCATCTGAACCATGCTGGGACCAGTATAGTGGCAAACCATGTTACTGGGGCTGCAGAGAGGACTTTAAACTTAATAGCAGGGGCGAGGGTTCAAGAGGAGAGATTTGGAAAGTTAGAGAGAAATACAGGGTAGTGATAACCAAAGTGTGACACGAAAGGAAAGAATGTACAAGCATAAAGCATGCAGCAGCAAACAATCCAGGGAAAATTGGTAAAAAAAAGACAGAATTGAATGTTCTTGACCCGAGTGCAGGAAGCATTTGGAATTGGATGAATTGGCAGCACAAATAATATGATAGCCATTCAGAGACATGGTTGTCAAGGCGATAACGGCTGGGACCTGAACATTAAGTGGCATCTGACACTTCAGCAGGGCAGGAATAGAGGAAAAGGAGGTGGGGTGGTGCTATTGTTAATCAAGGATGAGATCAGTACAGTAGTGAGAAATGATCTTGGTTTGGACCGAGAAATGATCTTGGTTCGGAGGATCACAACGGAGAATCAGTTTGAGCAGTCATAAGAAACAGGTCATGGAGATGGGCAGCCATGATCTTATCCAATGATGGGCTGAATGGCCTACTCCTGCCCCTAATTTTCATGATCCTATTAAGGATGAAACCGTTTGTTCCTGAACATTCGACTAGAGTTAATCCATAGATCACAAATCATGGTTATTCACATTAAGTTTAGCTGCAAATGGGTGCTGTTGCTGCAGTTAGTAATCAGACAATGCTGCCAACATTTTAGTGGTGATGGGGGTGAGTTAGGAAGTGTATTAGAAGGGTCGAGTACATAAAGGGGTTAATGCAGGATAATCCAGAGTACACTACTTCCCACCTGTGTGAACACACCTGACCCAGAATCAGGATCAGTCTGGTTCAGACCCAGAATGGGGTCAACTTGATACCTGTACCTCCTACTGTAAATATGTACATAATTATGAGTTGTTAATAAAGACTTGCTGTCAACATACTCCAGGCAAGAAGCCTATTTCACGATGTTCAAAGCTAGATTCTTTTGGAAGCGTATATACAGCAAACTGTCTCAACATGATTAGGGTCGTGGGCTGCTGATCAGGGATGTAAAATGTTCACACACGGAATCAGCCAGGAAATGGAAAGTTGGGGGAATGTCTCTCTTGAATTCTATGTCAATGTTTGATTTCACAAAATACATCGCTGACTTCGCCAACAATTCCAAAAGCTTTCCTATCACTTTGGTCAAAGTAGAAAAAAATAATAATTCTGCTGTACAGCCACCTGGTGGTTAGGGGGCACAACTGCAAAATGCAGCAGTACAACAAGAACAACATCTTGTTTCTGACCAATAATGTGTGACCATTTGTATCGCAAACCTCCAGCATTATGCCATCTACATGTGTAACTGGTACTGACAGCACATGTAAGTACCTTCAAGATAGATTCTGCAAATTGCAGTGTTTGAAAGAACTGTTTTATATGGATTTTTAAATGGTAGATTAAGACCCAACTATATGAATATTGTACAGAGAGAGTCTGCGTGCGAGGGGGGGGGAGCGAGAGGCGGAGGAGGAGCGAGAGACGGAGGAGGAGCGAGAGGCGGAGGAGGAGCGAGAGACAGAGGAGGAGCGAGAGACGGAGGAGGAGCGAGAGACAGAGGAGGAGCGAGAGAGAGAGAAGAGGAGCGAGAGAGAGAGAAGAGGAGCGAGAGAGAGAGAAGAGGAGCGAGAGATGGAGGAGGAGTGAGAGAGAAAGGAGGAGCGAGAGACGGAGGAGGAGCGAGAGAGAGAGGAGGAGCGAGAGACGGAGGAGGAGTGAGAGAGAAAGGAGTAGCGAGGGAGAGAGGAGGAGCGAGAGGCGGAGGAGGAGCGAGAGGCGGAGGAGGAGCGAGAGGCGGAGGAGGAGCGAGAGGCGGAGGAGGAGCGAGAGGCGGAGGAGGAGCGAGAGGCGGAGGAGGAGCGAGAGGCGGAGGAGGAGCGAGAGGCGGAGGAGGAGCGAGAGAGAGAAGAGGAGCAAGAGAGAGAGGAGGAGCGAGAGACGGAGGAGGAGTGAGAGAGAGAAAGGAGTAGCGAGAGACGGAGGAGGAGCGAGAGACGGAGGAGGAGCGAGAGACGGAGGAGGAGCGAGAGACGGAGGAGGAGCGAGAGAGAGAGGAGGAGCGAGAGAGAGAGGAGGAGCGAGAGAGAGAGGAGGAGCGAGAGAGAGAGGAGCGAGAGAGAGAGGAGGAGCGAGAGAGAGAGGAGGAGCGAGAGAGAGAGGAGGAGCGAGAGATAGAGGAGGAGCGAGAGAGAGGAGGAGCGAGAGACAGAGAAGGAGCGACAGACGGAGGAGCGAGAGACAGAGGAGGAGCGAGAGAGAGAGAGGAGGAGCGAGAGAGAGGAGGAGCGAGAGATGGAGGAGGAGCGAGAGAGAGAGGAGGAGCTAGAGACAGAGGAGGAGCGAGAGAGAGAGGAGGAGCGAGAGACAGAGGAGGAGCGAGAGACAGAGGAGCGAGAGAGAGAGGAGGAGCGAGAGACGGAGGAGCGAGAGAGAGAGGAGGAGCGAGAGAGAGAGGCTGTGAGCGAGAGAGAGAGGAGGAGCGAGAGACGGAGGAGGAGCGAGAGACAGAGGAGGAGCGAGAGAGAGAGAGAGGAGGAGCGACAGACGGAGGAGGAGCGGCAGACGGAGGAGGAGCGACAGACGGAGGTGCGAGAGACAGAAAATATCCAATTTTTATTTCATACATTCTGCTTCTAATTCCTCCAGGATACCTTTTTATCGCACGGCCAATCCTCCCAACCTGCACATCCTTGGACCGTGGGAGGAAACCGGAGCACCCAGCGGTAACCCACGCAGACATGGAGAGAACGCGCAAACTGCAAGTGACCCAAGCCGGGAATCGATCCTGGGACCCTGGTGCTGTGAAGCAACAATGCTAACCACTGTGTTATCGTGCTGCTCCACACCCCCACTCCCCAGGATAACCTGGGCAGTTAACATGCAATATACTTGGTCCACATTATGAGAGCTTCCACTGTGACCATCGGCACCTGTGGCTGGCTGTGCAAGAGCTTTACACTCCTCTCAATTAACTAAATTGGCATCTATTTCCAGAAATTTGTTTGGTGAGGTTTAGTAAAAACTTTCATGTTCTGTTTTCAGTCATCTCAACGCTAAACAGGTTCTCTCGAAGCCCCATCCTGATTCCTGCAGTTTCTGCCTGGTCGTCTCAGGTGTTAAAAACTCATTAACGACCTACTTCAGAATATTGTCGCCCATGAGAAAAGATCCAAAGTTAAATCACACGTCATTCATTTTGATCCCACTCATGGTGAACTCAAATTAAGTGCTCAAGCAAATTTAACGAGTCAGGAATCACAGCCTTGATTAATTGTTGTGCGGAATCAAATAATTTCTCAAACTGTTCCAAAAAAAAAATCCCTCAATCCTTCCTAATCCCTTCCTACACTGGAGTTGGCAAACTGGCTATCATAATACAGTTCTCCATCGGTGTCCTCCATCAGCTCAGCCAAATAATCACATTTCTATGAGCTGTGCTTGAGTCTGCGTCATCCCTGACCTACATGTTTCATGGCAAGATTTTACCTCAGAATCAAGCGATATGAATGAAGGCAACAACATTTCACCCCCATCATAACTTGGAGAGGTTAGTTAGGTTGCACTGTACACAAATTAGTTACAGTATTCCGCTCCAAGTGGTTTACGGCAGTTCCACCTTTTTTTTTTGGAAAGAAAGGCTCAGGAAGTATCAGGACAAATTAAAAATAGATGAACATTCAGCAGCAGGAATAAAAATTCCAAAGGAATAAAGGCAGCTCACAAAACAACAGGTTAAAGGTTATAACGGAAACCAGGTATCAATGCATAAATGATCTTGAAATTAAAAATGCAATGAAGATTGATTGATCGCACGCAATCTTTTTTTAAAAAGGCAAGGTGCCGTAGAATGTTCACCATCAACACCATTGGCTTTATTTTCTGACATGGATTTCTTGCCCTCTTCCCCCACTCTCTGGGCTGGAGGATTCACAAGCAGTTGCCAATCAAACAGAACTTGCCCAGGAGGTAGCCACTTCTCGGTGCAAATAGTTGGATCTCTTCCCTAAGGGAAGCGCGCTAAATAGGACAAGGGAGGTCGAACTAAACAGGTAAAGCTCACAAGGCGTAACGCCACCATAGAGGGGGACGACGATGGCACAGTGGTTAGCATTACTGCCTCACGGCGCCGAGGTCCCAAGTTCGATCCCGGCAAAGGGTCCGTGTGGAGTTTGCACATTATCCCCGTGTTTGAGTGGGTTTCGCCCCCACAACCCAAAGATGTGCACGTTAGGTGGATTGGCCACGTTAAATTGCCCCTTAATTGGGAAAAATGAATTGTGTACTCTAAATTTATTTTAAAAAACACTGCCATCGAACATCCCTATATTGCTCGTAGCCACTCAACTTCCTGAATCCTAACCTTCACCCTGTTTACTATATCCATTGTGCTGTTCTCCATTTGCGAGAGGGCAGTGCATCCTACTAGTCTCATTCAACTTGAGCCACAGGGGATGGACGAGTTTAAAATCAAAATAAGAACCGGCTTCTGACGGACACAAGCTCAGTGCACTGCCTGATGAGGGCAGAGAGCCGGAGCTTCATAGCCCAACTTCAGACATCTCCAAATTGGTCATGTAACAAGACCCCCATCTACATTACTATGGTAAAATCTACAGTCAAATATAAAAACTATTTGCAGCTGTACTGCAGGCTTTCCCCCATCAATTGTAGCCACTCGACTTCCTGAATCTTAATTTAACCCCTCCACTGCACCCTTTGTATCTCGTGAAAAGCTTTCAGAGTAGCGTTTCTCAGTGGTATTAATGCATGAAGAAGCCCTTTCATTTACTGTCAGGCTAGGCTGTTTGAAATGCATATTTTCAATGTCTTTATTGCAAACTAACCTACTGCACGAACCAATATCTCATAGTCAATAGTTCCTGATAAAACTAAATTGCACTGAACAAAATGAGGTGTTGGATTTTATCTGGAAAAAAAGATTGGCAGCTTGATCGTCTGCCCTCATTTCCAAACGTACAACCGAGAGGTTAATTTTAGTGAAATCATCTCACAAACCGTGACTGGGGAATAGAATACACATGCTTAGATTTACGCTTCACAATTTGTCCCTGCAACGTCGTCAGAAATGGTAATGCTTTCACTTTCCTAACTCAAGGGTACTGCAGCCCCCTACTGTTACTCAGTGTAACTCTGCACTCAACGGGTATCAGGGAAAACTATTCTTGTGTCTTTTCGTCTTAGGGATGGAGGTTTTATTTTTGAGCCATTTGGGAAGGGCTGCTGGAGAAAAACCTCCCACAACATGTGAGTGGTCAACAATTACATTTTTCAAAAAAAAAAATCAAACATCTAATTAAAAAAAACAATTCATAGCTGATGCAATTAGTGCATCAAACCCTTTGCATCACCGATCTGACTTGCAAATTTGTAAGTGGCTTCTGCAATTAACTTGATGTTTAATCAATTATGCTACTCAAGTAATATTTGAAAGTTATGCAAATTATTAAACAAAAAAATCACTGTACAATCTCATTTCAAAGTTCACCTCAAGTTCCAATGTTTGTGCAATAAAACAAATTGTTAGAAACGATGTAAAGAGTGCTGGCAATAATTGTAAATACGCATGTAAAGTTGTGTATAATTCTTATTACTAAACATTAAAAATCCCAATAAGAACACTGAAAAAAATGTATGATACACACGAATACAAATAATGTAAGGAAACAAAAGTACAGGGACCACTGTCACAGACAGTTTGTGATACTTGTGTCGGTGCTGTTATTATTTTGGTAATTATTATTTTTCTGTAAAGTTTTGATATTTAAAGTGCAAAAGTTCCATTAAAACATTTTTTAAAAACAAATTGTATATAAATAGCTGAGCTTATTGTTTACTAATTTAATAAGGAGTATACAACTACACAAAATACTACCACATCTACAAATTCCTAAAATAAATGCAGAAACCCGTGACGGGCACATCAAAGTCTGATGGTTTCGCAAAGACGTTGGATTCCCAGACTGTAATTTAACAGCTACAAAGTTGGCCATTTGAATTCAAGACTTTTTTTTCCTGGAAGAAGCAGCTATGACTGCTTCAAGATGTCATTTACTCCCAGGACCCAAGAAAAAATGGATGTCCCAGCACAAAGCTCCAATCTAGGTTAATGTTATCCTAGTGGTATTTTCTTCAAAGCTGCATATAATACATATTTATTCTGCTTCAATTCCTGCAAGAAAACATTTATAACGCTCGTGTCATTTTCAAAATACACTTTGTAACATCAGCATCAACAGCTGCCAACTACAACACCCTTGAATGCACCTCCAACGCACTGACCATTTCCCTGAATACATTTCCAATTCGAGTGGGTCACTTTTTCCCTCGTTAGTATTTTGCATGGTCTGCAACATTGGTAATTCCTTTGAATTGATATTTAATGAAATGTGGTTAGCCCATTAGTAATCATTAAAACTGTGCAAGGTATAACTCAACCATAACTTGCTAACTTAACCCAGTTTTTGTTCTGTTGCTTTACTTGAGCTTGAGGGAGGACAGTTGACTGCGACATCACAATTCCTTGACCTGTGGGAGATAAATGGTGCCGGATCTTGTACACGTAACTGAACAGAGGGGACCTGGTCTTAATGTCTCATTCAAAATATGGCAACTCCAAAATAGAACACTCATTCATCACATTACTGAAATATTTGTCTGGATTGCATCCTCAAATCTGTTGTGAATCTTGAGCAAAACCTTCTTGACGCGGAAGCTACCAAGTAATCAGAAACTACCCAGAACAATGGACACCAATAAGTAAATGACAAGGCAGAGATTTCACGTTTGAGATCATCCACGACTACATTTCAGAGAATTGTGCTTATTGTTGGGTAAATCGGGGTGTGCAACTCAAACCATTTTCAAATTCCTACAAGTTGACAACTTGGTGGGCCCAGTCTCAGGATTTGGAATACATAACCTGCACTGCCACTTGTAGCCTGCTCAAAGAACACTGCAATGAGAGGGGTTCCATCTTTCAAAGAGCAAGTCAAGTCAAAACTTTAGGTGGATATTGAAGCTCGCATGTCATGACTTGAAGAGTCGGCAACTGCCCCAGCATCCCGATTCATATTCGCCCTTCAATCAACATCAAAACAGATTAACTGGCCAATCAGCTCACTTGATATCTATGGGATCTTGCTGGGCAAAAATGAGAATGAGCTGGCATGTTTCTTATAAAACAGTCACTTTTGGCAATATTTGCAGGCAATCATTGAACCTGGGAATGACATTGATTTGTGCAAAAGTCCTCTCAAGCAGCTAATTCAGCGTGCACAGATAGATGGTACAATTGTAAAGAACATGCATGCAACATCCTTCTGACACACCAGGGATCTCTTTCAAAGACAAAAATGAGCAAGAGCACAAATTAAATACCTTTATCTTTTGTTGGTTTTAGAAAGTCCCTGTGACATCTTTGGGTGAAACTGCTGCGAAAGAGTTACAGAGCGAGCATGTCCACGTGTGCAGGTTAACGCGAGAGTGGATAAGTCATGAAGACACAGCAAAAGCTGTCTAGTTATGACAACTGTGTATGTTCATTCAGGTCCTTCATATATATGACTGCACCAAGCTACTGTCAGAACCTGCATTGTTTCTCAACGCAAAACCACATTCTCAAGGGCAACTAGCAGTGAGCAATAAACACTGGCCTTGATAGTGAAAACCAAATCCAGGGAATGAATGAAACTGTCCTCTCAGCAACTCTCAACTAAAAGCACTTCAAAATGAAACTCAACAGTAACACAAAAAACAACCAATAAAACAAGGGAAAGAGGTAGTGTGGCAGATCATTGTACTGAAAGAGTCGATAAACTTTTCTGTATGTAAGAATAGGACAAAATAAAAGTTCAACTAATTGAATAAAGATACAAGGTACATTAAAAATAGATTATAGTTATATAATAATTACAATTAGTAACTATTAATTTTGGGGCATTGTCTGCAGAACTCCAAATTCATAAATGCCTAATAATAGCACACAAGGCTAAGGACTGCTGCTGTTTGGTTCCACAGGCTTTCATTTAGAGAACTGAAATTCATGACAAAGCAGTCCAACGGTGGCCTAAATCAAGATTCAGTATCGAAAGTAATGCAAGCTGTAATCTGTAGTGTAAAACGAGAAGCAGCGATACGGCAGCTATGTTAAATATGAATTTTGACTGGCTTATTATGCCGTCTTGTGAGGTGATCTAAAGCGTCATTGTTATGCTGACAAAACGTGAACATTTTAAATTCTGCCCCACTTATCATGGAACAGTATCTGCCCCATGTTTTTTTATTTGCTTCTAAACACAGAATTGGTACTTTGTTGTTAATTCCACGCACAACTGAAATCTAATAGCAGATTTATCGCATTGAGGAGACAGTGTGTTATTTCTGGGGCAGTGCTAAGAGACACTTGCCACATCAGAGTTTATGTCTCAAGGTGCAATTTTTTTCATTAATCACTAGATCTAAGTAAATAAAATTTGTTTCATGGTGGTTTCGGATGAAAACACAGCATAATCCAACTGAAGTTCCCGAGTCTGGAAACGGGACATCTCACAAGGTAAACCATCCAAAGGGCAGAGTTTTAAACTTTAATCTATGGAATGCCCGGATGGTGATAGTTTCAAAATGGAAAGTGTATTACACCGAACAGTTAGGAAGATTAACATGTGCCATGTTTGATTTTAAATTCGAACTCCTTTCAATGAGTTGAATTAAACGTTTGCTAATTTTCTCCCCTCGTCTCCCAAAAGTATTCATGGCTTGCAGGATTACTGCTTCACCAGGACTTACAAATCTTCTTCATCCTGCCATTATGGGAGTGAGCAGTGGCATTGAGAGCTGACAGCCTGTCCTCTGGGATGGGCACTTTGAGGAGAACCTGATGTTGTCAACAGCTATTTGTTTATAGCAGATATTACAAGGTAACCAATAGCAGCAGGAATCCAGGCCAATATTCTCGCTAACTCTCAAACCAATTGCACCTAACTGAGCCTGACTGCATCTGGAACCCACCGGCCTGGGATGGCCTGACTCCTCAACGGATAAACTCGAGAGCTTTCGGGAAAGTTCTATAAATACAGTTTTTCAGACTTTTTCTCAGTTGGATCGCAGCTTTGTGCAAAGGCAAACAGCTGCATTTCCAATCATCAAAAATGCATCTACCAGCTCCTACCCAGGGTGCAATTTAACAGCCTCATTCCGCCCAACGTGGTGTCAGGGTGACACAGTTGAATCTCGCAATAGGCCTCTCGCGAGATTCGCGACGCTTGAAACATCTCGCGAGATTCAACCAAACCTCGCGAGACACTGTCATCCAGATCCATGTGGCTCATTTAAATACGCATTCACCAGATTCCCCCAGTGCCCAGAACCTAACGGCCTCACCAGGGCACTGTTTAGTACTGGTCCACACAAACGTGGACAAGGCATAACAGCACCTCAGGGGTCTTCCAGACCATTGGAGGCCCTTGGGTAGTCAGGGAGAGGGCAGGATTGAACCCTGGCACTCCCGCTTGTACTTAGCCGCTGCCGGGGTGGCACGTCCAGGCTGGCAGGGATACTCCCAAGGGTCAGGACCCGAGGGGAGCCATGAAGGGGCCTCATAAAAAGGTTGTGGGAGGATGAAGGGGGTGGTCCTGAAAAGGTTGTTTGCGGGGCCCTCAGTGACCCCATAGCACTTTGTGGGGGGGGGGGGGATGCCCATGTGTCTGGGGCGTGTGGGGGGGCGACCCCAAGGACAATTGGGGCACCCTTTCAAATCAGCGGCCCTATTTCACCAGCGAGTTCAGCTGACCACTGCTGGAAAGATTTTTTAAGTGTGGGCTAGATCGGGGAGAAACTCACCCAAAATGATGTTTTGCTTGAATTCTGCCCCCAGCTTTCCCATGGGTAAGATGAGAACAGATTAAACATTGGCCTTTCATCTTCGAGTTAAAATCTAGTTGTGAGATGAGCAGACAGTCGCCTGTGCCTGCCGAAGATGAGGTTAAGCAGTCTCAATCAGGGCAAGAACTCGCATCATAAAACTGCTCGGAATTCAGCAGTAACTGGTAATGCGCACAGATGGATTCCAGGATGATTAGCCCCTGAAATGGTGAAACGTGATGCAGTGAAAATGTTCTACAGGTGGATTTAACTCACATTGTTAGGGCAGAAGTGTTGGCATGTGTATCGGGCCAGGGAGTGCCAGAAGGCAACACCATCCAAATGGGAAGAGTTATATTCCCCAACAGTAATATCCCTCACATTAAATTGGAAAAACAGAGATGAATAACTGCAGCCTGGAAATTATGCACAATTAATGTTACCAAACATTGTTTGTTTTGCACCCAAGCCTCATCAACGTTCAAGTATAATCTTTGACCAGAACACCAATGCCCAAATCAAATCCCTCCTCCCTCCATTTTGATGGCGACATTTAACCTATTTTGAAACAAACAAATGGGTTAATGCCAGTGTTAAAATGGGAGGAACATGACATAAGTGCATGCAATGTTTTTACAGTGTTACTCAGTGAGTTGTAGGTTTTTATAGATTTTCCTAATTGATGAAACTCAATCGATGAAACACTAAACTGAAATTATGTGAGCACAGTCTCTAGTACATTTCTGCACATGACTATTTTATATTCGTTACTGTTGCCAAGTTTTACAACACCACTGGAATATTACACAAACCTAATTTAATTTTCAATCTGTTTTGTGGCATATTACAAAGGAACTACTGCCTATGGGGACATAAGCTTTAGGGAAGCAAGACATCATTACCTCATTTGGCACTATTTGTAACACTAACAACTACTGGTGGTAACAAAAAGCCAAATCCCTGTAACACGATTTGTTCCATTGGTAATAACAATTGGTGGTGTGTTGCATAACATCAAGTTTGATTACAAAATTATTTCCTGTTCTACATACACACACTGACACCCCATTACAGCAACATCAATTCAATCCATTCTTAAAATCTGTATTTATACAGTGCTGCACTATTCTTTCGGGAAGATACTTCATACACTGTGAAAGTGCAGATATTGTTACATTTGTTAAAGTGGCAGCTACGTTACGCAAGAGCTGAATGACGGCTGAATTTATTTTTGTGTTGTTTTTTGAAACTCGTCAAGGCGGATCTGGAAAAAGCCTTGTTCCTCTTCAGATAGTGCATGGGACCTTTTATGGACACCTCAGCAAGCAGAGAAGGCTTTCATTGAATCTCAGGTGGGTCCTTCAAACAATGAAGCAATGTTGGAAAGGTGAAAATAAAAATGCTGACTACAGCGGAGCTTGGCTTTGTATTTTACGCTCAAGCAGCTAAACCACAGCATGTGCCCCCAATATCCATCCAAGTCTAAAGCCTGGATAACCAAGTTTCTATGTGTTTTCATATGCCTTACTTGCTGTTTTTTGATATTGTGGGCCAGCAGGCTAATGAAGAGCTGATCTTAGCATAGTATGTTGACGACACTCAGCTCGTCTCTATGCCACCCCTGTTTTCCCATGCCAGATGAGCCACAATCTTCCCCAGTTGAACACTGGGAAGATCAAAGTTATTGTCTTTGGCTCCTGTCAACTCCCTGCTCTCACCACTAAATCCATAGCTCTCACTGACCCCAGTTTGTGGGCACCAGTACCAAACAGCACTCGCCCGAGCTCCCCGAGGCAAAGAGAATGGATCCCAAAGCCTCTGATACCTTAAAGTAAGGTTTACTGCCTCACTCTAATATGCAGATTTTCTACAAAGTGATCCAGCTCATTGTGGGCGGGATTGCCCTGGCAACGTCTCGGGAGATTGCGTTGAATCTCGCGGGGCATTGAGAGCCGGGTAGATGGGGCCTCCCGGCTTTCACCGACCACGCTGCACCGCAGAGAGATGCTTTCCCGGCGCAGCATGGCCGGAGGATCACTTCTCTCAATTTACACTCATTCAAATAATAATCTGCTTTCCTAATTTTGCTGCCAAAGTAGATAAACTCATATGTATCCACATTAAATAGCATCTGCCATGCATATGCCCACTCAATCTGCCTTCCTATTTTTGCTACCGAAGCGGATAACCTCACATTTATCCACATTATACTGCATCTGCCATGCATGTGCCCACTCACTCAGCCTGTCCAAATCCCACTGAAGCATCTCTGTACCCTCTTCACAGCTCACCCAACTTTGTATCATCTGCAAATCTGGAGATAATACATTTAGTCCCCTCGCCCAAATCATTAATATATAATGTGAACATTTGGGGCCAGAGCACAGATCCCTGCAGTACCCCACTAGTCACCGCCTGCCAATTGGAAAAAGACCCATTTATTCCAACTTGTTGTTTCCTGTCTGATGACCAGCTTTCTGTCCATCTCAAGACACTACCCGCAACCCCACGCGCTTTAACTTTACATATAAATCTGCATGTTGAGACCTTGTCAAAAGCCTTCTAGCAGTCTAAATACACCACATCCAATGGTTCTCCCTCGTCAGCTCACTAGTCACAACTTCAAAGTAATGTCAGTACATTTGTAAGCACGATTTCCCTTTCATAAATCCATGCTGACTGTATCGGATTACACCACTGCTTTTCAAATGCTGTGCTATGAAATCCTCGATAATGGACTTGAGCAACTTCCCTACTATCGATGTTCGGCTCACTGGTATATAGTCCCCATTTGCTTTCTACTCTCCTTTTTGAATAGGGGGGTTATATTAGCTACCCTCAAATCTCTACCCTCCAATCTTGGAACCATTATTCCAGAGGCAAAAGAATTTTAGAAAATTACCACCAATGAACCTACTATTTCGAGGGCCACTTCCTTAAGTACTCTGGAACGAAGACTATCAGGCCCTGGAGATTTATTTGCCTTCAAACCTATTAAATTTCCCCAAACCATTTTCTTACTAAAACTAATTTCCTGCTGCTCCTCACTGAAACCTGTGTTCCATCAGAACCTCAGGTACATTATTTGTGTGTCTTTCTTTGTGAAGACAGAAGCAAAGTATGAATTTAGTTCCTCAACCATTTCTTGGTTCCCCGTTATGAAATCCCCCATTTGTGAATGTAAAGGGCCAACAGTCGATTTTGTCCATGTTTTTCTCTTTACATACCGATAGAAACTTTTACAGTCCGATTTTTAATGTTCATCTGTGTAACGCTTACAATTCATGCTTTCTGGCTTATAGCTTCCTGTTTTCTTTCTCCCACCTTTCTTGCATATCAATGTTACATTGGCCAACTTTCAATCCGTTGGAATAATTCTCGAATTTAGGGAATGTTGGAAAATCATAGCAAGCACATCTACTCTCTCCGAAGCTATCACATTTAGAACCCTAGATTGGAGGTATTTGTTGGATTTGAGCCTCTTGTGTTTCTTTGGTATTTCTTCCCTACTGATGTTAAATTTCTTTAATTTCCTCACACTTTATAGCCCCTAGGTTGCTGGTGAGGAACTTGTGTCTTCTGCTGTGAAGGCAGACACAACATACCTGCTCAACGTCTTTTGTAGTTTCCTCATTTCCCATGACAATTTCTCCTGTCTCGACTCAAAGGGAGCAACATTTACCTCCTTTTTTTAAAAAAAAAAAAATTCATTTTGATATGCCTGGCTGGATTACTCTTGTATATTTTTTCCCTTTTTGGTAAATTTCTGGTAGCTCTTGACTGGTTTCTACAACTCCCCTAATCATCAGGCTGACTACCTTTTCCTGCAACAACATAAACCTCTTCTCTTAATCCAATATCAGCCTTATCCTCCTTAGTAGGCGAGGGATAGATCCTTTTTGCTGAGTTCTTTGATTTTCCAATGGAAAGTATTTTAGCTGAACATTTTGAATTGTTTCTTTAAATGTTTCCCACCATTTATTCACTGCCATTTAATCCATTTACCCAAACAACTATAGCCAGCTCTCTCCTCAAACCCATGTCATTGGCTAAATAAAGATCTTATTTGCATACTCAAAGCATTATATTGCTTTTGTTACAATCTCCAATTTTTTTGTTGTTTAATGCTCTATCCAACAGTAAACCAACTCTATTAGGGGGCTTATAAACTACTCCCACCAGCATTTCCTGACGCTCATCTCCACCCACACCGATTCCACTTCCTGACAGAAAACGAGACAACAAAAAATTGCTACAAAGTGAGACAAGAGTGGTGAGGATCAGGTTAGATATATCGAGACGCAGGGCCTATCTATGGTCCACCCAATACCAACCAGGCCCACCCAAACCCTGCCCACATTCAGACAAAATGCAACACCAGCACACAGACACAAACGGTGGAATAAAGTGCAGCATAAAAGCACACGCGACAAAGGAGAACAGCCACAAAACAAGGCACCAGAATAACAGTAAGAAATGGATAAAGTGAGCAAACTTGGGACAATATTCAAAACATCACGCGGACTCGAATTATTTTGATAAATGTTTGCTGGGGCCCAACCAAATTTACATTCCAAGCAGCATCACAGAGAAGGTGGTGTGAGAAGTTCTTTAAATGTTTGCGCTCAAGTCAGACTGGGGTAACAGATAGAAAGGGGCTTTGATTCTGGATATTAAGGTTATATGTTGGGCTAGAGCAGTTAATAAGGTCACAAAGTAAGTTAAGTGTATTAATTTGTACAGAAATTCTCAAGTACTCACTAATTGTTATAAACAAGTACATCGAACTTGGAAGATAAGCACTCCCTTGTTTTCATTCCAAGATGGTGATATTCATTTAGGAATTCTACGTTTGTGCCTCATTTCCATTTGTCATCTTAATTTCCCATCATTGTTGACAAAGTTTGGTGCGTGCCGAGAGGAACCATTTTGAATAAAAAAGTGTTAATTAAAATTCACCCCCTGAACAAATCCGTTTCCTTTTCGAAACAGGATACAATAACTCAGTTTGCTAATCTACAGCAGTAAACTGGGGAACCCTCCTCAGAAGGGAGGCACAATGACAGATGTGCTCCAGCAGTGATTGTGCAGCTTCAGGCACACTGCCAATAGGCACTTCTCCAAGAGAGTCAGCTCTGTATCAATTGTGGATAATGAAGCCTTCTTCAGGCAAGAGCATAAGCTATCAATAAAATGGCATAAAGCCACTCAAACTAGAAAATTGCTGTGTAACTTCTGGCCAGTTGCAAAGCTATGTAGAGACAGCAAATTAGGTTGACAAAACTGAAGCCATTCAAAACACATGGAAGTGCTAACTTGTTTCGCTGTCTGGAAGCTTATTGGTGAGTTAAGGTCATCTGACCGTCTGGCAGAGTGAAAATAATAGAAGTCTCTTGGAGAAGGGCAGCAACCATTGGATACAGACCAAGATGCCACTACCACACACAGGGTCAGTATTGTTCACGATTATTCATCTTCTCTCTCGGTGCATTTATCATTCAATTAAGTCTGTGTTCACACCAAGCTCAGC
Organism: Scyliorhinus canicula; assembly: GCF_902713615.1. Classification (NCBI taxonomy): domain Eukaryota; kingdom Metazoa; phylum Chordata; class Chondrichthyes; order Carcharhiniformes; family Scyliorhinidae; genus Scyliorhinus; species Scyliorhinus canicula. Next base: position 179,119,106 of record NC_052152.1, read on the forward strand.
AGAAAAGAGCCTTCAATCAGACAGCAAACCTTACCAACACCATACCTCAAAGCGGTTCATAGTTGTCACTCGAGCTTTGTCTTTCAGCAAAAGAGTACTGTTTGCAAATGTTTGGCAGCTGTTTTGCTCCTCGAGGGGGATATAGGAGTGTTTGTCTATTACAGCAAATCTCATTGCTTTTTGGTTGAGGAGCTTAATTCATTCAACTTGATCACTCTCTCCTTTATGTGTTTTGTTTGTCAGATCATTGTACTGTACTTCAACAGGAAAAGTTTCACATGCGCTGACAATGAAAAAGAGTCTGGAACATAACAGCTATACCAAGCTCTTTTGGAAAGAAGAGGTGCATTTTCATAAAATGCACAGATATTATTGCCTGATAAACTTCAATGAAGTTCGGGTTAAACCTTTGAAAAATCAAAGAATGCGTTAACTACAATACAGATCTACAATCAGGTCATGTTGGACTCAAGACACGTGCAGCCGAGGAGAGAGCTACATAAACAGCCCTAATACTTGGCAGTGAAGTTAGGCAGTGTTAACAATCTAAAAGTGAAATGTCAAAATCTTCGAATGTTAACTCGTGAGTAGTCTTTTGTCAAACTGGTGATGCATTGGACTTGGATTCAACAATCAGTCTCGTCTTTCATGAATCTTGCCTAACCCAATACAATTTCAATTCTTCAGTAACATAGCTCAGCGAGCACCACTGTCCTATCCCAGTTGACAAAAGCTAAACGGTTAAGTCTCCAGATTCTGCTTAGAACATAGAACATACAGTGCAGAAGGAGGCCATTCGGCCCATCGAACCTGCACTGACCCACTTAAGCCCTCACTTGAACACTATCCCCTTAACCCAATAACCCTTCCTAACCTTTTTGGACACGAAGGACAATTTAGCATGGCCAATCCACCTAATCAGCACGTCTTTGGACTGTGGGAGGAAACCGGAGCACCCAGAGGAAACCCACGCAAACACGGGGAGACGTGCAGACTCCGCACAGACAGTGACCCAGCGGGGATCAAACCTGGGACTGTGGCGCTGTGAAGCCACAGTGCTAGCCACTTGTGCTACAGTGCTGCTTAGGTAACACCAGATTTTATAGCCTTGGAATTACATCATGAAATAACAAATTTTACGTGAATATTGCCTACTTTAATATAGATATATTTAAATTAAACGGGTTATGTGCCTCGCCTAAAATAAAAGAGTGCAGTATTTAGATGAAGTGTGTGAAACCCTTTGGTTTCAATTACAAATTAATATTAGTGGCATTGAAAACATTTATATTTTAGAAGACCACTTCTAGCCTGATTCCCCATGTGAAAGGCAGCTAGCTGAAAGCCAAATGTAAAAGCACTAGGACTTGCCAGGATTGGGTACCAGCAGGACCAGATGCTGGGCTTAACAAACCCTACTGCCTTACATTCGTTTTGGAGTCAACTGCACCATACCTGCAGTTGGGTAGACAGTACCACTAATACAATCATAAACATTACTGAGTCCAACCATGTGAGGGAACTAAACAACAAGATTACTGACTAACTGGGAAGACGCAAGGACAGTTTTGTTTTAAACGTTAAGTGCCTTTATGCCCTTTTACGACAAGTTAATGTTTCTGGTCGAAGGCATCGTTTGATCAAGTGTTGACATACCTCCTGGGTTGATGATTACAGCACTGAAATTACTGTTTGATAATATTATTACTGGCCACGCATGGATCAGAATCCGCTGTCCACTATTTTCAGAAATGTTAAGCTACTTAATATAAATAGATGATTGCCTCTAAAAGGATAGACAGAAAAACACCATATGAACACATCTGCCTTCTAATATCGGCAACAGAAATGTCCACCTTTTGATCCACTGTTCATTCAGTTTCTTGTATTATTAATCAGTTCCATCAAATTAGTCTGGTCAGTAACCAGCTCTTTTCTTCTCCGGTCCCCCGGCAGTCACTTATGTCATTAAATCTTCATCATTTAAACAAAACTAACAGACAAAATCTCTATTATGATTAACACCTGACAGCACTTGAAGTCATTACTGATTTTAGGACTCCACCCCTTCACCTTATATTTGTAGAAACAGTGGACTGAAATAACTGAACCAATTGTCTCGATTTGCTTTGCTGCCCACTTACCTAATCATTACCCTGCCATGGCAATAGTGGATGTCAAATACTATCAAGTACAGTGTTTACACACCTTGAACTGTCAATTTCCCTCCAGCCTTGATCAGGGTCTCTAAAATCTCCAATTCATTTACAGAATCAGATCATGTCTCCTTGCCGTAACATTCTGAGAGCACATGAAAATGAAATGAGATGAAAATCGCTTATTGTCACGAGTAGGCTTCAATGAAGTTACTGTGAAAAGCCCCTAGTCACCACATTCCGGCGCCTGCCCGGGGAGGCTGGTACGGGAATCGAACCCTGCTGCTGGCCTGCTTGGTCTGCTTTAAAAGCCAGCGATTTAGCTCAGTGAGCTAAACCAGACCATCAAGTCTATGCTAGTGTTTCTCTGCCCACTTTCATTGTCTTCCCTCAAACAACTATAATTCTCTTGCAAAGGAATGGATGCATTTTGCCCCAATGACAACATAACTACCTTGAGTTAATCAAATCTGACCCTCCCTTTAATTCTTATTATTTAAATGTTTGCGTATTATTACAATCTCACTGCCCAGTAGAAAAATTGCATCAGTATTCACTACTTTAATTTCAACCTTGAATAATCGCCTCTTATCTTTGGTCAGTGGTGAACCTAAAGCTGAATCCCTGCATGCTGTCGAAACAAATCAGACAGCTTTAATTATTTCTTCTAATAAAAAGAATGACAACACAAATACAACACAACCAAAAGCATCATCGACACAAATAAGCTTTCAAACAACAGCTTTCCTCGGATCCAGGTCAGTCATTGCAAATCAAGAGAGAATGATAATTGTATTTATTATTTGCAGGGGGCAGGGAAAGGGTTGAAATACTGAAGTGAAATCAGCAAATGTATCCCAGCTAAAAGTTTAAAGCAGCCATTCAGAAGCGAGACTAATGTGAGAATGACCGAGGCTGAATTCTTCAAAAGTAGGCTTAAAACCACATCCTTACAAATGTTACAGGGAATAGTCATTGGAGTGGGGAGTTTTTGAAGGGACGGGGCAGTGGTTTAAGTTTCTGATCACAACAGCACACACCAAATCACAATTGAAAGATTTGCACATTGTCAGCCAGGTTATGTTTGTCTCACAGCCCCATGCTGTTTGTATCTACTGTATCATGCAATTTGAAAAACAATTTATTTTTGTTCATACCTCACCATAAAACTGCACACCTCTTGGTTTTCACATCCGATCAAAGTTCTTTAACCAGATAACCGCATGCTCGCAGCATTACTGCCTAAGTTACCTACCTCCCCCACTTTGGACTAACAAGACTAGACTCCACTCAATCACAGTCTAATAGGTGGAAAATTTAGCCTGTAATTCCCACATCCTAATTTCTCTGTAAGCTTCAAGCAAGTGTATTTAGGTCAGGTTGGTGCAAACAGTTTCTTCCAAATACCTCCTCTGCTCGAGGACAAGAATCAACTTTTTCTTCTGTTTAATCCCAATTCCTAGCAGGGTAAACCAGAACTGTTTTATCACAAAGGAGATTCAAATCAACTTGGATCAGCACAATTTAAATTGCGAGTTTAATTTGGTTAGCTTGATGTCAACAGCTTGGGTTCAATTCCTCTACTGGCTGTGTTAGTTCACTGAGACCTACCTCCTCACCCTGCCCCACGCTTGATCATCAAGCTATATAACCAATTGCCTCTCCCACGCTCTCTGATAAGAGAGATACCTGTGGTCCTTAGTGGATGGACTATGGCTAAATACTGTGGGGTACAACAGGTTCTCATTGTAAACGAAGCACAGGAACAGCAGATATCAACTTCCTTTGCTCCAATCTTTCAAGGCTCTGCTTACTTTTTAAAATGCCAGAATTACGTGGGATAGTCTGCTGTGCTATGTCTCACCAACATTTAGGCAGAGAAAACTAGAATTCCTGACACCCGAGCTCCTGAAACAACATACATAATTATCACAAAATTCAGAATTGTTGCAATGCAGGAGGCCACCATTCAGCCCATCACAACTCCACCTACTCTCAAAATGAGTTCACCAGGTACCATTCACCTTCAACATTAAAAAATGTCCCCTGGTATTCCATATGTTCCAGGTATTAATTACTTTTTAAAATAAATTTGAAGTAACTCATTCTTGTTTTCCAAATAAGGGGCAATTTCAGCGTGGCCAATCCATCTACGCTGCACATCTTTGGGTTGTGAGGGTGAGACCCATGCAGACAGGGTGAGAGAATGTGCAAAGTCCACATGGGTAGTGACCCGAAGCGGAATCGAACCCGGGTCCTCTGTGCCGTGCGGCAGCAGTGCTAACCACTGCACCACCCCGTTCCAGGTATTATAACTTTACCACACCTCCACAGGGAAATGCTTACAATTTTCCACTCCCATTGCAGACTTCTGACAATGGGAAATAATATGTGCAGCGGGGCACACATTTCTCTTCCAGCAGAACTTCACTCCAGTATATAGTTTCATTGCATGAAGCAAAGTGCCACATTCGCTCCACAGCAAAATTAATAAATTATGAATATAGCTTGTGTGTTGCTTGCTGGCATAAAGATTCAACTGGTCTGCTGTCAATAAAATTATAGAAAATGAATCTTTCAATCAGCAGGTTTAATGTGCGGAGTTAGCTGATCTCAGTGGGGTTGATGGCTGGGCTAAAACTGGCCTCTGCACCTGGACTTTGGAAGCGAGGAGACGCCGAACGTTCCTGTTTTGACAACAATCCAATCATCTCAATGGAAAATGCTCAATGTATGAAGACCAGTTGAGATAAAAACCAGGGCTGGTTCATTAATCCTCACAGTCAAACTATCTGCTGGCACTCACTGTCTCGGTTCATTCATAAAGAAGGGCCACCAGGTACAGGAGGGTTGCTAGTATCTGTGACGCTGGACTCCAGCTGAGTCAACACCTTCAACAGAAGGGAGTGTGAAAAAAAAACTAAAATGGAGAAATCTGCACCTTCAGCAGCTCAGTTTGTAAAATGTTGCTCCTCACTCCCAGATGTTATGACCACACATGGCTTTGCAATGTTCATACTATATCCAGATTCTACTATTGTTATTATAGAAGATGCCTGATTTTTTTTAGTGGTTTTAAATGATTTTTCTTTCCCGCAGAACATGAAGCAGTGGAATTGTGGACAGAAGTACTACCAATTGTGGCTACCTGAACACAACTAGTGTTATAAAAAGTGCACTTTACATGCTAACAGAAAAGGAAGAGAGGGGGAATTCTGAACTCCAGCAGTTATGTCGGTCTTTAAGAGGTTGCTGTGCTCACTGACAACGTAATTTAATTCTATCCTAAGCACTACCCATCTACTCCAGTTCCTTCCCTGTTCTTGCTTACCCATTTTCCTGACGTATATCCTCCTACAGTTGCTTCCGTTTGTCTCCCAAAATTGCCATACCCTCTTCTTGGATGAATCCTTCTGATCCGTGCAAAACAGATCAAAGGGTTTCTCTTGCATGACTTGTTTCCCTGCATTCAGTCAGTCAACATCGAACTTGAATAGCCTCTCATGCTTTTCCCGAACTCAGTCTTTGTCAAGATTTTCAGAGCACTTCTCAGAGCACCAATGATCTTCCAATAATAATGTAAATTAACTAACTTGAATTGCAATATTACCATTCTGCTGTGTATACTTTAATAAAATAAAAAGGTCATTTCGGATGTACAGGTGGTAGAACAATCACTTATTTGAGGGTAAGTGAAGGGAACTCAGTAGATTTAACATATTTTGACTCCAGCAAAGTCTTTGACACAGTCGGCATAGGAAATGACTTCACAAAATTGCAAGTCAAAGCAATACGGAGGGTGTGAAGTAGATAATTAGTGGGGTTAAAAGAGAGAGGGTTTCAGAATGAGCTGAGACAGGGACAAAGTTTTGTAATGTTACAAAGATGGAAGTAGGTGATGGTGTGAAAGCTCATCCTGAGGTCAAATATGAAAGGTTCTGAATAGTCTTGTTTTGTGTCAGACAATAGGCAAGGAGAGGAATGGGGGTCGGTGATAGGTGACCAGAGTTTGGAGCAGCACAGAGAACATTCGCTCAGTCTTTTGAATGTGCAACTGCAGGATATTTCTGTTCATCTTGTACTGGATGTCAGAAGCAATCGAATGGTTGAGCAACAATGGAAGAGCAGAGCGAGGTGGTAGTGGTGAAGTAGAGCTGGCTGTCGTCAGTGTACGTGGAAACTACCGCTGTGCTTTTGGATGATGTTACTACGCAGATTAGAAAAAGGGGGAGGCCAAGAATAGATCCTTGTGAGACGCAGTATGCAACAGCACAGGAGCAGGAAGAGAAGACATTGCAAGTGGTACTCTGGCAATGATTAGACAGATAAGGATGGAATCAGGTGAGTGTGGTCCGAACCAGCTGGATGACAGTGGTGAGGCACTGGAGGGGAATGGTTTGGTCAACCATGTCAAACACTGCAGACAGGCCAAGAAGGGAAAGCTTATCTGTACCACTGTCACACAAGAGGTCACTTGTGACTTTGTTCAGAATTTGTTTGGGACTCTGGCAGGGATAGAAAATGAAATGGAGGGAGCAAAATGTGGAAGTTATGATAAAAGAAGGGACAAATTTGGGCAGCAACACTTCAAAAGAATTGAGAGAGGAAAGGGAGGTTTGAAGATAGGCTGGCAGTTTGCAAGGATGGTACAGTCAAGGTTTGCTTCTTTGAAAAAGGGGCTGGTGAAGGCAGATTTAAAAAGGAGAGAGGGGCAACACCTGAAGAGAGAAAACCATTAACAATACTCGCTAACAAAGAGGGAAAGCTGGATGCTCACTAGATTAATAGGAATAAAGGGAACAAGAGGTGGGTCTCCTGAACAAAGTGACTTTGGAGAAGGCATAAGGTGATATAGGAAGAGAAACAAGGCAAAGAACGGAGTTCAGGACTAGCAGGAATCTCTAGAGGTTTGCCTTTAAAGTTCCATTTTTGAAAAAATATACAGAAATTTATTTGCAAAAACAATTAAGTGTGCCACGGATATATCACTTTGCCCTTCCTCAAGCAAAACAATATCTTCTTTATGCAATCACCTTTAGAAGGGCAGTAAGGCAGTGGTTAGCACTGCTGCCTCACAGCACCAGGTACCCCAATTCGATCCCAGCCTTGCACATTCTTCCAGTGACTGCGTCTGGGTGCTATGGTTTCCACCCACAGTTAGGTGGATTGGCCACGTTAAATTGCCCCTTCATATCCAAAATGTTAGATGGGAATAGGGTGGGGAGTGGGCCTAGGGAATGTGATCTTTCAGAGGCCTTGACAAGCCTCAATGGGCCGAATGGTCCCCTTCTGCACTGTAGAAATTCTATGGGAAGCCTCGGGTAAAGTTTATGATTTTTCTGTTAACTAGGGAGCTACCAATAATGGGCTAGAGATTGCAGTCAGCAGCCAAGAGTTAACACTTGCCACTGACCAAATAAAAGCTGCTGAAAGATGGCTTCCCATAGAATCTTTAAATCTAATACCAAGTCAAGCGAGTCCAAATGTGTCCAGCAACAGTGCTGTTATCAAGCAGGGCAGTCAAACATTTTCCAATAGACAGCCAACTCGGACATTTCTTCACTTTTCATTTTTTTAACTTACATATAGCAAAATAAATGATTGGGGCATACATATGGAATTAAGATAGTAGCTAAAATATCAAACAAACTTGAACTATTTAAAAATGTAGAATTTATCATGGAGGAGAACGTCACTAAATCAACATATATAAAATTCCTCTTTCAAGGCCAGTGAGGCCATTTAGTAATAAACAAACTTAGTACATCATTAAAGTCCCAGTTACACATCGTTCAACAAGGTGCAACTTCTTCAAGGGCTTTTACAATGTGACTAACAGCATAAGAGTGAAGGGTCTCGTCAGTTCGATGATTTCTAATTGGTGGCAGACTTGGGGTAGGGGAAAGCACAGAATCCTGCCAACAGTTCAGGATGTCCGTGTTTAACAGCACATGTGCCAATTTTAGAAGTTTCTGTTGGTTTTCGAGGAGTAATAACGGGGAACACCAACAGTTTTACCACCAGCGCAACCACCAAATGCTTTAATGTTTTACTGCAGATATGACAGAGTGGTATTTCAGGCAATGATAGTGAGGGGTGCGGAATTAAAAGCAGACACACATGTCCATGAATAAATCCATGTGTTGTCACAGTTTGTAATCCACAATCCTTTTAACTAGCTCTTTCTGGTTCGATTAAGTCTTTTTTTAATCAGAGTATGGTTTTAATAGTCACAACCTAAACTACAGCAAGATACCGCAAAGCAATCTGCAAAAAGTCCATGGGATCCCAAAAGAAAGGCAAAAAGAATAAATGGAGACGGTTAAAGCGAGGGACCAAAAGGGAACATGTAAGGTTTTAATTTAGTCACTGAAAGGGAGTTGGTACCGCAGTAGGAAGTAGGGCAGGATTCCAGAATGTCGAAGCACAGTGATTGAGGATGAACCATCAAAACAGTGGAGGGAGTGATGAACCATGGAGCAACCCTAACTGTACCCCAACCCCAAAATACATTCTCTCTCTCGCATCCGGTGAATGAGACATTTGATGTTCAAGTCTATCTCTAAGACAAATGCAATTAGAAATTGTGACAGTCTTCAACTTTCACTGCCCATGATTTAGTGAATTACAGTGTGGAGATGAGCGTTCTGTGATATTCACTTTGTGTGTTATAATTCTTCATGCCTGACATTCCCTCAAAAAAAAGAGGCTACTTCCAATCTGCCTGCACACAAATGGTTTTAAAGCCTTCAACAAAACATTTTAAATTACATGTAATCAATAAGTATACAAAACAATTAATTCGATTGGAAAAATGATTGAATGACTTGAGTGCAGCAGTGGATTCAAGCACTACTCTTTTATTTCTGGCGTCCAGGTTTAATATCATTGGAGGGAGATGTTTAATCTGAAAAGAATTTAGCCAGCATCTGAACACTTTTGAAAAAATTAACTAAGAATACATTGCACAGAAACTGCTCATAATACATCATCCAGGGGGTTACCATGTCCAGAAACTGAAGCAGACTAGCCATCTAAATACTGTGGCTACAAGAGTCGGAGGTTTAGCATATTTTGGCAACTAACTCACCTCCTGAATCTCCAAAGCATGTCTATCATCTACAAGGCACAAAAGTCAGGAGAGTGATGGAAAACTCCCCCACTTGCCTGGATGAGTGTAACTCCAACAACATTCAAGAAGCTTGACACTATCTATGACAAACCAGTCTGCTTGATTGACACTCCTTCTACAAATGTTCACTCCCCCTACCACTGACTAACAGTGGCAGCCGTGTTTATCGTTTGCAAGATCCACTGCAGGAACTCGCCAAAGCTCCTTCCAAACACTATTCCACTGCCATCTCGAAGAACAAGTGCAGCAGGTACCTGGGAACACCCAAAACCTGGAGGTTCCCCTCCAAGACACACACCACCCTGACTTTGAAATACATCACCATTCCTTCACTGTTGCTGTGTCAAATCCCGGAAACTCCCTCCTTAACAGTAGCGGTGGTGCAATTGCACCTCAGGAACTGCAATGGTTGAAGGAGGCAGCTCACCACCACCTTCTCAAGGACAATAAGGGATGGGCAATAAATGTTGACCTCGTCCATTTCCCAAGAATTTCTTTTAAAAACGTTATTCCACAGTACAATCTCGTTCAAAGTTTCTATCTTCTTCTAACTGCAGTTATATTTGATTCAATGCTATTGTTACATACCTCAATCTTAATGAGCAGAAACATGTGCCTAATTATAGAATCATAAAACTTAACAGCATAGGATATAATATGCTGTTAAGGGTATTTGTCCCACATGTTTGTGCTGGTTCTTTTCTCCATGTAACCCACCTAATTTAATCCCAGGTTCCTATTTGCTTCTCATATCCTATGATATTCCTCTCTTCCAAGTAAATATTTCATCCCCTTTTAGAATTTATGGATTTTAACAATTTGTGTTAGAGAATTCCACCTTCTAGCCACAATAGGTTACAGCGCCATTCTTAACCTTTTCTATTGCCCCGGTGTGGGGGTTAAAAGATTAGAAACCTTGGAGGTGTACAAATCCCCTCACATGAACTATTTCAAGATCCATTTTGTTTAACATTCGTCTAAAGCAGTTTTTGTCATATGGAAATGCAATGTTAAAATTGGACAAGTCTCCAAACAGGATAAAATTTCCACCCTTCCAGTTGTAGATTGAACAAACACTCCAGATTTGGGCAGCATTTAATAATAATCTTTGTTATTGTCACTTACATTAACACTGCAAAAAGATTACTATGAAAATCCCCTAGTCGCCACACTCCGGCACCTGTTCGGGTACAGAGGGAGAATAAGAATGACCAATTCACCCAACAAGCACGTCTTTAGTGACTTGTGGGAGGAAACCCATGCACACACAGGGGACAAATGCAGACAGTAACCCAAGCAGGAATCGAACCTGGGACCCTTACGCCGTGAAGTAACAGTGCTAACAACTGTGCTACCTTTTGTACTAAAACAACACGAACCGTGTCAATGGAAGCCACATGGCTTTAGATTTGTAAAAGTCATCAGACCTACTTTTATTTCCAATGGGATCATTAGTTTCATGTTGGGGGATTTTCCCAACCCATATCTTTCAGCACACACTATGCACGTGTCAACGTTTGAGCACAGAAATCGCAAGCCTGTCTTGAAACTATGCATCAGTAATCACACAGGAGCTTACATTCAGCACTGAAAGCAGGTGAGTATGGGCATGTCAGGCACACAGTTGCTGTGCCACACCTAAGATTTAAGGCTGCATTTGTGAGTAAAACCTATTCTGGTCAAAGCTGCACAATTACAAGTTTCTAATCAAGGTGTTGCTGTTTAAATATTTTCATATACTCGCCCCACAAGAATGTGAAACAACTGAGAAATGAGACAAGTGCACGGTTATTACAAAGGCACATTTGGCTAGTATGTGCCTCTTACGATGTTGTTCTATCATGTGACCCTTGCTTATTTTGGCAAACAAAATACAAGAAGTTTTAAAAATATGTCCGCACAAACCACCCCAAACCCCAGCATTTTCTGATTTCCTTGAAGCACCTAACAAAGGGAACGATTGATTCAACTCTTTCAAGATGCCAAAAACAGACACTGCCTCAAGAATTGTTAACGAACTTTTACTCATTTTTAAAATACTCTGATGTGTGATGAAAGTTGCACAATACAAGAATGTCTGTTCCTCAGCAGCGTTTTCAAAAACTGAAGGCAAATTTAAGAAACAGTGATATTGCTTAGAATTATGCTTTGTTTCATAATTATGTATATTCTGTTTGATCAACAAAATGAATGTATGGTGAAAAGGATCAACACTGAAGATGCTTTAAAATTCCTCATGACAATATTTGTGAATACATTTTAATTCGTTCTGTGAGAACACTGAACATATTAAGCATTTAGTATTACCAATCATTATATCTGGGCTGCTTTGTGCAGTTCAATAAGCTGAATAATGCGTCTCTAAGATTTGCTCAAGTATTAACTCCTACAGGTGTTCCATCTCCCCAGAATGATCGATAACTGGTCAGCAGATTGCCACTGAAATCACACTCAGTTCAACAATCTATGGGGAATTATGGTCAACAGTTTCTGTAATAACTGTTGGATTTCAGTGTAACATTTCACATAACTAATTTTATTCTTGGAAATTTAGCAAACACTGTTCCTGCTCCTGTGTATCCAGTGATATTCACTGTTTGCAAACATCACATCTACAAATTACTCCTGAAATTCAACTGACAATTGATTCAGTCTTCACCATCCTACTTAAAAATTATTTGCATGTTCTTGGTAAACATGTTCAAATTTTTCAGAGAAGAAATACCCAGGAACCATGGAAAAGTGCAGAAAAATTCAATTCCACATGACTACATGCAACGCACATATTGTGCATCAATCTGCTTACATGACTACATGCAATGCACATATTGTGCATCAATCTACTTACAATCAGAAATAGCGTGCGGCACAGTGATTAGCACTGCTGCCTACGGCGCTGAGGACCCAGGTTCGAACCCAGCCCCGGGTCACTGTCCATATGGAGTTTGCACTTTTTCCATGTGTCTGCGTGGGTTTCACCCCACAGCTCAAACATGTGTAGGTTAGGTGGACTAGCCATACTAAATTGCCCTTGAATTGGAAAAAAAATGATAGGGTACTCTAAAAAAAATTTTAAAAAACAAATAGAAATATAATGCATGTGTCCAAGAAATATTCTTCTTGGAAGCACAACAGGTTCAGGTGGAAGCCCTTGACACAAGGTATGCCAGTATTCTGATCTTCAGCTAAAATATAAACAAATGTAATGAAGTTTTTGCACATAGCGTGGAAAATTAAATGCTGGGATGTCCAGAAATCCATATCCACTGCTCAATCTATTAACTACAGCAAAAACAAAACTAAATCTGTAATCAGAGTTTAAGATAATCAGTTATATGAATGATGTTAGAGGAAAGACTATAAATTTATTTGGATGTTTTCAGGAATGACAAGTTATAGTTCTGGTGAAAGTGGCAAATATTTAGGACTTGATTTCAGTAAAATATAGATTAAATGACAAATGTAAAATTGGTGTTCAAAGAAAATAAATAAACGTTTGCAGAAAGATTGTTTTCACTTGCTAGTAAATTTGTAACACGAGGAGAGCGACTCAAGATTACAAAACATAGTTAGAAGTATTTTTTTGCAGCGAGTAATTAGGGAGTGCAGTAGTGGCTTTTAAGGGAGAGTCCAGGACTTAATTTATAAAGAAAAACAACACCGGTTCTACCAGCATCTGTACAGAAGAAATGTAGATGAACATTTCAAGACAACATTTCACCCAAAATATTGTCCTTTCTTTCCTCTTTACCAACACTGGTAGATTGGTGGTTATGGAATTCCAACATTTTTTTTTAAATTTGAAGGCGGTTGACTAAGTAAATTAATTATTAAAGGAAACAAAAGTCCAAGCAAATGGAAGAACAATAGATAGCACCTGTTAAAGAGCTAGATGTCAGCATAATATGTTGGGCTAAATGACTGTAACGTACTGCAATTTCTACTGATATTATAAAATGAACAATATTGTTCAAGTCACTTTCACATACTGTACTTATCTACCATCATTGGGATGACAGCATCCATGCTTTTTTAACCAATTTGGATATAAAAATCAGAAGTGGATTATTTAACTGTTTGGACAAAAGGTTTATAAGAATTGTGCCATACATTTGGAAGTTTCCACTCCATAATACTACACCACAGGAACTGGAGCACACTGGCATTGTGTGAAGGGTTCCTCAGTGCGATATTATCTGCCAACTCCATCTGCTTTTGGTGAGAAACCCTGCCCTTTCAGGAACAAGTCTAGTTTTGCACCAGCTTTTCATCATATTGGTGTCCAGCCACTTACATTTAGGAAATGTTAGGACTTACAAAGAAAGCATCCAGGTTGGAAAAAAAAGCATCTCGAATTATGTCTCATAGGTTTACTTCAGCGGTCTTTTACAAAATTGAAAACCATTGTAGCCAGTTGCAGTTTGGAACAATTGCTCAGGTAACTGGGTAACCAAACATTGCTGAACATTTGCCTCAAATTAAATGGGGAACGGATATTTGAGCAAGTGCTTTCTGTAAATTCTTCTCTTAATACACAGGTTTTTACTTTTAAATTATTGCAATACATAGAAGTTTCAAAAAATGCAAGAATTTTTTGTTTTTAAAAGATATCAATGTAACGTTTTTGGACATGATTAAAATTTAATAATTTCACTGCACAATCTCAGACTCCAGGAATCAAATTCATGAAGATATATCGAAGAGCCATACTCTAACCATAGTTCCTGATGACTCAGTAAAACATAACATGTCAGCCTCGATAGTACAAGCATTCTGAAAACCAAAATGTGGTAAGCACAATGATGCTATGATACCGAATTTCTACTCAACATCATTTCTTTCTCACTGCAGCTTTGGAAAATGAGGTTAGAAAACTGGTCATGGTCAAAAATAGATTGCAGTCCACCTTAGGATGTGTATAAACTGTAGATCTCGAGTGAGTCAAACAGATTACTAGAATGGGAATAATATATATAGTAGCTGATGGTACCCCATTTTGTCAGGTTAAAAGCCATCAAATACATCCATTCTGGCTGACTGACCAAAATGGCATCAGCAGATTAATCAAACCAGAATCATTTTATGCATAATAAGGAACTTTTTTCAAAATGATAAATCTAAAAACTACAATCCACCGTGGAAGGCAGAGGCAATGGATCAATGCAACATGATTGGACAGATTTGGCAAGAAGGAAGCTGTGCAAAGGGTGTTGTTTCATCAGGAGACCATTACAAATATGAATTGCAGATTCCTGTTTTTACAGCTTTTGTATAATTTGAATGTTGCACGAATGCGCATGTGTCGTGAAGGGCGGAGGGTAGAGAGACAGTTGAAAGGAAGCAATGCTTAGCCAAATTTTAAAAAGACAATATCAACAGTTTTAAAAATGTCACGAAGTAAGAAAGCTTTTTCAGTAGGAATACCGAGGCATGTGGGAACCTTTTAGTTGTAAACACCCAAGCAGAAAGGTTTATTTCCAAAACAAATGTGCCTTTGTATCAATTCGAAAACTAATTTTCTCACAGCAAACTTTTCCTGAGATCTTCCTGAAACAATTACTATTTTATCAGAGGTTAGGCTCATCTACTCATGCTTCAGGTCCCTAATGCACTTAATCATATCTATGATATTAAAAAGGGGAAGGCGGGGGGGGGGGGGGGGGGGGGGGGGGGTTCAGCAACAAACTGAAGTTCATGGCATAAGAGAGAGAAATGGACAAGGCAATGGCAAAATCATTTTTATTTTTTTCGAAATTATACACACCAAAGATTGCTATTGACTCCAATCTTTGGATAGTTTATTTGCTCCAATGTGTGAATGTATCCTTTTTCTCGTTTGTTATTTTCAAATAAATCTTCACATATTACAAAGTCCTAAATAGCATTATCTATCTTTGCAATTGCTGTCCAATTACTGTTCTTCTGATGTTTTGTACACATAACAACTTTAGCTCTTTAATTTCTAGTAATCATTGCTATGAAAACTAATGAATTTCCATAACGCCACAGCTGTACTAAAGCACCTTCACCCCATGCCCACAGCCTCATTGTCGATTGCAGGTTGCCAATTTAAAGATTGGTTTTAGCAAAACTCCAGCTAGATTATTAATGCACAGTTGTGCAAAGTACGGACTACAGAAGTCAAATCTACTAAACTGTCAAGTATTGAACAAATGAACAAGCTTGTTCTTTCAAAGCAACTCTTCACATCACTCAGAAACATCCCACGGTACTTCACCAAGGATGAACTACAGCATGGGAAAGAAGGCTTGTTGCTGAATTTTATCTGGTTGATCACCGAATATTGTGTTTTTAAACAGCACTGTTTTATTGCACATATCTACTGGAAATGCCAGTTCCTTATGCTAGTGGCAGACTATGATTCAAGATTAGTAACTTATCTTATAATTGGACAACTTTATTCAGAAAATTATCAATATTAAGTTAAGTCACTGTGCATTTCAGTAAGTTTCATAATGATTAATTCATTCATTAACTGACCAAAAGCTTTCAACGAACTGCCTAAGTAGCTAGTGAAAAAGATTATTTGCTCTGTAATATCAAACTGCACAGTGTTTTATGTTCATACACATTTTGTCCTTTTGTCATAATATCAACATCTTCATACTGGAAGAAAAATCCAGAATCCACTTTTGCTGGGACGAGTTCTCCATATTATGAACATTCAATCCATCAGACACCAACACATCCTGTCCTTGCAGCATGAGTCTACAAATCCAACACATGCTCCCAGTCAATTTCCAGCAAAGTGATTCACAGCAAAAACACATTTTCAGAGATCTGGGATACTAATCTGCCAGATAGTATGCAGTCCAAAGCTTAAACTAATCTTTTGAGCATTTGAAGATAATTGCTGGTATCTTGCTGAAGATACAGTATTTCTCTTATTAGCCTAGATAGTTTGGATTATCAGTAATCAAACTTATCTACAGATAAGTCTCTCTCACTGTGTATAACCCTTGTTTAAGGTTGTTACTGATGTGATGATAAAAGGTGCTAGAACAGAAACTGGATACTGTCAGCAGCAGTAAAAAAACTTCATATACCAAGAAAACATTTGTTTTCAGAATGTCATATCCTGCACCATATGATCAAGGCTGGACGGATACATAGTTCGAGCACACGTTTCATATTAAAATAATGAACAAATCATGGATTAGCCTCTTCCATTTCACCTGCAGCAAAAGTTAACAAAATTTCTACAATTTTTAAAAAAAGAAACTCAACAATTAACTTCAAAAGATCATATTCAGTCAAGCTCCTGAGAACTTTAAAAGAGATCCAAGGGATTGAATTTGAATGTATACTTTTCAAGGCAGCTCCTTAGAAATAAAACAATCCATTTGCGATATAACAGCTGACATGCAAACTGTAGAAAAGATGTCATTGACAATAAGTTGTATTTCTTGATAATAACCTTAAACCCAAATTGAAGAACAAATTGAAAAGAATACAAGTGTGGCAGAGAAAAGTACTTGGACTATTTCAGCTTGCATATGAAGCTGAAATCGCCAAATTTTGATGGAGAAAAATCACATGGAATAATAACACCAGAGAAAATTCTTCATTATCCAAACTGCCTCAGAGAAAGGATTGCTCAACATGCAGGCACAATGTTTTTTCCAATATAATTTATTTTTTTATCACTTTGAACTTTAAAATTTGAATCAAACACTTGGAGCTATTTTCAACATGTCTGGTCAGTTTTCATTCACAAATAGGAACAGTAAACGCCAGAAACGAAGAATTAGCAAATGAAGATTCTGACCAAATTTATAAAAATACAAATGCTTCCCCACCTTCATTCCTTTTCTCTCTATTGCTGGAAAGTGAACAAATTATTTTTGATAAGCTAACAGTACATTTTTACAATTATTTTCATTGTTTTAGAATGTTTCCTCCAGTTTTTTAACAAACAAAATTAATGGAAAATCTTTAAGTAACAGTAGTGAGAAGATTCTTTCAAACATAAATGTTTTCAATTTCCAGATCATCTCCTGATTACAGATTTAAAATATCAGTCTATCTGTCAAAGTTACACCACACAAAACATCTGTTGCTTGTTGAAACCACAAACAAACAGTTTGTTGAATTTACTAAAGGAAAACAATTACTAATAAATGATTCTTAACTTTGGTTGGAAATGTTGATCTTATTTACAACAGATAAATCTATTTGCATTTTTCATTGTTGGGGTTGTGTTATAAGCACAGTTATAAAATGTGTTTCATCCAACGCTTGAAACTCACTTCCAACTGATTAATTTTGTAAAACATCGTACCATATATTGAGGGTTCCATGTTTCATTTTTATGTGCTATAGTTTAACGAGTATAACATCATGTCAGCTGGCCATATATGGATTGAAAGCATTACGCACAGAAATTGAGATTTAATTGCAATCTTTTGTAATAAATAATTGAAATATATATAAATATATAATTTGAAACATACTATTCTGTTTTCTTTATATTCTTTACGAAGTTTAACAAACTTCTTTCAATTACAAACTTGTTTCAATTTTTTGGAACTGGAATTTAATCTAATTTGCAACTTTCAAAAAACATGTAATTATTCTAATATTATGGTTCGTGTTTTGGAAGCATCAATATTCAACAACACAGGTAAAATGTTTACACGTTGGTTAGGTTTTTATTTGATTGGATCTCAGACTTGTCACTGAGTGTTTTCCACTGTATTTATTTCAACTACAATCTAACCAATCATTTTAAAAGATGTTGTACTTCTGAACTTCTCTACAACTTGCACTGAACAAATGGTCAAAATGTTCTGATAAAATTAATTTGATTGAACCATAAAGCTATGCTTTACAATTCCACACTTTTTCACACTTAATACATACATATAGACATACACACATCAGAAATTGAAAGGTGTTTATTGTTTTTTATTATTTCAACTATGGTTAAATACAAATGACAAGTAACAGTCCAAACAAACAAAATCTATTGCACACTTGTTAATATTTGAAAAGTTTATTCTGACACAGGTCCATTCCGACAACTAAAATTTGTAAAATCACCTTACAGCAACTTGAAACTTTTTAAAAGTTGCAACATTTGACAATTTAGAGCTACATTACATGACATAAAGAACTCCAACTAAAATGATTTAATACTACACAAAAAGTGTCCTAAAAGACTGAAGAAAGCCAGACCAAACATAACTTAACTGAGCGGTACAATTTTGATATTTCGAAGATGAACGTCATGTTTGTGAGTTACAATTTTTGAGATTTGGTTCAGATACTTCGAAAACTAACCATTTCTCTTTAGAATACATGTACATCTTAATTGTATGCTTTGTTTTTTTTTGTTTCCTTTATTCTTTTAAGTTCATGCAAACCTTGAGCTTTACCTAGACATATTGTTACAATTCATAAACAACGTTTATAGATTCAAGAGTATTGACAAGTTAAAATCAAAATTATGATTTGAAACATCATTTTCTCAAATATTTCACTATTACTGCTAAATTAAATTTTGATATTTGTATTCCCATCTTTCAAAGCTACCATGCACATCTAGTTTCCACGTTCCATAAAAATCAATAATTTATCACGTGATGGATTCATAAGATTAGCACATTGGAATATTTTTTAAAAGGTGAAAATCTAAAATGAAGGAATGTATTTGTTTATTAGCAATATTCAAAGTTTGATATTACAATTTGTATTTGATACTTTATTCCAATGTTGAAAAACTTTTCTTAAATACGATGTAGCACTTTATATCCTACACAAAAATAACAAAACATCTGGTATCTAACATCTACAACTTGTTGACAAATTTATGAGAAATAGTTACCACACCACTCTTTTTACAACAGAACAAACGTCATGCACATCTCTTGTGGGAAAGAAAATGCAACATGTTCAGACTGTCAGGTAAACATGTTACTTACTTATTTCTTTCAGAGGTGTCCTAGGAACATGTCTTAACTATGAAATTGACAAAACAAAGCTGACTCTTCAGAAAAATATATATGTAAAAACAACAACAAATTTCCATAATGTTTGACACAACTTTTGTACCAACTGGAAGTTGAATTTTGCAAAAGGTTTAAGGGGTCATGAGGAACAGGAAAGCAAATACCTTCCTATACTCAGGGTCACATTCTTGAAATTAAAACACTAAACTAAGCCCAATCGTTACAAAAAGTGCTCATCTTGCATCACTAGTTATTAACGTTATTTAAATCAACAAATGAAACTTTGTTTTTAAGTTTCAATCTTAAAATAAGCTCAAATACGGCTTCCACTTAGTTTCATCAATATATGCAATAACTGGAAACTAAATATTTTACAGACAATTAAGGAATACTATCTTTAAATACCTCATTTCTCTCGAGTCCCCCTTGCAACTAAACGAGCTCACGTGTTCCTACACATACTGGACTAACGACGAAACAGTTTTTCATAGAACACAGGACAATATTTGTATCTCTTCCGTGCAATGGTCGATGGAACTTAACGGGGCACCAGCTCCAAAACAACCCGAGAGTAAACAAGTGCAACAGTTACTCATCTTAAAATAAAGCGATGGGGGGATTTTTTTCGCGAAAGATTTTAGATATCTACATATATTTTGTCACAGCCCAGCAGCGTGACCACCTCCCAGCTCCTGACTCACAGCAACAAAACCGTAATATGAGCCACAGAGAGAGAGAAAAATAACTAGTTAATGTTAACCAACCTAGAACGTGTAACTTTTGGAAGTGGAGGGGAATAAATCGGAAAACGTAAACAGTCTGGAATGCGTCCGATTTCTGAAATATTGACCGACTTCTCCGCACCGACTCACAAACGAATTTCAAAAGTTGCAAACTTTCCAATTCAGGATCGTTGCAAACTTCACCTTATTTGAAAAAAAAACCCTCCCCGCGACAAAATCACATTGCATTTCAACCGCGCGGCGTGGGGCATCAGAAAATATATTGAGACACACGAAAACTGATTCCCCAATTTTGGGGGAGGGGGGAATCACGTAATTAAAAAAAAAATCACCAAGAAATGAAGATCTGGCAAAGAGGAGGAGGGGAGGGGGGGAAGAGAGAAACAACTCCTGCAAATTAAAATGATTGTTGCAAGTGGGATTTTTTACTGTCTTCAAAAACATTGAGGGGAGAGTGGTTTTAATTGGCAAACCTCAGCGGTGGGGGAACAAAAAGTGGAGTATATAATATAAAGGCGAGCTCACTCACTCACTCCACTCACTCACAACACACAAACACACACACACACAAACTGCCCAGCAAAAACTTCCCAGTACTTCACTAGTCAATTTCATCCCCACAACCCGCACTATTCGTTCCAGCAATTGGCACAAACTCACCGCCGTTGACTCGGCATCTCTTTGCGATAACTTTTTGCACGCGATCTCCACTTTCCAAATTTTGGAAATTATTTTTCTCTATTTTTCACGGCCTAAAGAAAATTCTTTCCCCAGCTTCTTTTCAGAAGCCATTGTGCGGAGGATGCTGGGAGTGACGTCAGGGGGTTTCGCAACATTAGAGGCTGTTGCAGTTTCTGGAGTCCAGGAGATAGGAGGTGGTGGGCAACTGCGAGCCCACCCCATTCACCCACCCATCCCTGCAGAGTGCTGCCCACCGACAACCGGGGGGACTAGCATCGTGCTCACTGCTTCCCTTTGTTGTCTCTTGTGTGTGTGTGTTTTTCTTTGCAAAGTGGGCTGAAAGAGCCTGATAGCGGGCAAGTGATGCTTGGAAATTGACCACAGTTCCTCCACGCTGGCGGGGAGCATGGACTTTCCATTCAAATGAATGGGAGGAACCAAGATTTGTTGTTTTTTGTTTCTTTTTCTTCAGTGGTTGGATCTGGAAAGAAGATGCCTCGTTGAAGAGGATTGCACTGAGCCCCCAACGGTGGAGTTTGTTTCGTGGAAGTTTATAGAGCAGGTATACTCTCTGGAAGGAATGATCTCTGGATGTTACCTCCTTATTCTTACCGATGTTAGGAACGGAGAACATAGGTAGGACTTGATCGTTGCTTTTATGCCATTGAACACATTCGAATTCAATGCAAAAGGGTGGCCAAATGGTGCATTTGGTTGTTAAGACTAATCGATGGATACACGTTTATGAAGTCCCACTCGTCGGAACTGACACTTTTCATGCTGGTTTAAAATGTTTACTATTTTTTTAAACAAATTTTGATGGAAACTTGCTTTCAGTTCCAATCTGCCTCGTTTTTTGTGACAGTCAGTCTCAGATGCAATGTTTTTCTCAATGTTCCTCAACTGGATACTTGGGTGTAGTTGAAAGGCATGGACAGCAAATAGAAATATGATTTCTTTAGACAGTAAGAAGTTACTATGTGAGGAAACATTGTGCTATTCGCATTCCTAGCAAGCAATTTATATTTGTTCAACATGTTTATTGGTGTTGTTTTCCTGTCAATCATTAAGTTATTGGGACAGGCACAGGAATTCTTAAGAGTAGCAGTTGCTGAGGAATGTTTCATTGAAATCAACTTTTGCCATTTCCTTGACTGCTGTTCATTGTCTATTAGTAATGTTGACACATTTGTCAACTGGAGTCCAGAAAATAGCAAGATTATTATTCTGCTCACTTCAAAATATTAGGAATCGTGCTTTGATTCATTGATGCCACAGACATACAGATACCATACTTTTGTCTGACAATAGCTGGAACATTTAAATAACGGCTACTACAATGTGTTCGTCAACAACATTTGTGGAATAAATATATTGAAAGCTAATGAGAGGACCACTGGATTAAAAGTTACTGACACTCAATATTTCACTTGCACGTGGCTACTTTGCCAGAGCGCTTCTTGAGTAAAAGGCAGAGTTTGGGTGCATTTCTACTCTTCATGTGTCAATTTGGAAACTTTCAGGAGGTGAAAATAGATTTTGTCCCTTTTGTGTATAACACTGTGCATCTTGTGCCTCTCCATAATTGTAGGACTGGATGCCGAGGGATAGATTTTAGAAAGTTCCTGTCACCAATTGAAATGTTCACAAGCACGACTAAATTCATGTTAGTATTGCATGAGAAATAGGACCAGATTTCTGTTGGACTCCACAATTTAGAAGAAAGTACTTGAAATCTGAAAAGTTGATCTTAATTTTACTGATGCACGGGTATTAAGTTGCTAATTACTGTCTCCATGTTAATGGTTGGACCATAGAAATAATGCAGTAGTTAAAAACTTACAGTTGGAGGGATGTGGAATGATTCCCATCAATGCGTCTTGACAAAATAATATTTTTTGAGGAGCAAACTAAACAATTGTGCTGCATATTTATATTTCATTTAAAACAAGCCGCAAAGGAAGAATTTTTCCAGGATTCTTTACAAATTAGCAACTCGGTTCAAGTCTTTAACCAGGGAACACACAGAAAAATTGATATGCAGAAATTTAAATCTGTCTCTTGGAGCTATTAAGTTGAATTCCATTCTCATTGTAGGACTGAACAAATTTTAACTTTAAAGAGTTGGGACATGCATACAATAGCTATGTGCACCTTAATTTTCTTCTAAATATCCTCACGGTTGAAGCCTCTTACCTTATCTACAAATTGGAATATGTAAAATTCATAGCAATTATTAACATCCCAGCAAATATAATTTATACAACATAATTGTAAATGAACCAGCAGGCTCAGAAACTACCAGTTACCCACAACTGAATCAGACAAATGTACAGCTACAACAGAATTAGAATACATTATTAAATGCTACTAACAAGATTCCAATATCTACAATATAATTATTCCATACTATCAAATATTACACGGAATTAGAACAGTAACAAATATCCAAAATTAAATCTGATATCAAATACCTAAATCGGAATATAGTATCAAATATACAATATAATCAGAATGTTCCAAATACTAAATAAAAACAGAATGCGAACATTGTACCATATTTCCACAGCTGAATTGAAGCAATGTGACAAATAGCCACAAAACAATTAGCAAAGTACACTAAATATGAAGGATAGAATTCAAAAAAATGATACAAAGTCCCAGAACAGATTTCAAACTTGTTATTGAATATTCAGGAAATAAATTCAAATACAGATAGATAGCCCAGTCAGTACATGGTACCAAATAACCTCAACGGAATCGGAAAATGAGGACATGTACTCATTGCAGAATTAAAGTATTGCACCCAGTGCTCTGTACAGAATTAGTCTATGATACCAAATTTCGTCGATGACGAAATGACGAATTAGTCTATGATACCAAATTAGTACAAACTGAAAAAGTGTGATTATTGAATTCTAACATATACCTATATACAAACAGGATCAGGATATATCATCAAATACCCTCAGGAGAATTAGATTGTAAATGGATACAATTAGATTGTAAATACGAACAGCAGAATTTGAACACAGTCAAAATACCGTACTCACTATAAGCAATACCTTACCAAGAACCTAAAACATCGTTGGAATGTAGTGCCAGAGACAACTGTGTTAGAATATTTTACTAAATGCCCAAATCTGTGTCAGAATATGTTAACAATGCTCATATTATAACTAAACTATAATTAACAGATTGTGCTTTGTGGCATAAAATAAAGTTTCAGAAAATGGGACCAAATGTCCACAATAAAGTTGGGGTATTGTAAAAACGAACTCGCTAATGAACCAAGATGTGGCAACGAATATTCACAACTGAAGCAGATATTTGTACCCAATAGCTGCAACAGAATTAAAATATAGTACGAAAAATTCCTGAGAGAATGAGAAAGTAATACTCAAAGCTCAACAGCATCAAAATGTGACTTTTAAAAATTATTTAAAAGAACTAGAGCATACGAATGCCCACAACTGTCACATAATTTAGTGAAAAACAGATAGAGCTAAACTAGAACACAAAAAGAAGACACCAAAACATCCACAACAGATATGGTATCACATTTGCACAACAGAGTTAGTCAGCTAAACAATGGCAATCATATTACCACATCACAACAATACCAGAATATGGGATTAAATGCTAGAATCGGACTGTGTTCCCATAAATCCATATCAAAATCCCAATTTTGGAACAAATACCAAAAACACAATCAGAACACAGAATAACTACAGCAAGATCAGAAGAGTGCATAAAATTACCAAAACCGAATCTGAATATAGTGCAAATACCAAAAGCAAAATTGGAATAAAGTACCAGACACTCCCAACAAAATCTGAGTATGTTATTGACGATCCAGAACATAATTAAAATATTGTGCCGAAAACCCACAAACAAGTTAAAATGATTTGTCCGAAACTCACAAAATAATTGATTTTTTTTCAAATTAAAGGAAATGCTTCCAAAGCAATTGATTGCAGAATTGAATTCCAAAACAGAATGAAAATATGCAAGGACATACAACTCATTAGCAATATGCTAGTGAATACTAACAACAACATGAGAATCTAGTCCAAAATACTCATAGCACATTTGGAATATGTTTCCAAGTAACCACAGCTGAATTAGACTGAAATACTAACCACCCACAGCAAGATTAGAAGAATAGCTAGAAAATAATTTTAACATAATACTAAGTAATCAGAATATAATCAAAACAGTAAATTGACCCCTTATGACAAAATTAGAACATTGTAGCAAAATTTTCAGAACATAATTGGAACACATTAGGAGATGCCCTGAACATAATTGGAATTCAAAATTAACTGCTGAACACAGATTTGGAATATAACACCAAATACACCTCCAAAATCAAAACACTGGGTGCTGTATGCTTAAAAACAAATGCTGGAAACATTCAGCAAGTCGGGCAGCATCTATGAAGTGAGAAACACAAGTTAATGTTTCAGGGACTAACCTTTCGTCAGAACCAATACATTATAATTTTAGTATAATTGTTAAACAAAACTTTTAAACTGTTGACAAAACTGTTCTTGGTGTTTAGAACATCAGTGCTGATTTGAATTTAATCATCGGAAATTTATTTTCAGAAAAGATTGTCTTGTGATTTGAGTTTTCCCATTCCATGCATTGTAATACCAGAGTGACTAATTTCAACTTAAGCACAGTGTCTTTCATAGAGTAAATGTTTTTATGGCCCAGAAAGAGGTCCTTCGGCCTTTGTGGCTGCACCAGCCATCAAGAACCGACCTACTCTAATCCTATTTTTCTGCAATTGGTCCATAGCCTTCTATGCCATGGCATTTCAAGTGCTCATCTACATTAAATGTTGAGGGTTCCACCTCTACCATCCTTTCAAACAGTGTTTCAGATTCCAACCATCTTCTGGGTAAAAAGGCTTTTCCTCACATCCCCTCTAAACTTCCTGCCCCTTACCTTAAATCTATGCCCCTTGGTGATTGACCCCTCTACTGAGGGGAACAGTTCCTTCCTATCCAATCTATCTATGCCCCTCATACACAACACGAGAACACTATGTGCTTCTCCATAAAATATACAAATGATTTTACGCAAGTTATGTTCTGTTTTGTTTGATAGACGTATTACATTATACAGCACATCTGCGAACCACCTCAACAGTTCCATATATTCTTCTTCTGACCTTCTGGAGGTGCTTAAAGTTTTTCTTTCAGAAACTAGCCACAGACCTTAACAAAACAGCTGATATGAGAGAACGTACAACTTTCATAGGCAAGAAAAGACCAGCTGGTTCATCAACCCTTCCCTACACCCAGGATAGGAAATTTCAGAACATAGAAAATGTTCTGAGTAGGCAATTCGGCCCCTCAACTCTGTTCTGTCATTCAACTCAATCATGGCTTATCTTCTACTCAACACCATTTTCCCACATTATCCTTGTATTACTGGATACCATTAATATCTAAAAATCTCTATGGCCAGATCATCTTCAAAAACATTGCTTCCTGTCCCTCCACCTCTCTACCCGCCTCTGTAGCCATTAGACATTCTGGGAAATGCACATTAACAAGGGAAACAAAAAGAAGGCCAGTAAGGGGAAAAAAATCCCCTGGAAAATTTCTCTCGTATTGTCTTGGGCAAATTAAACAAGTTCAAAAGTTCACACGGAATAAGTGTTATTTATAAAGAGACTTCACTTTTATCTGATAACACTGATTCATAATAACACACACAATATATATATAATTTTTGTAACATTTTCATTCATTTATCCATCCCCGGTAGTAATTAAATTCTAAATATATTAAAACCAACAAATATGTTGAAACTGAATATGCAAAACAGGTAATGATTTGGAAATGCAAATATGAAAAACACTGGTTCTGGGAAAATTAGGAATTTATACATGTAAAAATGTTGAGTCTGAAAAATACCATCTTAATAAAATATATTGAACTTCTTAAATACTGGCTAGTTAACTCGATTTAAGAATGTATCAGAATAGATTATGACAAACCAGTTTGAAAAATGTTTGATACGTGAAAGTTCAAAGTATGGAGAAGAAGTGAATGTATTAAAACACAATATGTAAAATCACAAAGATGTGAAAATAACTGAAATGTAGTAAACTGCTGATGATGTGAAATGATCAAATGTAAATGTTAAAAATTAAAGATATGTAAAAATACTGGATATAAAAACACCAGATGTGTAAACTAACAGATACTTTGCAATGTTGGATATATAAAATCCCAACATGTAAAATGTTTGATGTGCAAAATTGCTTGATGTGTGCAAGGATTTAAAAATATTGAATGTGTAAAACTACCAAATACATAAAAATACCAATTTACACTCCCGTGTAAAAATACTGAAACGCAAAAAACAAAAATAACAGGATTTGTAGAGACATTCAAATTTTTAAATATTGACTTAAAAAAGTACCAGATAATATAAATGTCTAAGTGTGGAAAATGCCAGTGATGGAAAAATATTAGGTATAGAAAAATCTCTTAAAAACACAAAAATACAGAAAATGCAACACTGGATATGTTAAAACAGTTGACAATTTAAACAGAGTATTATGTGAAAATACTGAATGCATTACAAGATCCATATACTCGATATATGAAAATACCAGGAAGCAAAAATAATGAACATGTAAAAATACCTGATGATGTTGAGTAATAATAGTGATTGTGGTGAAATGCTAAATCAGTGCATATAGCAGATATCAAAAAATAAGATAAATGAAAAATACTATCTGTAAAATAACAGACTTAGTTCATAATTTTATGTTCTATATTAGTTTTATCATTTTAAAGTATGAGCAATGTAAAAATTATTAATGATATTGAATATCAGGCATGTAAGCAGATCACAATATAAAAGTATCAGTTACATAATAATGAAAATAATACAAAACTCAAAGCTCAATGGGTAGAATCCCGTTACCATGGGGTTTCTGTCATCACAACTCTGGAGACCCCAGGAGAATGGAGGCTCCAGGAGAATCTATTTGAAAATAGCAGGGAGCCAGTTGTGCAGTGTCCCTGCTCTTTCAGGGTAGTTTTTTATGGAGCAGAATCACTGCCCACCCCTGTGATGGAAAATGACATCTGGGCAGACCCAGGCATGGATTCAGCAATGGGGATTCTGTACACTGAGAGTGTATGTCCACTCTGTACCTGTCCCTAATACTTCCAAATTATTTTGTGAAATAAAAACCTTGATACCAAATGGTTTATGATGTTATTAGGTTAATGTAAAAAAATGTTAATTCCCTAAAACATGTTTCAGCATTTTCAATTCAATAACCAATGATTAACAGAAGTAAGAAGTCTCTTTATTTCCCCTTCATAGCTTGACAAGACTTCTGAAGTAAATTAATAACAATTTTAGTTGCAAATTCTGTTATTATCCTTGTGGATGTTCACGATCTTGACTTATAGATACTGCTGGAGACGAGCTGTTGCTAACTCCACCTTTTATTGAATATTTATTGATTACGTTCATTATACACTCTGCATGCAGCTCATTTTGATCTCGTATCACTGATGATGTGGATTATAAATGTACTTATTTAACATTAACCTTTAAATTAATCTTTAAACTCCCAGAAGTACATTATTTACACTGTCCTACATCTTCCCCCCCCCCCCCCCCCCCCCCCCCCCATTGAAGTCTCTGTCTTCACCTGTGCTTCCCAGAGACAAACATTGTGGTGGTTTGACCAATTTCCCCAGCCTTGTTCTCAGCTCTCTGGGGTTGCACAGGATTCAAGTTCTCCATGTTTTCCTTTTAAGTATTTGAATCTATTGGTTTTCTGTCCAGGCTGTCTTCTTGGTCACAAGGTGAGTTAGTCCATTCCATTGATGGTCTTCTTGAAGGTATAAGTGAACTACTGTTTCTTTTTACTATTCCTGTTGTCGTCTCCACAAGATAAGATCTCAGATTTTGTGTCTTTGGCCTTTTCCAATTCTGTTCTTGAATGCAGACTGATTTCATCTGGTTGGAGAATTGATAAATTCTGAACTGTATGGTGTTGATTGAAGTCACTGGTTTCACTTTCACAATATTCATCCTCCTGCCTTACTCTCTCTTTATCATTTGATTCAATTCCCGTACCAGCCTCCCCAAACAGTATGAGAGTATGTGGAAGAACAGGAAATTGAGTCCATAGTATTCTTCCCATCAGACGTTCTGGTGGAGCCAAACAATTTTGAAGTAAAGTGGAACAGTAGTTCAACAGACCTAAGTTATATCAGTATTCTTTTTCAACAAACCTTTCACTATTCTGACTCTTCTTTCAACCTCTCCATTTGCTTGTGAGTACCTTGGTGAACAAACTATGTGGCCAAATCCACAGGCTTCCTCAAATTTCTTGAACCAACGGCAGGCCATTGTCTGGAATGACAGGATCGGGAATGCCATGCTTGTCAAAATTTTCTTCTTGTGAATTAATGGCTGCTTCTGAAGACATTTAACCTCAATCCATCTGGCGTAATAGTCAACAACTATGAGAAATGTCAGCCCTTTGAGTTTGAAAAGGTCCATTCTAAGACGTTCCCACGGCCTGGATGGGAATGAGGATACCATCAGCAGTTCCACTTGCTCTTAGTGATGCAATGCACAGGCTCTACAGCTAAAAATAATTTCCTCCACTGATTTTGAGATTCCTGGCCACCAGGCTGCATTTCACGCTCTCGCATGACACTCTGTAATCCCTTGGTGTGAAGGATCTCGAGTCTGAGGACCAACCGTCATCGGAAATTTACAATTCATCCATGACACTGAGTTGTCTTCATTGCTCAAAGTATTTTAGGATGAGATTGTTTGGAACCGGCATGGCAGCGCAGTGGTTAGCACTGGTACCTCACTGATACCTCTGGGTCACTGTCCGTGTGGAGTTTGCACATTCTCCCCGTGTCTGCATGGGTCTCCCCCCAACAACCCAAAGTTGTGCAGTGTATGTGAATTGGCCACGCTAAATTGCCCCTTAATTGTGAAAAAAATAATTGTGTATTCTGACCATCCATTTTTGCAGTAGTCTCGCATTTTCGCACATTCTTCATCTTTTTGTGTTTGTTGGATCTTTTTGCTGGTAAGAATTTTATAGTCAATGATTCTACATTCACAATGAAATTTATGTTCTCCTGTTCAAGCTTCCTAACAGGAATGTATGGCAGTGCTTCTGCTGTTGCTTGTTGCCGTGGGCATATTTGTCTATTCGTTTCTTGCTTCACACAAGCTTATCTTCCATGTAATGAACTTGTGGTTCCTGGAAAATCTTCTGCCTGATTTTCTCTCGGTTTTCACTTGGTTCTAGTAGGTTTTGGTGCTCCTGCTTCAGGTTACTTGTTTCATTCTTCTCAAGACTTCTGAATAATTTGGGGTATTATGTCCTGAATTCTGTTGATTTTTCTGGGTAAAGATTAACAGTCAAGATTTTTGATTGTGGACCACATACAGTGTGTCTGTGATTTCTCTTCCTTGTCCTGGACCTTAGCAGTTACTATCCCTTGACGATCAACTGAATCCTTCCTTGACTATGGAGGTGTATGGTTCATGTCTGGACGAAGTTTTGCTTACCCACTGTTCTGTGTCTGAAAGAACTGAAACTCCAAGTTCAATGTCTAATTTGAAGTTTTTATGTCTATTGACCATAATGAGAATTGCCAATTTAATTAAATATATTCGTTGAAGCTTCATCACATGACTTTCCCCCATGCTCTAGCCATTACTCGGTCAACACATCCATCCTTGTGACGTACTGCCTTCTTAGACCAATTGGAAAGCCAAAAGACTCTTTCCAATAGGATGGTGCTTAACTGTCGACCAAACAACTTTATCCCAAAAAACAATTTGATCCTGCAATTTCTCCCAAGCATGGCACTTAATTATCTTGTTGGACTTCAGCTTTTGAATGGTACACAATCTCAGTTGTTTCTCCTTTAATTTTTACACTCTGCGCTTTTTGCTGCAGCCCATTGATTTGAAAATGGCTTCTCTTCTTGCAGGAAGTGCACTCTGCACATTTTGCAGGATATTTGTTTGCACTAGTGCAGCCTTTTCCTGCCACAGCAATTAAAAGAATAATGCGCCCTCTTCACTTTTTCCTTGTTTTGGTTAGGTGAGCTGCTACTTCCATGTGGAACAAGCTGCACCGCCTCAGCCTTTTTCTCGACAAGATTTATTTTTCATCTCAAATAAACTTCTCGTTTGGCTTTCTCAGTTCTGCCTGCCTTGCTAACTGCACAGTTCCATCAACTGCAGAAAACCTGGCAAAGTCTTTTCTCAGATTCCTACCAGAGTTCGATCCCATATTAATTTGACTTTCAGTGCTCCATATTCACAATTCTCAATTCGTCGATATAAATTATTGCTGAAGGAGTCTATGGAATCTCCAAGTCTTTAGGTATGCTTATTGGACTTCATCCTCTCCATAAATAGTGTTTCTTTGAAGACTAAAATAAGTACTAAAGGCTTTGATGACCTCTTCATCTGTCACCATTTACTCATTTATGCTGTCTGACAATTACGTCATCTGCACTAGCACCTATGATGTAGAGTAAGACCAGTTCTTTGCTCATCTTCTCTGTTAATCCTGAAGCTATTCTGTGCCTGGTAAACCTGTGCCACCTTCAACTTGTGACAGGCCTTCTATGTGGTTATAGTACTCTGGTAAAGGTAGAATTTTCTCTATGGCTTCCCTTCATTGTCACCTTTTCTGGAGTTGCGTTGAAGATTTTCCCGTGCAGTTCTTATCCTGCAATCATTTCTTATGCTGTTTCTTCCATTCCCAGGGCTCTTGGTTACATTTTCACTGTCACAATCTTTTACCATTGTTGTGGGTCTTTGATGGGGTTGTTCATGATCTCGACTTGTAGATACTGCTGGAGACAAGGCTATTGGTAAACTCTATCTTTTATTGAACATTGTACATAGTTAGTACAATACAGATTCGCATGTGGCTTTACATAGAAATGTCTCTCTATATGTTCTGTTGTCATATAATCTTATGTCACTGATGATGTTGACTGTATATTTAACATGAGCCCTTTACATAGTCAACATTAACCCTTTATACTAAATTAATCTACTCTGGTTTATTATCCAATTTGTATTCAAACTATTACAAGTATGTATCAACTGATGCTGCTACTATTTGAATTTTTGACTGAGAAAAATAAATATTACTTCATATGTGCTTCAAAAGTTGCAACAAGTGTGCTATCAGTATTGTCTGTTATATTTGAAGTGGCTCTCTGCCTATTTTGCTTCCACGCACAAAGTCTCTCTCTATTCAAGAAGAAGCACATTCAATATAAACTTCACAAGATGAAAAATGAAAATGAAAAATCGCTTATTGTCACAAGTAGGCTGCAAATAAAGTTACTGTGAAAAGCCCCTAGTCGCCACATTCCGGCGCCTGTTTGGGGAGGCTGGTACGGGAATTGAACCCGCGCTGCTGGCCTTGGTCTGCTTTACAAGCTAGCTATTTAGCCCACTGTGTTAAACCAACCCCTACATCACAACATAATTATGGATGAAAAATGCAGGTCAGCTTTCCCTAATTTATCCATCCAGAAAATAAAACCTTCCGATTAGTCCTAAATTTGTCTTTTCCTATTTTCAACCACGGCCTCAACTGGGACCTGCGATTCATGTTGCATTACATTCATCCCCCACCATCTGGCCTGGGCGTGCGAAATCCTACCAACTGTCCTGGCTTGAGACAATTCACACCTCTTTAACCTGGGGTCACCCCTATCTTTGGATCTGTAAAAATTTAATTACGTGCAAATGCTCGCATTCCAAGCATTGTCTGGCATCTTTGAATTTGTCTATATATATGTTTCTGCAACATACCTCTTTATTCACCTGAGGAAGGAGCAGTGCTCCGAAAGCTAGTGTTTGAAACAAACCTGTTAGACTTTAACCTGGTGTTGTAAGACTTCTTACTGTGCTCACCCCAGTCCAACGCCGGCATCTCCACATCATATTTTCAACCTGCAATCTATGTCCTATTCATATAATTTAGTTCATTTTCTGGATTTATTTTTCACATATCCTGTTTACAATTTTGTATGCTTCTATAATATTACCCCTCGGGCACTCACACCGATAAAGAGCATTGATTGTTTAAGTACGTGTGCCCATATAAAGAGAGACTCCCTTTTAAGAGGCTGCCACTTTAAATTGTTAATTTATCCACCTTATTGTTTAACTTCAAAAGAGTCTAAGTAGGTGACTCCTTTTTTGAAGTTTTAATTTTTCATTACAGTGCTCCACCAGGGACTGTCACCCCCTCTTATTTTTGATTATTTTTATTTTATCAAAAAATGAGTCGAAAGAGACTCTCCCCACCAGGGGCTGTTATCTCCTGTCACTTTTGATCTTTTGTTTAATTTATTGATTTTTGTTTCATAAAGAGAGGCGTCTGGGACACTCTGTGTCGGTGAGTGAGGAGGCAGACATTTGTAACTTTTGTATTCTAGAAATAAATTTAACGTTCAATACAAGGTTTACATCTGGGGTCTTCACTGTCTGACTTCAGAATGAATCATAGTGCTTGCCGAGCAGCGTTGCCTGAATGTAAAGGTTGGATGCTAAAAAAATTTTTTCAGTCAGAAGATTGTAATCTGAGTTGCTTTCAGTCATTCTTCACAAAGGCAAGTGTAAGTTATCAGGGCATGATTACCCACTGATGTTCTATGATTCTGAACCATTGGAAAATACAGTGGATTTGTGAACATGGATCAACACCTACTGAAGAGAAAACAAGATATGGCCTTGGAATTGTAGCAAAGTATTTTGTGAGCTTGATGCCAGTCGATTGCATATTAATGAAGGTTTGGGTCTTCTACTAAGCGTCATAGATGAAATTTACAAGAAAGATGATTTATTAGATGCCTACGAGTTATGATCAGGGTTTGATAGATTTCAAAAGACATAGTCATTCCACAGAGGAAGATGTAATTTATCTTCAACAAATTATAAAAAATTACAGAAATCAAATTTGACGATACCTTGTTTAGTGTTCACCTTTAAATTAAAAGCAAAATAGTGTAGACTTTAGAAATCTGAAATAAAAAAGGAAAATGCTAGAAATACTGAGCACGTCTGGCATTTTCAATGGAGAAACAGTTAATATTTCGAGTTGAACAAGAGACCTCTTCAAAACTGCAGAAGAATCCTATCCAATTCAAACTCTAACCCCTTTACTCCTTCCACAGAGTACTTTGGTTTATATCTCGTATTTAAATTGCTGGATTGCGCTTCGGTGTCACTAATGGATAGGCTCCTGGTCTTAGCTGGTGTTTGGTTCTTTAAAAAAGGCACCCCACTGGATCAAAGGTCTTGTGCTTCAAATAAAGTTCTTGGGGAAGTAGTCATTTCCAGCATCCTGTGCTGCAAATGGGACAGTCCAGGGTGTCAAAAAGGATGGAGGACTCAATGATGACGGCATTTTTCAATCGTTCCACTATGGGGTGCAGGCATCAGTACAACAAAACAGTTCGATGCAAAAAGAGTGAGGAATTAAGGTATTTTTGGCAGATTACAGGATTGGAGTAGATGAATGAACCACAGGAATACCGGGGGAACAGTTAACTGGTATTTCAGATGTGACTCGAGGTAGCCAGGAACCTTTCCCTGGGTGGAAATGGCTGTCACGAGAGGACATAATTTTAAGGTGATTGGAGGAAGGTATAGGGGAGATGTCAGAGGTAGGTTCTTTACAGAGAGTGGTGGGTGTGTGGAATGCACTGCCAGCAGAGGTGGTGGAGTCAGTCATTAGGGACATTTAAGCGGCTCTTAGACAGGCACATGGACAGCAGTAAATTGAAAGGGTGTAGGTTAGGTTGGTCTTAGATTAGGATAAATGGTCGGCACAACATCGTGGGCTGAAGGTCCTGTACTGTGCTGTACTGTTCTAAGTTCTATGTATAATTATGTAATGAACTGCTGAAAGAACAGCAAGGTTTAGAAGCAATGTGTGATGCAGAGAAGTCAGGAATTGAAGATGATCTTAATGGTCAGTCTGAGGAAATGGTGGCAGTCACAAGAAGCTTTAGTTTGGTAATGGGTGTATTCATCATAGATTCATTTAATGATGCCATGTTAGATAGTGGTTGCACCTCACCAGTATGGAACAGATTGGTTAAAATGTTATTGAGCTTCATTCAATAGTGAGGATTGAAGTGAAATGTTCTAATTGTTTCAGGTTTGGGGATGACCACACAATGAGGCCATTGATAAGACTGGTGATTCCATGCGAAATAGCTGGAGTGAGCAACATTATTAGTACAGATGTAGTTACCAGTGAAAAACCCTTGCTGCTGAGCAACTCTGCTAGGGAAAGTTACAAATGAAACTGGACATGGAACAGATTAATGGAAAGTTAGCAAATCCCAATTTATCAGAATATTATGTATCTCCTTGATAAAACCTGACATTTCTAATCCAAATATTATACAGGGGTTAATGGCATAAGGTGATTGGGGTTTGAGAAAGAAAGAAACCAATTCTCTTAAAGTTATGTGGACAATTTTCTCACCCTTCTTATTCACAGATTAATACTTCTAATAGGGCAGAACGGTAGCATTGTGGAGAGCACAATTGCTTCACAGCTCCAGGGTCCCAGGTTCGATTCCAGCTTGGGTCACTGTCTGTGCGGAGTCTGCAAATCCTCCCCGTGTGTCCGTGGGTTTCCTCCGGGTGCTCCAGTTTCCTCCCACAGTCCAAAGATGTGCAGGTTAGGTGGATTGGCCATGATAAATTGCCCTCGGTGTCCAAAATTGCCCTTAGTGTTGGGTGGGGTTACTGGGTTATGGGGATAGGGTGGAGGTGTTGACCTTGGGTAGGGTGCTCTTTCCAAGAGCCGGTGCAGACGCGATGGGCCGAATGGCCTCCTTCTGCACTGTAAATTCTATGATAATCTATGATAATAAAGGGCACATGTGTGGTTGATGATGAGAATACATTCTTATTAGAGAAAAATGTGACTTGTAAAAAGTATCAAAGGAAGGTATCTTGTAAGTCTTCCATTTGCATGAGTTTAATGATTTTAATCAACTAAACTGCAAATTAACAACTGATCTGGCACGGGCAGCACATGCAAAGAATTTGCTCAAATGGTTGAAGACTGTAGTCTATTGTCATTGGGAAGAATCGCAAAATACCTCCTGTGCTGTGTGAAGGTTCCACAGCTCGGGAATGGAGAACAATAAGTTCTTTTCTGCACATGTAAACATGCAGGAAGAAGGGCATTCATCAAAGCAGAAGTGTCAGGAAATTTGGAGACCTCTAAGGCATCGCTAATGACCATCCGAGATAAACGTTAATCCTAGGAATTTAGTATCAAGGGTCAGAAAGAATGGAAAGGTCCATGAAGGTGTCAGAGTATGATGGTAAGACAGTGGTCCTCCAACATG
Organism: Scyliorhinus canicula; assembly: GCF_902713615.1. Lineage (NCBI taxonomy): Eukaryota > Metazoa > Chordata > Chondrichthyes > Carcharhiniformes > Scyliorhinidae > Scyliorhinus > Scyliorhinus canicula. The sequence goes on from NC_052152.1 coordinate 179,155,226, forward strand.
CTGGCCAAAGGCCCATTTATCTCAGTTAATTGGGATTGATTACAAACTTTCAGAATCAGAGCAATTAATAGAAGCAATAAGACACCTTGGGCGGGATTCTCCCAGCCCTGCGCGGGGCCGCAGAATCCCCGCAACCGCGCCACGTCGCCCTGACACTGGTGCACGATTCTCCGTGCAGCAAAGAATCGGTGCCATTGGCGCCGGCGTGTTTGGTGCGGTGCCAGTCGTGGGCCGCTCTACGCGACCGGGTCGCCGGTTCTCCGGCCCGAATGGGCCGGGCAGCTGCTCTAAAAAGGCGGCGTCCCACCGGCGCCGTCCACACCTGGTCACACCGGCGGGAACTCTGCGCGCAGGGTCAGGGACGGCCTGTGGTGGAGGGGGAGGGGGGCTTCGACTCCGGGGGGGGGGGGGGGGGGACTCCAGTGGGACCTGGCCCGTGATCAGAGCCCACCGATTGGCGGGCAGGCCTCTCTCTCCCCGGACCTATTTTCTTGCGCGCCGGCCACTGAACTCCCGTGCCATGTTGCGCAGGGCCTGCACTTTGAGGGAGGCCACCGCGCATGCGTGGGTTGGCGTGGCACACAGTTCGCGCCGGGATGGGAGGCTGGAGCGACGTCCAGAATCGGTATTCCCAGCGGCCCCTTCACACAGTTTCCGACGGCATGGACACTCTGCCGCCGAATGGGAGAATCCCACCCGTTGTACTTCACATACTCATATTTGATGGTCTTGAGGAACATAATACAATAGAAATGAAATTAAAATCAGTTATTGTCACAAGTAGGCTTCAAATTAAGTTACTGTGAAAAGCCCCTAGTCGCCACATTCCGCGCCTGTTCGGGGAGGCTGGATGGCAATAGGCAGAATGATACTGAAGCACAGAACAGGGCTGTTGTATCCAAAGGAAAATTGCCTAGGGTACTCGGGTAATGTACATATCAGAAGGGTCCAGTGAATGGTGGGATGTGACTATTGTTGGGTGAGCAGAGAAAGCTACTGATAAGCTAAATATTGGCTAAATGTCCAAATGATGGACAAGAGGTAAGATCGAGGGACCGGTGAAATTAAGCGAAAAGCAAGAAAAGGCAGTGCGAGTTCTCATAGTCGATGTGGGAGTGACTCTTACACTGTGAAACAATCATGTACCAGCAATCGAACCTCGGATCGTGGGAGGGCGAGATCCTGCAGAAGCAATTCAAAAAAATGTAGAAGGACAAGTAGAGGCCATAGCTTGATCAGATTGTGCAATAGGAGAAGGACGATCTCCGAACACCAGAAGTAGATGCCTTATGAACAGGATGTCTTGGTGGCTCGAACAAATTTGATGATAAATTGGCAAGGGGGGGAAAACAAAACAAAGTTGCATAGTTAGAAGGAGTTTGGTGTCTATTTCTGAATTGCTAGATAGGGGACAGTCAGCCGTATCACATGGATGGATATGTACAACAAAGGCTTGCCGGATGTGGCGTGACTACTGGCTCAGGTTTCGAAGAGAAACTTGGAGATCAAGATGTTAGAGTGACAGGGAAAGTCATCCTGAAAATCTTCTTCGCGTGTTGCCCATACTAATTGGAATGTAGGTCAATCCCTGTAAATGGCACATTGTCACAGGGAGAATAACATCCAGTAGTATTTTTGAAACCATCTGAAGAGACAAGCGATGTAGATGGGAAGCTGTGGAAATTAAACAAATCTGTTTATGGGTTGAGGGTATGGTATTTTTTGATTAGGTCTGACTTGTTGAAAGTAGGCTTTACTCAATTGAAAGCAGCTCCAGCAATGTTGAAGAACTACCGCACAGAGAAATTCTCAGACACACTTAAGATGCATGTTGATGATTTTCTCTGGAGAGGTCCTGTGGCTTTTGAGCAACTTGTTACAAATATGTTTAAAGGGGAATTTAAGATTGGAATTCAGGCTTAGGGGGGTCTTTAAATATATAGGCTTAGACATTATGCAAGACAGATTAGGAGTAACCTTCAATCAAAAGTCTTACCTAGAAAGTGTTAACTATCCCGATAAATCATACGAGCTCACCACACAAAGTACTTCAAAGAATAAACAGAGCAGTTAAGAAGCTTGTTTGAATCCATGATAAGGTTCAGGTTACATAGGTGGAGGACACTGATCGATTAAGTACTTTGGGTACATAAAAGGGGCAACGTCTGTAACATTGGCTATTAGTTAGGGAGAAGGCAGACATTTGTAATGTCGCATTAGGTAAATAAATCTAGTATTAAGTAAAAGACTGGCATCTTTACCTACTTTACCACCTGGCTTTAGAATCAATTAACATAAGTCCCCAATTTTGCCTGTTTCTTTCCTCATAACTTGGGCCGTTCGGGCCAGAAGTCAGCTACATGTTGGAAAAGGTACCAATCAAGCAGGCTGTTTTGTTCTGGATGGAGTTTAGCTTCTTGAGTGTTGTCGGAGCTGCACTTAGCCAGGCAAGTGGAGAGTATTCCATCACACTCCTGACTTGTGCCTTGTAGATGGTGGACAGGCTTTGGGGAATCGGGAGCTGAGTGATTTCATAGAATTTACAGTGCAGGAGGAAGCCATTCGGCCATTCGAGTTTGCACCGGCCCTTGGAAAGAGCACCTATCTTAGCCCACACCTCCACCCTATCCCTGTAATGCAGTAACTCCACCTAAACGTTTTGGATACGAAGGACAATTTAGCATGGCCAATCTGCCTAGACCACAGAATTACCCATCTCTGACCTGCACTTGTACGACAAGCCCAGTTCGGTTTCAATTCAATGGTAACCCCCCCCCTCCCCACGCCCACCAGGAGTTTGATAGTCGGGATTCAACAATGGCTATGCCACGAAGTTAAAAGGGAGATGGTTAGATTATCTCTTGTTGGAAATGGTCATTGCCTCTCACTTATGTGGGGCATATGTTACTTGCCACTTATTGGCCCAAGCGTGAAAATTTTCCAGGCCTTGCTGCATACGATCTAGACTCCATCTGAGAAGTCATAAATGCTGCTGAATATCATCAGTGAACATCCCCACTTCTGACTTCATGATGGGGGGAAGGTCATTGATGAAGCAGCTTAAGACGGTTGGGCCTAGGACAAGACCCTGGGGGACTCCTGCAGTGATGTCCTGGAACAGTTTATCTTTGATAATCTGACTAGATTTGTGCAGTACATTTAGAAGGGCTGGCATTTAAAAAATCAGTTAACTACTTCTGCGTTTGAACTGCCATTTCTTAAATTGCATGTGTTAAAATGGTTCTAATTTTTCCAGACAAAACTCTGTTGAAATACTATTGTGCAACACATAGGTAAGGTAATCAGCCATAATCTATCCAGAACCATACACATCTCTCTCCCCTAGAGAGAAACAATTAGTTACATATAGCTTGAGGAACACCACTCCGCAAGCATGGGGCAACGCAAATGTAAAATATAATATTTCCAAGTTTGCTGATGACACAAACTAGGTAATAATGTGAATTATGAGGCGGGTGCAAAGAGGCTTCAAAGGAATTGGACGGGCTAGGTGAATGGGCTAGAACATCGCAGATGGGATATAAATATAATGTGAAAAAATGTGAAGTTTTCCACTTTGGTGGGAAATACAAAAGTGCAGAATTTTTTTAAATGGTGAGAGATTGAGAAGTATTGATATCCAAAAAGTGTTCTTCGTCATGAGTTACTGCATGCTAGCATGTAGGTAGAGCAAGTAATTAGGAAGGCAAATGGTATGTTGGTCTTTTTTTGCAAGAATATTTGAGTACGGGTAAAGGTGTCTTGCTGCAGTCGCTTAGGGCCTTGTTGAGATCACATCTGGAGTATTGTGTGCAGTTTTGGTCTCATTACTTGCTGTAGAAGGAGTCCAATGAAGGTTCACGAAACTGATCCGGGGATTACGGGATTGTCTTATCTGGAGAGACAGAGGGGAACACGCCACCTCTGAATTTAGAAGAATGAGAAGTAATCTCATTGAACATACTAAATTCTTACAGGGCTTGACAAGGTGGATGCAGGAAGGATGTTTCCCCTGGTTAGGTTTCCTGGAAGCAGAGGGGACAGTTTTAGAATAAGAGGTTGGCCATTTCTGACTGAGAAGATGAGGAATTTCTTCATTCACAGGGTGGCAACTCTTCAGAATGCACTACCTAGAAGGGTATGGAGGCTCGGTCATTGAGTATGTTCAAGACAGAGATCAAATGGATTTCTAGATAGTAAAGACATTAAAGGATACAGGGAAAGTGTGAGAAAATGCATTGAAGAAGGCAGCTATGATCTAATTCAATGGTAGACTTGATGGGCAGAATGGCCTACTTCTGATCCTATTTCCGATGCTCATGATTGCAGTGCCTCCTACCTTTGAATATCTCCCTTACTCTTGGGATAAGTGCCATCTTAACCCTTGAGACTTATTGTTTTTGTATTCTTTAGCCTGTTTGGCACTTTCATTTCCATGCTGTCCCTTGTATTTATCTGGAAACATTTGTTTCTGAAAGTCATGTTGTTTGTAAATATTCGGAGAAATAGTCATTCAGAATTGTTACAGTTTCATGATCCTTTGTTTCAAACCTGTTCACTTCTTGTATAGTTCACAACACAAATCCACTAACCTATCTAACCTGAACGCAATTCACGATCCCGAATCATGTCTTTGAATCGCCAGGGTTGGTATAGTAGATTATTACACATTTAAAGTATCATGCAGGATAAGATGAGTGAGGTGACACATTACCTACACATCAATGAAATGAAAACAAGACTTTTCTCTTTGAAAAACTAGGTTGGGGCGGCACGGGGAGGATGTTACCATCTGAGGTGGCACGGTAGCACATTGGTTAGCACTGTTGCTTCACAGCGCCAGTGACCTGGGTTCGATTCCTGGCTTGGGTCACTGTCTTTGCGGAGTCTGCATGTTCTCCCCTTGTCTGTGTGAGTTTCCTCCGGGTGCTTCAGTTTCCTCCCACAGTCCAACGATGTGCAGGTTAGGTGAACTGGCCATACTAAATTTCCCTTCATGTCCAAAAAGGTTAGGTGGGTTTACCGGGTTACAGGAAAAAATTGAAGATGTGGGCAGAAGTAGGTTGCTCGTTCCAAGGGCCGGTGCAAACTCAATGGGCCAAATGGCATATTTCTGCACTGTAAATTCCATGAGGCTATGGATGCAACGTGTGTTTCATCAATTGCTCCTTGCCAGTTCAGTTCCTGTAGTCCTCTAGTTCCAATGGAAAAGATATGAAATGTGTGGCAAGTATGAAAGCTTCCAATGGCGGTAATTCAATCAAGAGCATCATTCTCTTGCCAACCTTCCATACATGTAACATGGATACAGTATACAAATACAATTCAGATGGGGTGTCTTAATATGGTGCACCTTTGTTGGTGGCTAAAGTGGTTAATCATTGAGGGGCAGGTTGATGCGACCATCAATTCACTCTGAGACACGAGTTGGAGTAAACTGTGGCTTTAATGGGCTTACAACTGAGCCTGCCTGCGACTGCACGATACTGAGGGCAGTCTCGCAGGACTGCAGCACTTATACTCCCTAAAGGGGGCAGAGCCTAGGGCGTAGCTCTGTACATGCTCCTCATCTCCCCCTGTGGGCAGAGCCGCACAGTGGCTCACAGATGGGGCCCACAGGGACAACAGTAAGGTACAGTGTGAATTACCAGTTACACATTCACCACACAGGTCCTGTCACAAATGTGGCACATGAAACCACTGTGTGTCATTGTGACAATTTTGGTGTTGCCGTCTGTTGCCAAGCTGCTGTAGCCACTGGTCACTGTGCTGTGCATGCTAGCTCACCAGAGGTGTCGCCATTTTATTATTTTCCTCGGTCATCAGCTCATTACTTCCAAGTGTGGATAATCGGCATTTGGGGCCTTCATGTCACGCTTACAAGCATCCTTGAAGGAAAGCTTTGGGCTTCCTACTGGTCGTCTGCCTTTGGCTACCTTCGCATATCATACCTTGGTATACAAGAACATTCCATCCTGCAGATGTGCCCAAGCCACCAAAGCTGCTTCTATTTGACAAGAGCTCTGCCTTTGAGACGACGATCACATTTGTGATTTTGAACTGCCAAGAGATAACAATACACACCAGAGCCGTAAAGATAGAAATTGTTGAGCTTCTTTTCTTCATAGTTGTAAGTCTACATGTTTCACAACCATACAGCAAGGTGCTGAGACCACAGCCTTAAAAACCATCAGCCTGGTCCGAATGGTCAACTTGATATTATTCCATGTCTGTTGTGCAAGTTGGCCAAAGGCGATAGCTACTCTCCCTATGTACGTATCTAGTTCTCCATCATGGGACAGATTGTCTGTCACTGTGGATCCTAGGTAGCTGTATTTGCTAAATGCTTCCAGTCGGGTTCTATTTAGTTTGATCAAGGGTGGAGAAGCAACTTCTTGTTCCATGACCACGGTTTCCTTGGTCCTTTTTGTCAGAGAGAACTAACTACTAGCATGGGAGAGACAGTCCATGAGTCTTTGGAGCTGAGTTTTTGTGTGGGCGACTCGCACAGCATCCTCAGCATGGAGGAGTTCCCAGACCAGGAAAAGAGGTGTTTTCACTTTCAGTCTTGTTCGATTGTCTAGCTTGCAATCTGACCCAGTGTGCAAATAGACTCCTTCCATATCTGCAGGGAAGGCAAAAGTCAGCTCCGTGGAGGAGACAATACCAAACAAAGTGAGGGCTATCACGCAGCCCTGGTTCACTCCATTCTTTACTCTGGAACTGTTGGAAGTGGAGCCATCAAACTGTACAGTGCAGTGCAAGTTGTCTTGCAAGGAGTGGATGTGACTGGGGAATTTTGGTGACAGTCTTTTCCCTATATTTCAAGGTGCTAATTTTGACTTTTACACTAGTGTTTTGGGAGGAATTGTAATTATTTTATCAATGGAAACCAGTCATTTTATTGAAAATGCTGATCTGTTTTCACCATCTTCACAGGCTGACAGATCTGACCTATTTGTAAAAATGATTTTATGAAGTGTACATGAATCCCAAATTAAATCTGAAACGTATAACTTCACTACAAAGTAACTTCACAATAAACAAAGTCATTGGCATACGAAAAGTTTTAATCCACAATGGTAATATTTAGGGGAAACAAGATATTGAAACCAAATATGTGAAAGCAATCCAACCACTCAATGTGGTTGACATTAAGTACAATAGAAGGCATTAAAGTAATGTATTTGGAGGAAGAGAAAAGTTCATTTAAAAGGTGGACATGTTTTCGATGGTGGGTATGATGCTTTCAAAATTGAATGGAACCCAGTGGTAAAAATTGCAGAGTCCAAAGCTGTACAGGTTATCTGAATTGGCCATGTTAAAATTGCTCCTTCGTGCCAAAAGATATGCAGGTTAGGTGGGGTTATGGGGATAAGGTGGGTCAGTGGGCCTGGGTAGGGGAGCTCTTTCAGAGTGTTGGTGCAGTTTCCCTGGGCTGAATGGATTCCTTCGACACTGCAGAGATTCTGTCATTTCTATGGAATTGCGTTAACTAAAACCAGCATGCGGCCAGTTAGCTCGACATTCTTGAAATTTTCAACATCTGAAAATGTTTCTGGGAAATGTCAAATGCAATGAATGATCAAAATTAAGAGTGGTGTCTTAATTATTGATAGTAGATTTGGATCTGTCATCCTAGATTTAAGTGAAATTGGTCAGAGAGAACTATTCTGTTCATGAGCGAAATGTAAACTCAACATTTTCAACATTTTCGCAGACTCTTATATAAGACTGATAAATAAATGAACAGTAGAAACTCCTGGGCATCTCAACTGACGATGGACTCAAGATTGAGTTCCAACAAAAAGCAGTTGGCTAAAGTTTTGGTCTAAAAGTGAGCAGAATTCTCTGAATTGTCACACAGGGCTGCCAAGATTTTGATACCATTTGCTACAACTTAACTGTGTGAAAGTGGGTTTTCATCACTCACTGAATGAAATCAAAATATTATTAGTCTGTGTAAGAAACAATCTCCAACTCAAACTGTCACCTATCACTCCAAACATTATGCCCCATTGCTCTCAAACAAACAACCTGGTCCTTCACATTAATCACGATTCGTACTAATAAAACAGTGAATTATAATTAGTACATTTTGGAAAATGTTTGGGCACTCGAGATTACAATATTAAACTCGTGTATTGCTCGGGGTATGCGGGCATCTGATAGATTTGGAAGTGGGTATGCAACAAATAACATTTGGGAACTCAAGGCTAGTATGTTAACCTTTGGAGTGCAGGTATCATCCTGGTAAATCTATGCTGCACTCATTCCAAGGCATATGTATCCTTCCTGAGGTATTGTGTCCATAACTTCTTGCAATACTTCAGATATGCTCTAACCAGAACTTGGTACAGTTGAGCATGACTTCAAGCCATTTTGATTCTAGTCATTCAGCTGCACAATGGGCAACATTTCATTATTTGTATCTGTTCATGATATTTTAATGATCTGCATACCTGGACTGCAACCCACCTTTCTGCCCCTGCTGATGAAGTGTCTTTCATAGAATCATAGAATTTACAGTGCAGAAGGAGGCGATTCAACCCATTGAGCTCGCACCGGCCCCTGGAAAGAGCAGCCCACCTACGCCCACGCCTCCACTCTATCTCCGTAATCCAGTAACCCCACCTAACGTTTTGGACACCAATGGGCAATTTAGTATGGCCAATCCACCTAACCTGCATATCTTTGAACTGTGGGAAGAAACCAGAGCACCCAGAGGAAACCCACACAGACACAGGGAGAAAGTGAAAACTCCACACAGACAGCTACTCGAAGCCAGAATTGAAACCGGATCCCTGCAACTTTGAGGCAGCAGAGTTGACCACTGTGCCACCATGCCGCCACAGACTACCCTGGGATGGAACCCAGCATTTGTTGCTCGCTGGTGCCAATATTTTCTTAGTTACTGTTATTTTGTTTGTGTTAACTTTGTTGAGGCCCTGACTTGGTATGGAATTTTTTTGAAATATCTATTTTGTGACTAGCTTTTCACCATTTAGAAACTACTTCTGTTCAATCATATCTAGCTGCTAAGTGGATGACCTCCTATTTTCCAATGTTGAAACCTGTTTGCCGCAGTTTTTCCCAATTAGGTACTATCTAAATATCTCTTTGTGATGTTATGCTCCCATCAACATTGCTCACATTGTCACTTTTGTGTCATCGGAAAATTTGGAGATGTGGCTTTCTATCGCATAACAAAGTCATAATACATAATGCATGAAAAAAGGTTGGCAAGTCAGTTTTGATTGGTCTAGGCACTGTTCTGGTGAATGCACTAGATACCAAGGAGCTATTGTCCCCCATGCTTTTGTCTAATTCCAAAAAAAGGTGCAATGTTTGGACATCTTTGTTGCAAGATGAAAAGCTTCGACAGCATGTCTCTTTCTTTTTTGTTGTCACAATACTCAAGTTCAATGCTTGCAAGCAGCTATCATTTAATAAAAATGGTCAATAGTTGAGGCCCCACCCAGATCCTTTCAGAACACCACTCGCCACATCCTGCCAATTGGAATTCTTGCTCTTTATCCTGACTCTCTGTTTTTTGCCATTCAGCCAATTTTCAAACCAAGTCAAGGTTTGTCCTTGATTCTGGGCACTTCAACTTTAGAAAGCAGTTTGTTATGAGAGACGTTATCAACTGCCTTCTGGAATTCCAGATCAGATTCATAGCCATTTGTCTCTGTGCACTACGTGACTCTCTTCATGTGATCTATCCTTTATAAATCCATGCTGGCTCTCCATGATCAGCTGGAAAATTTCAAAATGTTCATCAGGCGATTCTGACTTAGAGACTCTAGTTATCTTCTGAGAACAGATGTTATGTTAACTGGTCTATAATTCTCTGGCTTCCCTCTGTCACTTTTCTTAAATGAGGACGTGACATGAAATTTTCCAATTTAAGGGAATAGTTCCCGAATTGAAATTTGGGTGATTTATAGAAAGGGCATCTGTGATGTTCTCACCTACTTCCCTTAAAACCTTCGGATGGAAAGCACACAATCACAGGCATTTGTCCCTCTTTGTTACCAGTAATTTTTTAGTTGCTTGTGTTAATTTTGCTGAGTCTCTGATCTGGTATGAATTTTTTTTTGAAATATTTACTTTCAGCTCTTATTTATGATGTCATCATTGAAATTATTGAAGACGACAATGGTTTGAAACCTGCACACTGTACATGACATGACATGAGATCTCGGGGCATATTATTTTAAAGATGTTGTCTAAATACAAATTATTGTTGCTGAAAACATAACTCTGATTATTTCGCATAATAGTTTACTGTTGGACTTCTGGTTGCCGCTATGCGGAGCTAAGCCGCACATTCGGCAGCTCCCGCTTTAATAGGACTTGTGGGCTCTTTTAAGGGCCCCAAACAGCGCTGATTCGACGATTCCCAGTGGATAAAGGGGTCTGGAGCAAAACCCCCCGGGATTTATGGTGCGGACTCGAAGTGGGGCGAGGAGAAAAACGGCAGCAGCTCCCCTGGAAAAGCGGGGGAAGGTGGACAAAATGGCGGCCGGTGGAGCCCCTGAGGAGTGGAGGCAGTGGGCTGAGGAGCAACAGGCGGCCCTTCTGGGCTATTTCACGGAGCTGAAAGGGGAGTTGTTGGAATCCCTGAAGGTGACGATGAGTAAGCTGCTGGAGACCCAGACAACCCAGGGTGCAGCGATACTTGAGTTGCAGCAGCAGGCCTCTGAGGAGGTTTCGGCCCTCGTGGGGAAGGTGGAGATACACGAGGCGCTTCATAAAAAGTGGCAAGATCGGTTCGAGGAGATGGAGCTTCGGTCACGGCGGATGAACCTGCGGATCCTGGGTCTCGAGGAGGGGCCTGGGCAAGAGTGAGCTCTTTGTTGTACACCCGGGAGATAAGGAGGAGGGGATTGGTAGGCTCCCGCTAAAGAGGGCAGTGAGGAGTTTTGGGTACCTGGGGGTTCAGGTGGCTAGGAGCTGGGGGACTCTGCACAAGCTCAATTTTACTAGGTTGGTGGAGCAGATGGAGGAGGAATTTAAAAGGTGGGACATGCTGCCGTTTGTCATTGGCGGGTAGACTACAGTCTGTTAAAATAACGGTGCTCCTGAGGTTTTTGTTTTTGTTTCAGTGCCTCCCCATTTTCGTTCCGAGGGCCTTTTTTAGGAGGGTGAACAGCAGCATTCTGGGATTTGTTTGGGCGCACGGGACTCCGAGGGTAAGGAGGGTCTTTTTGGGAGGGGGGATGGGGGGGAAAGGGGAGGGGGACGGGGGGATGGAGGGGAGGGGGTATGGAGGGGAGGGGGGCAAGGGGGGGATGGGGGAAAGGGGAGGGGGATGGGGGGAAGGGGAGGGGGATGGGGGAAGAAGGGGAGGGGGATGGGGGAAGAAGGGGAGGGGGGTGGGGGAAGAAGGGGAGGGCGGCGGGGGAAGAAGGGGAGGGCGGCGGGGGAAGAAGGGGAGGGCGGCGGGGGAAGAAGGGGAGGGGGCGGGGGAAGAAGGGGAGGGGGCGGGGGAAGAAGGGGAGGGGGTGGGGGAAGAAGGGGTGGGGGAAGAAGGGGAGGGGGTGGGGGAAGAAGGGGAGGGGGTGGGGGAAGAAGGAGATGGGGGAAGAAGGGGAGGGGGGATGGGGGGGAGGGAAGGGGAGGGGGGATGTGGGGGAGGGGGGATGGGGGAAAGGGGAGGGGGGGTTGGGGGAAAGTGGAGGGGGGATGGGTGGAAAGGGGAGGGGGGGATGGGTTGAAAGGGGGGGATGGGGGAAAGGGGAGGAAGGGATGGGGGAAAGGGGAGGGGGATGGTGGGGGGGAAAGGGGAGGGGAGGGGGGGGTGGAGGGGGATGGGGAAAGAGGAGGGGGATAAGGGGAAGGGGGGAAGGGGAGGGGGATGGGGAAAGGGGAGGGGGATGGGGAAAGGGGAGGGGGATCGGGGAAAGGGGAGGAAGGGATGGGGGAAAGGGGAGGGGGGATGGTGGGGGGGAAAGGGGAGGGGAGGGGGGGTGGAGGGGGATGGGGGAAAGAGGAGGGGGATGGGGGGAAAGGGGAAGGGGAGGGGGATGGGGGAAGGGGAGGGGGATGGGGAAAGGGGAGGGGGATGGGGAAAGGGGAGGGGGATGGGGAAAGGGGATGGGGAAAGGGGAGGGGGATGGGGAAAGGGGAGGGGGATGGGGAAAGGGGATGGGGAAAGGGGAGGGGGATGGGGAAAGGGGAGGGGGATCGGGGAAAGGGGAGGGGGATGGGGAAAGGGGAGGGGGATCGGGGAAAGGGGAGGGGGGAAGGGGGATGGGGAAAGGGGAGGGGGATCGGGGAAAGGGGAGGGGGATGGGGGGAAAGGGGAAGGGGGGAAAGGGGAGGGGGATGGGGGGAAAGGGGGAGGGGGGATGGGGGAGAGGGAGTGGGGGGGATGGGGGAGAGGGAGTGGGGGGGATGGGGGAGAGGGAGTGGGGGGGATGGGGGAGAGGGAGTGGGGGGGATGGGGGAAGGGAGAGAGGGAGAGAGGGAGTGGGGGGATGGGGGAAAGGGGCGAGGGGATGGGGGGAAGGGGAGGGGGAAAGGGGGAGGGGGGATGGGGGAGAGGGAGTGGGGGGATGGGGGAGAGGGAGTGGGGGGGATGGGGGGAGAGGGAGTGGGGGGATGGGGAAAGGGGCGAGGGGGTGGGGGGTAAAGGGGAGGATGGGGGGGGTAAAGGGGAGGGGGGATGGGGGGTAAAGGGGAGGGGGGATGGGGGGGAAAGGGGAGGGGGGATGGGGGGAGGGGGGATGGGGGGGAAGGGGAGGGGGGATGGGGGGGAAAGGGGATGTGGAAAGGGGATGGGGAAAGAGGAGGGGGGATGGGGGGAAAGGGGAGGGGGGATGGGGGGAAAGGGGAGGGGGGATGGGGGAAAGGGGAGGGGGGAAAGGGGAGGGGGATGGGGGGAAAGGGGAGGGGGATGGGGGGAGGGGGGATGGGGGGAAAGGGGAGGGGGGATGGGGGGAAAGGGGATGGGGAGGGGGGGTTTAGGGGGATAGTGTTTAAGTTAATTTGCTTATTGTTAATTAATTTTGTTGTTTATTGGGGTTGGGGGGTTGGGGGGTTTTGTTATATGCGTTGTTTCGGGTGCCGGGGGGTATTCATTACTATTATTGTTATTGTTATTATTGTTTTGTTAATATATATTTTTCAAAAATTTCCAATAAATTTATTTTTAAAAATAAAATAATAGTTTACTCTTTAATTTAAGATTTTCCCTTTTTTTTCTGTTTCTTATTTGTAGAATTTTATGGAATGATATACAAAACAGTGCTAAAAACGATTTGAAAAGTAGGTCTGATGTTCAGAAAATCCCAATTAAAGGGCATTTAGCAGACTTTTGTCATTGCATACAATAGGATATTGTGCATTGCACAGACCGTAAAATGAACCTGTGTATTTAAACTCGGAGCGGGTTTCTGGCGCAGGCAGCAGGAAGCTATTCTGATTTTAACTGCCAGGCCGCACATAAGCTGCATGTCCACTTCCCAACCAGAACAAGCATGAAGGAGGCAGACAGAAGCTGGCAAAGATGGGATGGCCATTAAGTGCCTAACAATTTCCAGTAAAGGGGTCAGAAAGGAGATTACAGGAGGGTTTTGTAAGCGAGATGTGGTGGCAAGTCCAGGACAGGCCTCTGCGTCAACCTTTACCATCATTTTGTCCTCACTGTCAACAGGGGTGGTACCAGGGGATTGGAGAATGCCGAACGTCGTGCACCTGTTCAAAAAAGGGAATAGGGATAACCCTGGGAATTACAGGCCAGTTAGTCTTACTTCGGTAGTAGGCAAAGTAATGGAAAGTTTTCTGAGGGATAGGATTTCTGAGCATCTGGAAAGACACTGCTTGACTAGGAATAGTCAGCATGGATTTGTGAGGGGTAGGTTTTGCCTCACAAGTCTTATTGAATTATTTGAGGAGGTGACCAAGCACGCGAATGAAGGTAAGGCATTTGATAAGGTTCCCCATGGTAGGCTTATGCAGAAAGTAAGGAGGCATGGGATAGTGAGAAATTTGCTCAGTTGGATAACAAACCGGCTAACCGATAGAAGTCAGAGAGTGGTGGTGGATGGCAAATATTCAGCCTGGAGCTCAGTTACCAGTGGCGTACCGCAGGGATCAGTTCTGGGTCCTCTGCTGTTTGTGATTTTCATTATTGACTTGGATGAGGGAGTTCAAGGGTGGGTCAGTAAATTTGCAGACATTATGAAGATTGGTGGAGTTGTGGATAGTGAGGAGGGCTGTTGTCGGCTGCAAAGAGACATAGATAGGGTGCAGGGCTGGGCTGAGAAGTGGCAGATGGAGTTTAACCCTGACAAGTGTGAGGTTGTCCATTTTGGAAGGACAAATATGAATGCTGAATACAGGGTTAACGGTAAGGTTCTTGGCAATGTGGAGGAGCAGAAAGATCTTGGGGTCTATGTTCATAGATCTTTGAAAGTTGCCACTCAAGTGGCTAGAGCTGTGAAGAAGGCCTGTTCTGTGCTAGCGTTCAATAGCAGAAGGATTGAATTTAAGAGCCCTGAGGTGATGATGTAGCAGTACAAAACATTGGTAAGGCCACATTTGGAGTACTGTGTGCAGTTCTGGTCACTTCATTTTAGGAAGGATGTGGAAGCTTTGGAAAAGGTGCAAAGGAGATTTACCAGGATGTTGCCTGGAATGGAGAGTAGGTCTTATGAGGAAAGGGTGAGGGTGCTAGGCCTTTTCTCATTAGAACGGATAAGGATGAGGGGTGACTTGTTAGAGGTTTATAAGTTGATCAGGGGAATAGATAGAGTAGACAGTCAGAGACTTTTTCCCCGGGTGGAACAAACCATTACAAGGGGACATAAATGTAAGGTGAATGGTAGAAGATATAGGGGGGATGTCAGAGGTAGGTTCTTTACCTATAGAGTAGTGGGGGCATGGAATGCACTGCCTGTGGAAGTAGTTGAGTCGCAAACATTAGGGACCTTCAAGCGGCTATTGGACAGGTACATGGATTACGGTAGAATGATGGGGTGTAGATTAATTTGTTCTTAATCTAGGACAAAAGTTCGGCACGACATCATGGGCCGAAGGGCCTGTTCTGTGCTGTATTTTTCTATGTTCTATGTTCTATCAAGTCTAGTGGAGCATGTGGACATAACGGAAGGGCATTTTATATCTTCGAACCTGCTGAAGTCCTACGTCTGCATATCTGGAAAGTCAACGTGGCTTTCTTTCATTTCCCTAATTTCATAAGGCCTCATGAGGCAAGTGCCTCATCTGCCTGCAAGAAACAGGTTAAGAGCAGAATGGTTAGAATGTAAGTGGAGAAGCATCTTAATTTTTAAACATCCAAATGTAAGATGAGCAGGTTTGTGACAACATTCTAAATGTCACAACTATCAATGCATCTTGTCTTTTCTCATATTGTTATGATTCTGCTCGGAACCATTTAATGTTTAAAGAAGAAATCCAAACACCAGCAATTAACCAACAGAGGTATGCCATAAGATTTCATATTTTTTTAAGAGAAACAAATGTCAGTCTACAACAAAAAGTATTCAACAAAGTGCTATTAATTTACTATTGTAGTTCACAACTATGTATATTATGAACTCAGTTCTCCTTTTTACTTCAACCCCTCCCACTCTCCCCCCCCCCCCCCCCCCCCCCCCCCAATCCTTATCTTCTGAAACTTTGATGGTTAATTCACTTTTCCGAGAGCCAAAATTCACTTTTCCGAGAGACGATGCAAAGGTATGCCACAGCCCTTTTGAATTCGCTTTAATTCTCCTTCGAATTCTAGCAATCCTTCGGGGTAAAATTCTATGCAGGTCCTCGCATTAGCTTTTTGGTTGCTTGATTCTCCACCTCTTTCCAGACCTCATTACTGTAGATGCGTCTGCTTCATATTCAGGTTGCTGGCAGAACTTTAAAGCTAACTCTGCTGACTGCTTTCTGCCACAAGGCTCTGTGAGGACCATTGTAGATTTCTTCCAAATCTTCCTGTTGCACCATCCTTCACAAAATCTAAACTGAGCTTGAGCCCCATTCTCATTGAGTGCAGTGAACAATAAAGCCAGTATGTTCTCTGCTTGTAGTACAGTTCTAACTGACTATCATATTTTGTTGGCTCACTCAATCCGTAAGATGCAGTCTACACCAAAGCAAACCTACAACTTCTTCTGACTGTTTCCAAACAGTCAGCAAACAAACACAAGTAAATTAGACAGAATATCGTCCTAACCAAGGCTCCACCCTAAGTCATTGTTCCTATGGCAATGTGTCATGCACTGCCTGTTCCCAGGTAGAAGTGCATATTAACTACCACCTAATTCCAAAGTTTTATTTGATTCTGGGAAACCGCATGAATAACCTATAGTTATTTTTTAAATAAATTTAGAGTACCCAATTCATTTTTTCCAATTAAGGGGCAATTTAGCATGTCAATCCACCTACCTTGCACATCTTTGGGTTGTGGGACAAAACTCACGCAAACACGGGGAGAATGTGCAAACTTCACATGGATTGTGACCCAGAGCCGGGATCGAACCTGGGATCTCAGCGCTGTGAGGCAGAGTGCTTACCACTGCACCACCGTGCTGACCCCTATAACCCCTATAACCTATAGTTCTGACAAAGACAGGACAATGCTTCCCAGATTTATTGGTACAATTACAAAGCTAAGAGCACACTCCCTGCTGTTTATGATGTTACCTTTCTAGCTTTGAGCTCCTTAAGTCAGCATGACTCCACTCCAACCTTTTGAATGCTAATTGTCTTGCGTTTGTTTACCATTGAGCTCACGTTGAAAATAGTTGTTAGGTAATAGAGAATATTACATTGAAAAGTTTCAGTTCCCAAGCCAAAAGTCATATTCCTAAAACTAAAGTTATATTCTAAAACGTACGAATCATGAAGTAGATATTCGCAACAATATCAATGATAATCTTATATAGGTTTCAGACTCCTTTTCTCCCAATGCATCATATTTCTGGCTTAAATTTTGAGAGTGGACATTTCAGATTTTAAGCATTTGTTCAGAACAACTAAAATGGTAGAAAAAGGTGCCAAGATGGATTACGGATACGATGTAATTTCAATGCATTTCCCAATGGCATTCTGTTTACTGCAGGTTAGGCAAGTTATGCATACAGGAGACATGATGATAAATTGATTCTGCATGTGAAATTGCTTGGTAAAAGATAAAATTCTAAAAACACGCAATGACATCAAGAAATATTTTGAGAATTCAATCCCTCTTAAAATTCATTGGAAGGGAAATAAATTAGCATTTGTGCAAAGGCAATCTGTCGTGGAATTGCCTGAATGGTTCGCTGGTTGTAAAATGATGCAGTGCAATTCATGGTATTTGTTTAATACAATGGTTTTAGCAGTGTTAAAACATGATTTATAAAAAATAGTTAAGAACCATGCAATCTGCTTTCAAGAACACAGATGATCTGAATCTGTGCAAATTAGATAACTTGCTCAGTTATTGTTAGTAAATGTATAACAATCTATTTTGAAAATGATTGCTGATTTGCTGGTGCACCTCAGTAGAATTCAGTACCTTCTGAAGGAAGGATCACCCTTAAGAGGAAGAAGATAAAAATCCAGCATGGACTATTAATATCTTAGCCCTGCAGCTACACTCCTTAATATGTTTCTTTCAAAAGCACCTTTTTGTATTCTGCTTGGCACCTGTACTTCCTATTGATTTTTACGATGCAAAGATTACAATTCTATTTTCACAATCAATGTTGTCAAATATCACTGCACAAGCAATCATTTTTGTACAGCTTGCTGCCATTTGCTAAAGGTTGCAATATGTTTTGGGGCCATAATTTGCTGTCAAGATTATGCTGAGGCAATGGCACAATTGCACGCCTTGTTTACTCAGCTTCCAGATGTCTGATCTCCATCAATGCAAAGTTTCAGCAATTTGCAATGTCAACATTTTTCAGTGTAAAGGTAACACGGTTAAGTCTAACTAACGGCTGATGCAAATTATGGCCTATTGTGTTTCGTGCTTTATTTTCAGCCAAGTATTTACACAACTCCTACATTAATCCAGTTAATACATCCCCACCAACTATTACATCAGCTCAAACTAATACAGTATTTGAAAACTAATACAGCCCTTCAAACTAATAAAATCCCTCAAACTAATCGTCCCTCAAACTAATACAGTCCCTCAAACTGATGGTCCCTCAAATGAATACAGTCCCTTTAAAATATTTACTCCTCCGATACAGAAACTATTCAATCACCTTGTAGTAAAGCAAGTCCAATTTAAATAGCGCCTCAAACTAATGAATCTTCTCAAAGGAAAACAGGCCGCCTCACACTCTTCAGTACTGTAAAGTCTATAGGCAGAATCTTTTCAAAAGTTGGCTAATAGTCATTTTTGGCGCGGAAACCAGAGTAAATCTCGTTGGCATGACTTGGACCGGAATTGTGAGACAGGCTAGGTAGATTGGCAATGATAAATTACCCTATAGTGTCTAGAGATGTGCAGGTTATGGGGATAGGGGGGGGTGGGCAAGGATCGAGTGTATAAATTTATTTCACAGGAATAACTTTGCGCTTGTGACATAGTGTGTCTGAGTCAGCCTCCCCGGGTCATCTGAGCAGTGCAAGTGGGTGCTGCATTTAAATGGCTCCACAGCACTTGCTCACAATTCTGCCAAAGGGATGTCAGAAGGAATATCAGCTGCAAGGTTTACAGAGGGTATCCTGACACTGATGTTGGATGCTATGCAGTACAGGAGGGCAACCATCTGCCCACAGGCAGGCAGGAGACCTTGAGAGTCTCCATTCCTTCTGACACACCCCTTCCAGAGACCAAGGCACATCTGGTCCAGCAGACAAAGCAGAGTGGCACCAAAACATTTGTGCAAGTAGGCTGAAATACTCGAGGCCCTGGGCCTCCAGAAGACGTCCACTAAGGCCTACTCAGGCAGCTGGGCATGGCAGAGAGCAGGCTGCCTCACCCTCAGATGTGGATCGTGGGGAGGCACCTAGACCTGGTGTGGGGTTAGAAAGGCTAAGAAATTATAATTGCGTAGTGTTGCCACGAATGGTGTTAGGCAATTGGGGACGTAGAGGACTGTGATTATGGCTGCCCATTTTTCTATCTCCATCTGGAGTTGTCTGCTCTCCTGCAATGAGAGAAGATGGAGAGTTATGACTATTAGAAGTGGAGTATGTGCCACAGTTGAGGAGTATACTCTGTCAAAACCTTTTCATAATTTTAAGGGCTTCTATTGCGTGATTCCCTAGCCTTCCCTTTTAAAGAGCCCCATCTTATCCATATCCTTTCCGGATTGGTATAAGATTACATTTCTGACCCGGTCCTTGTAAACCATTTTCACTTTTTCCCGTCCCTCCACATCCTTCTACAATGCAGTTTCCAGAATGGTACATGGCATTCCAAGTGTGGTCTAATCTTGGTTTAATTAGGCTAGCCTCCACTTTTCAATTCTATCCTTTAGAACATCGAGTCTGTTGCTTGATTAACCTTTGTTTAGGCTTTATTAACCTTTGCCGCTACTTTCAGTGTTTTGTCTATATGTGCTCCGAGTTTCCTTTGTTCCTCTACTGCATTTAGATTTTTATTTTCCAAGACATGACCTCCTTATTTTTCCTCACCAATTTATAATATCTCTGTTATCAGTGTTGAAATTAATTTGACCATTATGTTCTGAAGTTTTTCAATGTCATCTAGTAATTTGTTTCCATTTCTCTCCTTCCACTAGTTTGTTGTTACCTGCAAGTTCAGGAATTGTGTTTTTGATTCCAAAGCCTAAATTGTTCATGTAAATGGTGGACTGATCCTTGTGGGACACTACTTCTGCCACTCTGAAAAATGACTCTTGTACCCCCACTCGCTTCTTTCTCTCTTGAAGTCAACCAGTCATCCATTCTGATACTCACACACTGAATCCACATCCTCTCACCTTAATGATTATTCTGTTATATACAAAACAGACATGTCCCTTCCAAAAATACGAATGGTGCTGCCAAATTTAGACCCCCATGGTTGTCTAGGAAAAGTACAGGAGAAGACGAAACAAACAATACAGGGGAAGATTAAAGAAAAATAGACTTTATGACAGTCACAAAAAACTGCAGATAGACTGGAGGAGTATATAAAGTGCAGTGATCAAGTGGAAAAAGAAATAAGGAAATCAAAGAGGGAAAAATATTAGAAAGCAAGGTTAAGGAAAATCCAAAGGTGTTTTACCAGTATATAAAGAGCAACAGGATAGTTAAGGAAAAAGTGGATGAGATCAAAGATGAAGAAGGGAACTTGTCTGAAGATGTCGGGGACATGGGAAGAGTTTTAAATCAATTTTTTGTCTCCCTATTCACAAAGGAAGGGGATGATGTGGATATAGTAATCCAAGAGGAGCAGTGCTAAATATTGGATAAAATAATCTTAATGGGAGAGGAAGTGTTAAAGGAGTTGGAATCCTTTGAAAGTGGATAATTCACCAGGGCCAGATGGATTGTTTCCTGGAATGTTGAAGGAGGTCAGGAAGGATGCTCTGAGGATAATTTTGCAATCTTCACTAAAGACATGGGAGGTGCAGGAGAACTGGAGGAATGCAAATGTGTTTCAGTTGTTAAAAAGAGCACAAAGGAAATGCCAAACAATTATAGTCCAGTTAGTCTTACTTCAGTGGTGGGCAAATTGTCAGAATCAATTGTAGAGATCGGATAAACTGTTATTTCAGAAAGGCACGGAATAGTCGGGGATAGTCAGTATGGCTTTGATTTTGAAAATATTTTTGGGATTTTAAAAATTTTATGCATAGACAAAAATCAAACCATAAGATATGTAGCAACAACCACATCAAACAAATATATATATTTTTTAATGTACCAACAATTATAACCAACCACTTCCCAATAGAATACTACCCGCCACCCCCTCACAGCTAACAGTGACCTGATCCTTGAAATGCAATATAAAAAGTCAGGTCTGAATCATTAAACATCCCCAACACCAATGGGCCAACTGATCTATAAACTTCTTCTAAAATTCCACCGGGAATCCATCTAGTCTCGGCGCCTTCCCAGCCTGCATCTTCCCCAGAGCCGTGCGCACCTCCCCCAACCCCAACGGTGCCTCCAATATCTCCCTCAACTCCCCCTTCACCGGATCAAGCTCCAACCCCTCCAAACACCTTAGCATGCCCTGCTTGTCCTCCAGCAGCTCTGACTTACAAAGTCCCTCAGCAAAGGACTGGAACAGCCTATTCACATTCTCAAGGGGCAGACACCAATCCCTTGGCTCCCGCACAGTCTCTCCAGCAGCTTCTTACTGCCTTAACTGATGGGCAAAGAGGCGGCAGGTTTTCTCCCCACCCCTTTACCCGCCACTGCTGGCACACCACCCGCCCCGTAGACAGCAAGTCAAACTGCAACTTCTTCCTGCATGCCCAAAACTCTGGCATGGGATCACTCACATATTCTCTATCCACAACCAAAATCGCATCCACCATCTCCTGTTCCTCCCTGTCCATATGAGCCTTGTATGAGATAATCTCCCCCTGATCACCATTTAACTCTTCCCATAACGTGTAGGGCGACACTGTCCCTTTCTCATTCCATAGCACATAGTCTCTTATGGCCCAATAAACCTTAGCAAAATACCCAAGGTCAAAAAGGAGGTGGAGAGCGGGAGGCAGGACGATGGGGTGTACGATATTTATTTTCTTTGACGAATAATAAATAAATTTGAGGAACACGGTCGTACCACTGAACAAAATAAAATTAGCTTGTCAGTTTATTTTAGGAATTGTCCTGAAATATATTTGGTAACTGTAGAAAGGAACAAGCTGAGGTGATGAAATAAATGTGCTCTTCACAAGCAAACTATTATCAATCCTGTCGTTATTGGATACTATCTTCCTAGCACACTATCCAAATATGACGAAGGTTATAGAATCCCTAAAGTGCAGAAGGAGACCATTCAGCCCATCAAGTCTGCACCGACCCTCTGAAAGAGGACACTGCCTCAGCCCACACACCCACCCTATCCCCATAACCCAGTAACCCGACCTAACCTTTTTGAACACCAAGGGCAATTTAGCATGGCCAATCCACCTAACCTGCACATCTTTGAACTGTGGGAAACCAGAGCACCTGGAGGAAATCCATGCAGACATGGGGAGAACGTACAAACTCCACACAGACAGTGACCCAAGGCAGATCTTTTTTATCAGAAAGGACAAGTGTCTTTCATGTATTGTTGCAATGTATTGGTGAAAGGAAAGTGAAATAAAAATAAAATGCTGGAAATATTCAGCAGGTCGAGCAGCATCTGTGGAGAAAGGAACAGAGTTGATGCTTCAGATCAAGAACTTTTCCTCAGAATGTGTACGCGTTCAGCATTGTAATATAAATAGTCTGTGCTATCAAGTCATTATTTGGCTTAAAAATGCCTAACTTTAAAAGCCAAGACAACCACTATTTAAAAGCCACGGGATAGGTTTTCACAATAAAACGTTGCAGGAGTACAGTGAGGAAAAATTTGCCAGGGCGGATCGCACGAATCCAAATTGATTTATCTTCCATATAAATGAATGAAGCTGGAGATCGGTGCTCCCGATCAGATTTTTCTCCCTGCACCCACCAAGGACCAGGTCGTAAAGATGGAAGCCTGTCCAGCAACAGTGAATACCTGCACTGTAATCTCTGCATATTATGTTAATGTTTATTACAAATTTTGGAGATGTCATTTAAAAGTTTTATGATGAGCAGAGTACAGTCACACAAGATTCTGTCATATTTTGCCATGTAAAAGAGTTTCTTAATCTTTAGAATTGAAGAGCAGAAGAAAGTAAACGGACATATGCTTATTGTACTTGAGTCATATAAATATATATATATATAAACATTCTGCTTGAGGTGAGTGCACGGTTCCTTGGTTTTGATTTTGGATGTTGAAGATGAATATTTTGGGCTTTCTGATTGTCAGAACTTGAACATTGAAGAGCCAAATCAAACAAGAGAGTGAAGTTTTCTTTTAGAGCTGTTTCAGACCACATTTTCACCTGAACTGGAATCCAAGTGCCAACCACTTATCCAGAGTTTTTGTCCTACAGCCCTTGCCTCGGTTTCATCGTAAGAAGGCACTATTTTAAAAGAGTTTCCTTCCTGTGTATTGCCAAAATGTTCTTGAGCAATTTTGCTAGAGAATACACTGGATGAGTGCAGCTCCAACAACTTTCAAGAAGCTCAATACCATCCAAGCCAAAAAAGCTTGCTTGATCGGCACCCCATCCACCAGTTAAAATATTCATTCCCTCCATCATTGGCACACAATGGCAGCATAGTGTACAATTTATAAGATGCACTGCACCAACTCAACAAGATTCTTTCAACAGTACCTTTTAAACCCAAGTTCTATACCACCATGAAGGATGAGGGCAGCAGAAGCATGGGAACACTACCACCTGTACGTTCCCCTCCAAGTCAATTAAAACTATATCCTTGGTCCTTCACTGTCGCTGGCTCAAAAATCTGGATTCCCCTTGCTCACAGCACTGGGTGTAGCTACATCACAAAGACTGCAACGATCCTAGAAGGCACCCAAGGGCAATTAGGCCTGATCAATGAATGCCAGCACGCCAACTGATGCTCACATCCCAAAAACAAATTGAAGAGATTTTGAAAAATGTCACAATCAAGAGTAAATAGAAAAGTATTTTTCCACGGTGGAGTTTCCAGAACAACAGCTCGCAAATTACATCAGCCATTGAATTTTACTCTTTTATATCTTTAGTTAATTTGGTGCTTACCCATTTCTCAGTTCGGATAAACCTAATCCACTGAAACAATGATAAATCCTTGCTTTACAAAATATTCCAAATTGGCTTTTCGTATGCAAAATAGTTTTAGTTCATCCGACTCGATAGTTCAGAGTATGAAACCATATACAAAAGATGTAAAAGATAAATCCTATTTTGGCTCAATCCCAAACAAGTCAGCTGTTTCATTTCCATAAGAAATAAACTCATTGTTTACTCCTACATTCACTTCATCTTTTCACACACATAGTTTTATTGACGAATGCATGCAACCTTTATTCATGGTGCAATCAGAGAAAGTGATTTCACTGTAATTGTTTTCCTGTGCGGTGCTCGTTTCCCAGTGATGGACTTCTCCGTGTCCAAATGATTGTGCCTGCCAGCACCTTTTCAAAGACGAACAGGAGGTTTAGAGAAAACTGAGGAGACAACAGGAGGTTTAGAGAAAACTGAGGAGACAAAAGGTATGTTTAGGGGCAGCAGGGTAGCATGGTGGTTAGCATAAATGCTTCACAGCTCCAGGGTCCCAGGTTCGATTCCCGGCTGGGTCACTGTCTGTGTGGAGTCTGCACGTCCTCCCCCTGTGTGCGTGGGTTTCCTCCGGGTGCTCCGGTTTCCTCCCACAGTCCAAAGATGTGCGGGTTAGGTGGATTGGCCATGCTAAATTGCCCGTAGTGTCCGATTAAAAGTAAGGTTAAGGGGGGGGGTTGTTGGGTTACGGGTATAGGGTGGATACGTGGGTTTGAGTAGGGTGATCATGGCTCGGCACAACATTGAGGGCCGAAGGGCCTGTTCTGTGCTGTACTGTTCTATGTTCTATGTATTGTTCAATAATCTGTGATGTGGATTCATTGTGCTAACCTTGCAACTACATGGGGGGGGGGGGGGGGAAGAGAGAGACGACAAAATAAATTAACTCCAATCAGATTTTGCCCTTTTCTCTGAGGGTGTATTTGCACTACATTTGTGTTGGTGCACAGTTTTGTACAGACATTAAACTTGCATTTACACCCAGAATCAGGGTACAGCTGATTGCCCTGTGAAGCAGAATAAGATTCCTCCTGGATATGGTAATCTCACATCGCTTTTGTCTTACATTGCACAAAGTGCATGGTTTCTAAAATCTCTCGAAATTTGCTGGACCTGCTGGTTGTTTCTGAATCTACCTGATATTGTTTAAATGTTTATATGGCATGAATTATTTCTTCTCCACTCTTGAAATATTAACTTTCTGCCCAATGGGAGAGAGCCCTGTGCATGCAGGCACCCAGATTTGCACAGAGCTCCCTGGCGCCAAGATGATAAACGTTCCAGCTAGGCAAACACCATCGTGGCAGTGTGATACGCTGGAATACTAACCTGTGACCAGTTCGCAAGAGAAACTGGGGAATTGTGTTGTTAGAGTTCTGAAAGATCTCTGCTGCTTTGTTAGACAAATATTGCAAAAAATGTGTTTTCAGGGGACCAAATATTACGGTTATTAAGAGTTGGGCAAAAGTAAGATTAAAAAATGAAATTGGGATAAAAGAAAAAAATGGGGAGATGTCTGAAGAGATGTTTAAGTACAAATTAGCATATCTTATATTCTATAAGTGTCATGTGTGAGTACCTTTAAGAACAGTGTGTTTATCAAATAGCTGTAGTGGATGTACCTTTAAGAAATGAGTGTTTATCAAATAGCTGCAGTGATGTACGAGTGTGGGTGGAGCTGGGCTGACTGTCTTTCACTTTCGTTTTTGGAGCAGGCAGCTACAGTGTGTTTCTGTTTTGTTTTCAGAGCTGGAAAGCTGCAGGCAAAGCAAGCAGCTGTTTAATGATCTCTCTCTGAAATCTAAAGACTGTCTCCAGATCATTTGAGGATTTCAAAGTAATACCTGTTTCTGTAGAGAATTTAAACTTGCTGTCTTTCTGTAAAAAGGGTCTTTTGGTCTGATGGATGTTGTTAGGAAAGTTATGAAGGGTTACTTATCGAATATTGTATCTGTGGGGATTATTGGTGTTGATAGTTGTTAAGATGTTTACTGTAGGTTTATAATGTGTTAACTGGATTCATAAATAAACATGGTTTTGTTTTTTAAAATCCTTTTGATCTCTGTTGCATCATACCTATAAAGTAGGCCCTTGTGCTCCCCATAACCACAATCTAGTAAAAGTTGTGGGTCAGGTGAGCTCCATGATACACTTGGGGGTTCTCCTAAACCCTGGCCCATAACAAGAAGTATATCAATTGGAAGAGGATAACTAGGTAAAAAGTAGGGACCAAAAGGGGAATCTGTGAGTGGAGACAGAGGACATTGGTAGGGTGTTGAATTAATATTTCACATCTGTCTTCACCCAGGAGAATGTGGAGGCAGATATGGAACTCGGGGAGAGAGACTGTGAAGTTATTGAGCAAGATGTCATAGGGAGGGACAAGGTACTGGCGGCGTTGGCAGGCTTAAAAATTGAGAAATCTCCAGGTCCGGACGAATTGTGCCCCAGGATGCTGTGGGAGGTGAGGAAGGAGACTGCAGGGTCCCAGATCCAAATTTTTTATTCTTCTCTGACCACGGGAGAGGTGCCAGAGGATTGGAGAACCGCGAATGTGTCCCACTATTTAAGAAAGGCTGTAGGGATAAGCCTGGGAACAACATGTAAGTAAATCTCACGTCAGTCATGGGGAAACTAATGGAGAAAATTCTGTCTCCACTTGGAGAGGCAAGGTTTGATCAGGAATAGCCAACATGGCTTTGTCAGATGCAGGTCAGGCCTAACAAATTGATTGAATGTTTTGAGCACGTTACCAAGTGGGTAGATGAAGGTAATGCAGTTGATGTAGTTTACATGGATTTCAGCAAAGCATTTTACAAGGGCCCACATGGGAGACTTATAAAGAAGGCGAATGCACATAGGATGCAGGGGAACGTGATATGGTGGATTCAAAGTTGGCTGAGCTGTAAGAAACAGAGGATAATGACAGACTGCTGCTTTAGTGACTGGAAGCCAGTGGCCAGTGATGCACCACTGGGATCTGTGCTGGGTCCCCTTTTATTCGTCATTTATATGATGTCTTAGATGACTCTGTGGGGAGTAGGATCGGTAGTTTGAAGATGACACAACGATAGGCCGGGTGGCTACCAGTGAGGCTGAGAGTCTTGGGTGACAGGAAGATATAGACAGGGTGGTCAAATGGGCAGAAAAATGGCAAATGGAATTGAATCCTGAAAAGTGTGAGGTACTAAACTTTGGAAGAAGCAATTTGACAAGGAAGTATTCAATGAATGGCACCACACTGGGAAGTCCTGAGGAACAAAGAAACCTTGACGTGTTTGCAAATAGATCTCTGAAGGCAGAAGGGCAGGTTAATAGGGTGGTGAAAAAGGCATGAGGCACACTTGCCTTTACCAATCGTGGCATAGATTACAAAAGCAAGGAAGTCATGTTGAAGTTATATAGAACATTGGTGAGTCCACAGCTGGAGTACTGTGTACAGTTTTGGTCACCACATTATAGGAAGGATGTGATTGCACTGGAGGGGGTGCAGAGGCGTTTCATCAGGGTATTGCCTGGGATGGAACATTTTAGTTATGAAGAGAGGTTGGATAGGCTTGTGTTGTGTTGTTTTTGCTGGAGCAGAGAAGACTGAGAGGCGACCTGATCGAAGTGTACAGGATTATAAGGGGCATGGAGAGGGTGGATAGGGAACAGCTATTCCCCTGAGTTGTAGGGTCAGTTACGATGGGGCGACAAGTTCAAGATGAGGGGAGAGAGGTTCAGGAGGGATTTGAGGAAAAACCTTTTTACCCAGAGGGTGGTGACGGTCTGGAACGCACTGCCTGGGAGGGTGGTAGAGACGGGTTGCCTCACATCCTTTAAAATGTATCATGGAGTTCAACCAATCTCTCCCTTTAATGTATTGTTGCTTTTGAAGCACACGGCTTGGTCTCCAGGTGTGGTATTACAATTATGGACACGTGGGTTTTTAAACACAAAACAATGTTTATTCCATGAATTCAACTTAACCTTTTTAAATAAACATTGGATCACTTACCGCTCCTTACTTCAAAGATAACCCCGAAAATAATACAACACTAAATAATTCCTAAAAATGTTTCTTCAAACCTCCAAAAGACTTAACACCTTTAAACAGAAACACATCAGGTTAAAGACATTACTATTATGAGTTTAAATCACCCAAATGATTCAGAGATTGTCTTTCCTGGCAGAGAACACCGCAGATCCAGCTCACTACAAACACAGACATACCCAAGCTCTTTTTCTTCATGCAGCTCTCAGCAAACCAGCCAGGCACTTTTCAGCTGCTCTCTCAAACTGAAACTAAAAGCAGAAGTGAGCTCAGTGCCCCCACCCTCTGACATCACTTCAGTAATATGAGCTGCTCTATTTCTTAAAGGTACATTGCTTAAACATCCATTTCTTAAAGGTACTCTCACATGACAACTGGAGGCTGTTTGGGAATAAAGGGGAGTCTCAGAGTTCAGGAAATGTAGATTGTTGCAACCAAGTGGTAATTTCCTGTAATACTGTCTGTCGGCCAGCCGTATGCTTGCGTGTTGAGGTGTATTATAGTCCTTTTATGTACTGTGTTTTTTTTTTCCTTTTAAGTTTATATTTATTAATTTTTCACACAGGCTGGACTATTCCTCACTGCTTCACATATTTTTTTCACAATAAAAGAAAATTGAAAAAATACACTACTAGGAACAAATGTTCCAAGTTTCCCTTCTGGGTTTTGGGATCCTCTTGCATTTAACATCAGCAAGGTTCTTAACACTGTTGCCAAACATACTGGTCTCATCGTGCCATCCTCAGCCATCAAAATTAACAGAACATAGTTACTTTTGCCTGAAGGCAATTGGTGCTGTCATAAAGAACTGCATATTGACTGCGGTTAGGGGAAAAAAACACACAATAATTAGAAATTTGTGGAACAGCTGGTTTGTTGTAACTCCTTTATTTCCCCAATGATTTTCCATGTAGCACAAAAGAACGATGTTTTACTGGTGATATGTAGATAATTTGCACTTGGACAACCAGAATGCAATATTGAAATTGGCTGTTGACACCAATTAAGCGGTTTGGCAACTAGTGAAGAGGAATGTGGAAAGGATTTTCATGAAAGCACTGACAGTTTCACAGAATTAGCACTCAGGGAAACTGATACAATTTAATGCAAAATATGAGGTCCTTAATTAATTCAAGAAAACCAAGGAATCTCCAAAATGCTGAAGAATGTGGATGAATAGACAACTTGGGTTCATACACGATGTTCTCACAGATGGGCAGCTTGGTAAAGCCATAAAAAAGTACTTTTGGGTTGTATCAGTAGGGACGTAGAGTAAAGGCAAAGGCCAATAAGATTTCTCCAAAGCATTGATTCAAAAGCAATTAATGTGCACGGTTTTGGGCTCCCCATTATCGAAAGTGGATTAATGCCACACAACTCATACAGCATTGCTTCACCAGGATTATAGCACAATGAAAAATTATTGTAATGTGGAGAGATTTCAGCTACTTCGGTTATTTCCCCTGGAACAGAGATCAGAATGTGTCTTTAAGCAGAAGACCCAAAGTTGAAACAGCCTGCTTGTGTTCCCAGATTGCATTTTTGGATAGGAGAAGCCAGACTGCTCGGCACTGAGTGGATCTTAGAACCTGGCTTGCAGGGAGTCGAATCGATTGGTTGGCTGGCAACTGGTGGGTTGGCTAGGAACAGTTCTGCCTGACAACGGTCAGTGATTGGTCCCCACAAGATGCTTTCTGGGAGAACTGGGCAGAAGGGTTTTGACCATGGAAATGAATGGAGCGCTCCCTCTCGCTCTCCTATTTGCTGACATAAAGGAACTGCTTTATTTTTCTGAAAGTAGTTATTGCCCTGCACACCCTTTGCTGTGAACTTTTTTTAAAAAAAATAAGTGCCCAATTTTTGTTTTCCAATTAAGGGGCAATTTACCTTGGCCAGTCAACCTACCCTGCACATTTTTGGGTTATGGGGGTGAGACCCATGCGGACACGGGGGGAATATGCAAACTACACACGGACAGTGACCGGGGCTGGGATCGAACCTCGGTCTTCGGTGCAGTGAAGCAGCAGTGCTAACCACTATGCCACCGTGCTGCCCCTTTTTTGCTGTGAACCTGGGAGATGCGGAATCTGCAGAGATGGTAGATAAACTTGTCAAAGGAAACTATGTCAAGCCTAGAAGGAAGTATTAAAATAAAAGCTGAACTTCACGAAAACACGAACGAGAATTCATCCCTGCGCAACACAGATCTTTTTTATCCTTTTAATATTTTCTCTCCCCTTCCTCCACCCTTTCCTAATTGTTGTTTGTGAATGTATGTAAATATATATATATATATATATATAAGAGAAAGTGGGGTAGTTTGGAAAAGGGGATTATGAAAGGGGTATTAGATAGTCAGTTACATTTTCTGTCTGTTTTAACAATACTGTACATGATTAAAGGTTACTTAGGTAAAGTTACAAAACTGGTGTGACTGCGGTTTATTGGGCTCACCAAGGTGCTTTGATATTTTAAATAAAATCTAATTTTGCTTGTTTTGCGACTCCAGGTCAAATGGGGCTGGAATTGACCGTGCACCAGCTCAGGGTATTGTGACATTGGAAAGATAGTGATGACAAGTTATCAATTTTATAATGTCATTAAGAGAATGAGGAGAGGGGTTAGGAGAAAGATATTTACCGAAGTCACAATTTAACCATGGAATACCTTGCTGCACAAGATAATTGAGGTAAGGATCAATGCACCTTGTCAAGTGGGTGAACATTTGCAGTAGAGCAAACACTTTTGGGAAAACGGAGGGCAACAGATTTAGTTTCAGGATTGTTCTTGCAAGAAGTAGCAGAGACACAATGGTGCAAGTCATCTGTGTGTAAATTCTTTTGTTCTTGGGAAATGATAAGGGAGCTTCCTGGACACCATGCTGAAGTACCAAAGAAAGGAAATTACTTAATTCTAAACGCCACAAAACCAACAGGCCATTTCTGACACCAGTAGCTATCTTTCCATGGCCATTAAAAACCATGGTCATATCAGAATTGAAAGAAAATTTTTCTCCGGCAGTTAAAAATCGAAGAGTTGAATACATGTTGATGAATTTTAACACATTTGTTGCCCACTTAATTTATTTTAAAATATTTTTTTAAAATAATTTTTATTGAGATTTTCAAAAACACATCCAAAACAGAAAATAACAACAAGAAAACAATATTAACAACAAAAAGAAAAACACACTAACCCCCAAAACCAACCCCCCCCCCTTATTTTAAAATATTGTATAAGATGGATAAAGTAAACTATTGATTAGCAGCACTATGCTGAATGGACTCTACGGTGCAAATGGTCAATACATGTAGTTATTAATCTACAATGCATTCATTTAGCTCAATTGTGCCATGTAACACAGTCATTCCTCCAGCTAAGTGTCCTGTTTATACCACGACGGGGGGGGGGGGGGGGTGTTGGGGTGCTCCATCTGCCGATTCTGGTGGATGTAAAAATCCCAGTATTTCACAGAGGATCAGGGGAATTATTCCTCATGCCTTGGCCAATACATATCCTTCAAAAAACACCACAAGAGAACAGAATATATGGTCATTATCACATTGCAGTTTCTGGGACTTTATTGTATGTTGATTGGCCACCGCATTTCCTGCATTACAATGACCACAATTCAAAAACACTTAATTGGCTATAAAATACTTGGTTATATCCACTGTTGTGAAAAGTGCGATGTAAATGCAAAGTCTTTTGATTCTTGATATCTGAGCTGACTTTCTGCTTGGATAGCTGTAATGTTAACCAGTATTTAGCATGAATATAATGTTGCACTGCACCACCAAATTACCCATTAGAATTTGAACGTTTTGGGCAAAAATATTTGTAAGAATCGTAGAAGCAAACAGTAAGCAATTCCATGAAGGCACATCCTGGAAATCAAGGAAAAATCATTAAGAAAAGTATATTTTCTAAACTATTGAGAAGTTTATGGTTCTATAATTAATCATTTTGAAAACTGGACCATTTTACTGACTTGGACCTTATTTGTGAGCATGTTTTAAAACGTTATATTCGGTGGACAATTTAACAGAGTTGCTTCATAATCTTTGGTGACGTTTCTCCCACAGACTGGGTGGAACTTTGAGCCTGCGTTAGCCGTCAGTGAGAGCGGCGATACGGCTGCAATATCCCAAGTCGGGAAACACAATTCCTGTCAGCGAGATCGCAATTCCCGATTTTCCACACCCCTCACTGGTGACATAGCAAGATTCCCGCCAAGGAAATCGGGAATCTCATTTAAATACATCAACATGTAATTTGCGCGCCCTTCGGTCAGGGTTCCCTCCCCCCCCACCCCCGAATATTCATTGCGCAGTATAAAATCGAGAAACTGGCAGCCTCCATTCTGATGGGGAATTCACGTGAGCACTCCAGAGTGTCAAATGGAGAGGAGTGGGGAAAGGTCTCCACTGGAGCCCCAGAGGGTGTCCCGCATCATTGTGGTTTGGGTGCGGAGGGGGCCTTCCCTGGGTGGTGGTGACAATGACAGGGTCAGCACAGCATTATTGCATCATCATTGTGGGAGGTGGTAGAACCATCGCGCTGCAATTCTCTTGTGCTGAGGGAGGATGTGCTGAGCTTACGCAGTGATTGGCAGTACATGGTGCTAAGGCAAGACATGAGAGCAAGGGGACACTTTTTATGCTTGAACAATGTGATTTTTAAAGGAAGCTTGTTACTGTATTACACTGGTGACTTACGTCACCTCATGCCTATGTTCACCAGTGGTCACTTACGAGCTTAACTTAGCCTTTCTCATCTTCCCGCTACATCTAGGTGTATCCCCAGGAGCTACAGCTGAAGATGAGGTGACATGCTGATTTCCATGCCCTGTTGCCCGTGGTGACCTTGGCAGCCGTCCCCTGGGGGGCCATGAACTTTAGAGTCCGGGTCTCAATCCGGGCAGCATGCATATTGCAGTGCTGCCTTCAGTATGCAGGACTGGAGGTGTTACTCACAGGGAGGTCTTGTTTCAGATGCTCTACACCCCCGGGGTCTGTTTGGTGGGAAGCCCCGTGCAGCGCACCTGCCGATCCTCTTCCCAATGGGAGCACGGGGCTCTGGACTCGCACCAAAGGAGTCCAGGGCCCCGTGGACTCCACGGATTCTTAGAATCCGTGATTAAGAAAGCGAATGCAATGTTGTCATTTATCTCAAGAGGGTTGGAATATAAAAGCAGCGATGTGCTACTGAGCCTTTATAAGGCTCTGGTTAGGCCCCATTTGGAGTACTGTGTCCAGTTTTGGGCCCCACATCTCAGGAAGGACATACTGGCGCTGGAGCATGTCCAGCGGAGATTCACACGGATAATCCCTGGAATGGCGGGTCTAACATATGAGGAACGGCTGAGGATCCTGGGATTGTATTCATTGGAGTTTAGAAGGTTAAGGGGGGATCTAATAGAAACTTACAAGATAATACATGGCTTAGAAAGGGTGGACGCAAAGAAACTGTTTCCGTTAGGCGAGGAGACGAGGACCCGTGGGCACAGCCTTAGAATTAGAGGGGGTAAATTCAGAACAGAAATGCGGAGACATTTCTTCAGCCAGAGAGTGGTGGGCCTGTGGAATTCATTGCTGCGGAGTGCAGTGGAGGCCGGGACGCTAAATGGCTTCAAGGCAGAGATAGATAAATTCTTGATGTCGCGAGGAATTAAGGGCTACGGGGAGAATGCTGGTAGGTGGAGTTGAAATGCCCATCAGCCATGATTGAATGGCGGAGTGGACTTGATGGGCCGAATGGCCTTACTTCCACTCCTATGTCTTATGGTCTTATGGACTCTCATGGGATAGGGGGGGCAGCTGGAATGAGGTTTAGAATCCACGCTATCCTCTGATACTGACATTGGCGGATTTCCACTGATGCCTGCACCATGCACTTGGCTTCCTGCATCATGGAGCTCATGCCTTCAGCCATGGAGGTCATGAGCTGAACCATAGAGTGGACATCCCTCACCATGAAGTGCATGTCCTGTACCAAGGTCACCACTGCGGATGCTCCCCTCACAATGTTGGCCTCGCTGCGTCGTAGTGAGGGCACCATCTCCTCGGACAGAAGGTGAGGGGACTCCTCCAGTCGCCCTTATAGTCCGAGGAGGGATGTTGACATTCCATGCAGATGCTCACGGCTCTGCCTTTGCAGCTCCAGATGCTCTGGGATGGCCAAGCAACATGTCATTTGACCATTGCTCAGCAGAGTCCTGGGCCCCAGCATCCCTCCGAGTGCTGGTCTGGGATGTCACTGTCTCCGCCTGCTGTGGATCATAAGCTGTGAGGTGCTCACCAGTGAGTGACCCATAAGCCTGCCTGCAAGTTATTCCCACTGAGATGCGAGTATTTGCACTCACGATAGGTGCAGTGACTGGTTTGACGGCTCTTCAGTGCTGATCACTGAGACGTGTCCTTCCGGAGCTGCTGAGGTCCAGGAGTTGCAGGGATCGTCCGGCTGGTCTGCTGATTGACCTGCAAGGGAAGCGAGATGGCATTGGTGTAGGACTGGAAAAAACTCATGTGAGGCTTGAACCATTGCTGGATGTGTTAAAGGTTCTCACTTGTGTCTCTTGCCCAGAACATGTCCTCTGCACAGGTACGGTCCTACTCCTCGCCAGCAAGCTCAATAGCTCATTCCCCAAAGGGGGTGGGGGGGGGCGCAATGGTCTTTGAGCTCCAGCATCACTCTGATTGGCTGTGCCCACTTATGCTGGCTGTGCTGTCGTTTGTATAGATAGGGAGGGTGTAGGCGGGAGCCCCCGCCCATCCTCAGAATTCTCCGGCCCCTCCAAAATCGCCCCAGCGTGAATCGCGCCGCCCGCCTCAGAGAATGGCAGGGACCGGCGACTCAATGGGTCCCAGGGCCACCTGAATTCTCCGGCCCGCGATGGACCAAATTCCCGCCCATTTTTTGCCAGTCCCGCCTGCGTAAATTGGAGCAGGTCCTTGGCAGCGTAGGCGGCCTCCGGGGTTGTTTCAGGGGCACGGGGGGATCTGGCCCTGGGAGGTGCCCCCACAGTGGCCTGGCCCGCGATCGGGGCCCACCAATCCATGGGGGGGCCTGTGCAGTGGGGGCACTCTTCTTCCGCATCGGCGGCTATAGCAGTCCGCCATTGCCGTGCGGAAACAAAGCCCTCTGCGCATACGCGGGGATGATGCCAACTCCCGCTGGCCGGCTGAGGCCCTTCGCCGCCAGTTGCCGTGTTGCCAAGCCCCTTTCCCGCCGGCTGGCGGGGCGCAAATCACTCCGGGGCAGGCCTAGCCGCTGAAGCTGCGGAGGATTCTGCACCTTTAGGGCGACCCGATGCCTGGGTGGTTCACGCCACCCCTCGGCACCGGGACCCACCGGGTAGGGGAGAATCCTGCCCCTGTTTCTGGAATGTGTGGGAGTGGAGCTGGAGCGGGGATGTGAGGAGCCAAGGAGATGTGGGGAGGGGGAATGCGGCATGACCAGTGCTGGGACCTTGCGAGGTGGCTGAGAGTGAGATCACCGTGGAGGTGTGAGGGGTGTGCTAAGGGGTGCTGCAAGAGACAGGAGGAGGCAGACTTACCCTGGCTGCACGAAAAAGATCATTCATCATTTTACCACAGCCCAATCCTCTCAGCCGGGGTTAGTCATTTTGCTGGTGGGACGTCTGCCCATTCAAGGGTAGAGGGCCTCCTGCCTCTCCTGGTGCCCATCCAGATGCTTGCTGAAGGATCCCTCGGCAAAGCGTGGTGCAATCTTTCTGGCAGCCAACTCCACCTATTGGACTTGGAGCAAGTGCTGGGGAGGCGTTTAAACGGTGTGCCCTACTGATTAAGGTGTAGCGGGAGTGAATCAGAGGCAAGCCGCCGCAGGTGTGGCGTGAAACTCATGATTTTTTTAAAGAGGCTGAATATATGGCAAGCGCCGGTGGAATTCTCCCTGGTTTTCTCGTCCAGATCAATATATTAGAAATAATATAGGAAAATTCCACCCACTGCATATCTTTGGTCGATCTGCATGCAAGATGAGCATTTTGTGGATTTTCCAAGCTCGAGTAGCAGACACACATCCATAGGTCCACTTATAAGGGAGGATAGTTCTTCGATTGCTTGTGCATGTTTAAATCTGGTGTGCACCCAGATGGTCCCGGATTATGACTAAAGTGTCCATTGGTTCACTAGAAGGTTTTGGATGTCATTGCAGAACATCGAGTGCTCCATTGAACTAAAGTTGACTTTCTGAAGACTCATGGGTATTTGTCTTTACATTGGTGTGGGGTTGCACCAATGTTATGGCACCAGAACACAGTTGAGGTTTTGTTGTTTAACATGGCTGTCATTACGAAAAGAATGATTGTGGATCCTATAATGTTGCTCTTCCAAGGGCAAGGCATTCCTAATGCATGATTATTTTCCTTGCAGAAGAATCATATGGCAAGCAATCAATCATGCCCCAACTGTGATTTTAATCTAAGGGTTTGCTGTGAAATTCTGTTTTCACAGAAGTCATTAATTTTCGGAATTAAATGCCTTGAATTGATTTCACATGTGGGGACCTAGACCACACCAGTGCCTTTGCACAAAATAAACAGATGTTTAATTATTAGACTGAACAAAAATTACTCAGCAAAATGCTGCAGATAATTGGCAGGATCGTATGACTGCACAAAATTTTGTCCCCTAATATATTTTACTCGAGTGACAGCATTGAGGGATGAATCTTGCTTCTCCATTTTAGGACAATTGAACTGTCAGCACGGGCGGCAATATTAATAATAATAATAATCTTTACTGTCACAAATAGGCTTACATTGCACTGCAATTAAGTTACTGTGAAAATCCCCACGTCGCCCCATTTTGGCGCCTGCTCAGGTACACAGAGGGAGAATTCAGAATTCACCGAACAGCACGTCTTTCGGGACTTGTGAGAGGAAACCGGAGCACTCGGAGGAAAGCCACGCAGACAGGGGGAGAATGTGCAGACTCCACACAAATAGTGACCCAAGCTGGGAATCGAACATGGGACCTTGGAGCTGTGAAGCAACAGTGTGGTACCGTGCCGCCCCACTACTGATTTGATCTGGTCGAGTGAAATTTTAAACTGCAGGTGGTAAGGACTCCAGTTGGAAGCCACCATTCTGAGTGAGGTTATTAATTAATCCCACCGATAATGTTCAGTCAGTGTATCTGCCATAGTTCTACCACTTGCAAATGCTACTAAGGTCCTTCAATATCTCTTTGGTAGCAGAATCAGACTGAACACTGCACCCACTCCTAATTAACCTTGGCAAATTGAAGTTGTGTGGGAACTTTCAACCCTTCCATCCTCACAAAGCAGGTCAACCAGGTTACTTCATGAAATTTTGCAAACCCCCCCCCCCCCCCTCCCCTGCCCTCGCTGAGCCCAAATCCACCATGAACACAGCTGTTTTCATGTTTAGCCAGATATGGGATGCTCTGAGTAACCTGCTCTGCTCAGTTTTTTTATTTTGAAATTACGCTCCTTTGGGGAGCTAATTGAAATGACCACTTCCACTGCAGATTTCTATGAAGTGAAGCAGAAGTAAGATCAAGTGGCACTTCATGGGAGCAAGGGATGGGCAATGGTTAAAGACCGTAGATGCCTGAAAATATACAGTGCTCACAGCTTCCATCTCAGTCCCCTCTGGAAAACAGTTTGCTGAGAGTAGTTGTTATCAGATATATATTTGTACAGGCTTGAGGTGCTGACACACCATGTGGGTGGTGTTATGCACTACTATTTTAGATGTGCCTCGAAGACAATTCGAATCCACAGGAGTAAGGAGAGGAACAGACGGGGAGGTCCAATCTCACAGGATGCATTGTCAACTGACCTGGTTTACAGGTTGAGGCTCAGCTTCCTTGATCTCATTAAGAGTGAGTGTTTCACAGCAGATGGGCACAACAATCTGCTGCTTTTCAGGAGAATACCTGCTGAACTTGATGGCACACATTACCAGTGGCTGTGCTGGTCGCCACTGTCCTTTTTTTTCGGGGGGACGGGGACTTTGGTTCCCTCCTGAGGCACCACCAGAGAAAGATCAAGGGTCTAGCAGTCAGCTGTCAGTAAATGCCTAAGGCAGATGACAGATGAATTGTTTGCCAGGACTGAGAGGTTTGTAAACATCCCCCCCCCACAACCAC
Organism: Scyliorhinus canicula; assembly: GCF_902713615.1. Taxonomy (NCBI): domain Eukaryota; kingdom Metazoa; phylum Chordata; class Chondrichthyes; order Carcharhiniformes; family Scyliorhinidae; genus Scyliorhinus; species Scyliorhinus canicula. The sequence continues at coordinate 179,193,208 of NC_052152.1, forward strand.
AATAGCCAGAATGAGCAGGGAATGGGAGTTGCATCTCTGGTTGGTTTATCGGAGGTGCATTGTGCCATATGGTGCACACTCTTGGCAATCCGAGCACCCCCAGAGCAAGGGAGATCTTTCATCAAACATGAGGTGTTTCATTCCATCAACATTCAGCTCGTCTTCCATCGTAACAAGAAGCTTGCACACGTCTATCGTTCTATGTTCTATCATAGTGTAGGTTAGATGGCCTTTAGATTTTTTCCATGTCGGTGCAACATCGAGGGCCGAAGGGCCTGTACTGCGCTGTATCGTTCTATGTTCTATGTCTGTGGCAGATTCCCTTGGAGCTGCTATGATGCTTTCATACAGCGGTAGTCAATTGTCCCCCATCTAATCATGTCTGAAACCTGTCTTAAGGGATGGACTTACTTCATTTACAGGATGTGGGCATCACTAGCATGCCCTGTATTTATTGCCCATCCCTAATTACCTTTAATGATGAACCACCTCCTTGACTTATTCCAATCCATGTGATGAGGGAGTGCTGCCCGTTCCAAGATTTTGACCCAATGATGCTAGAGGAATAACAATCTACTTCCAAGTCAGGCATGTTACATGGAGATGATGGTGCCCGACAACAAAAGGTAATCTCTTCAAATCTTTGAACACTTGGAGCATGACAACCAGGTGTGTCACCAAGCAAATCTTCAGCCTGGATATGTTTAGAGGTCCCTACACATCACAGAGAGGGTCTCCTGGGTAACCATTCAATGCTGCATTCTGCACAATAATTGTGTAGCAATAAGGACAAGAAATAGAGAAGGAACAAGTTACCTAACACTTCTCATCTGAGGAGGAGGACAATGACGATGTGGTGTTGGCTCCCAAGATGAGACTAGTGTTAAGAGTCGTGCCTTTTAATTTCCCTTTGTTCCCATTTCTTTGGTTTTATTTTATTATTTTTGGTGCATGTACTCATAAACAGAATGCACCTTTAAGCAGTGGACTTCAGCTCAAGCAGCCTGCTGGTCAGGATAGTGTGTTCCCGGATTTATGTTTGGAAAGGAGAATACAGACCGAGGGAATCTTAAGAACTAGCTATGGACGAAGTTGGTTCAGTTGGCTGGCTGGCAACCTGAGGGTTGGCCAGGGACTGTGTTCTGGCTGACAACAGTCAACAATCGGTTCCTGCGTGATGCTTCGAAGAGACCTGGTAAGAAGTGACCTTGAATGAAGAAGAATCTCTCTCTCCCTCTGCTGAAGTAAAGGATTGCTTTCTTGTAAAAACCAGTGAGTGCCTGGCATATCTTTACTATATAGTTGAAATTATCTTGAATCTACAAAGAAAGTAGAAGCCTTGCCAGAGAAAACCCTCTCAAGCTTAGCAGGAACTCCTGAAAGACAACAATTGAAAATCATCACAGTGCATCAGAGATCTTTTATCCTTTTTACTTTATCATAATATTTCTTACCTCTCCACCACCCTTTGCCTCAATGTTGTTTGTGTACCTATCTATCTATCTATATATGTGTGTAAATATATATATATATATATATGATATATATATATAGAAGCGGGAAAGGAGGGAATGGTTGGGTGAGAGGTATTAGGTGGTCAGTTTAATATTACTATTAAATAATAAAAGGTTATTGGTGTTAAAGTTACAAACCTGGTGATTGCAGTTTATTGGGCTTCGTCAAGGTCCTCCTATTTTAAAATAACGTCTAACTTCCCTTGTGTTGCGACTCAAGATCAGGAGGGGCTAGAATTGACCGTGCACGCGCCTAGGGAGTCGAGACATCAGCCAATCACATTGCTGCTCAAATACCTGTAATGCTTTAATAGCTTGAAAGTTAAGTTAGCCAATTGCACTGGACCAAAGTAATCATCACATTGCCTGCCCCTTTCCCCTTCTGAGTTTTGCACTCACCAAATAAGAATGATGAACACTGGAAGGTATAGAAAGTCAATACATTTTGTGAGAACAATTAAATGAAACTTCCTAACACCCATATACATCCACTTAGTGAACAGCGTTTGCTTTTGTCACTGTTCCTTTGTGGTTTAATCCCAGTAATTTCAGCAGAAGTAGAGACAGGAAGCTCTGATCCCTGCTGTGGCTTTGGAGATGGGGGCAGCACGGTAGTACAGTGGTTAGCACTGTTGCTTCACAGCACCAGGGTCCCAGGTTCAATTCCCGGCTTGGGTCACTTTCTGTGCGTGAGTCTGCACGTTCTCCCCGTATCTGCGTGAGTTTCCTCCGGGTGCTCCGGTTTCCTCCCACTCGTCCCGAAAGATGCACTGAACGGTAATTTGGACATTCTGAATTCTTCCTCCATGAACCCGATCAGGTGCCGTAGTGTGACGATTATGGGCTTTTCACAGTAACTTCATTGCAGTGTTAATAAAAATAAAAATACTTGTCACAAGTATGAATAATACTTGTGACAATAAAAAAGATTGTTTGAAAAAAATAAGAGATGCTTGTGGCCGACGTCCTCTGGGTTTTGGAGCCCATGAGAGGGCACCATGAAAAATACTCCACCTTCACCTCTGTAGGAACAGACCCGGCTACAGGGATGAAGCAACATGTCAGGTACTGATGGATGTAGGTCAGGGGGCAATGGATGAGATGTGGAAATAATTTTGAATAGAGTTCCTCACTTTGTTTCCTATTATTATCATTACGCTGAAAAGCCAAGGACTCATTTTTCCTACCACTCTGCAGGATAGCAGCATGGCTAATATAGCTGTCATCCTGTGACAGGTGGCAGAAATGTTGACATCCATTGTTTGCAGATAGTGATTATGTTCAAATTTCACAGATGAGGCCACTTATCTGTGGATGAGATCCTTACAATGGCCTGCAGCTCATTTTCTCTTTCATTTTCACACTTTAGAAACTGTATGCGTACCAAGTGTTGCAAAGTGCATTAATTCTCTGGTGGAAGTGTTAGTACAGCAAATGAAATGGAGGTCGATGATCATCCTTGACATACCAGGGCACATTTTGCAGCAATTAGCCACACAACATGCATGGCAGGAGGTGGCAGACTGTCAATCAGAGAATAACACTCCGAAAACCTGGATGCAAGTGAAAAAGGAATTCTGAGACCTTGCTAGTGGAGTCATGGTCAGACAGAACACCATTATCTTATGTACCTTATTATCTTGAAAATCATAATGGAAAGAAATGATAACACATTTGAAGTAGAAGTTGGTGAAATAGTCTGGATACAGGAACCAGGGAGGGAATATTAAACCTAAGAACAATCTTCGATAAATGTATACAAGTAAACAAGAACTTGCATGCTTCATAGACAAATAAAAATAATCTAACAGATGTTTGGCTGAAATGTGACATTGACAGGAAGGACATGAGATTTGGCCGGAGCCTACACTGTGACCAAAGAGCATCCATTGGGCTAGAAGATGGACAAAGACACATTTTCATGTGAATAGAGAGTACAACAAAGTTTGGGAGAAAATTTGGAAGGCAGATTATTATTTGAATGGGTGTAAATTGAGAGAGATGGATACTCAGCGAGACCTTGGTGTCCTCATGCATCAGTCGCTGAAAGTAAGCATGCAGTTACAGCAGGCAGTAAAGACGTTTTACTGCAATTGGGCATTGGTGAGGCCAGACCTGGAGTGTTGTGTGCAGTTTTGGGGCGGGATTCTCCGAACCCCACCCCCCCCCCCCCGGACCCGGCAAGGGCAGAGAAGGGGGGGGCAGCGTGAATCCCGCCCCGCCACTCCACACTGGCTGCCGAATTCTCCAGCGCCGGTTTTTGGGGCGGGGACGGGGTTCGCACTGCGCCAGTCGGGGCCGTTGGCAGTGGCCACCCCGGCATTTCTCTGGGCCCCGATGGGCCGAGCAGCCGCCCGTTTTTGGCCAATCCCGCCAGCGTGAAATGGACATGGTCCATCCCAGCGGACCTGGCTTGTCGGCCGTCTAGTGGAGTCCTTGGGGGGCGGGGGGGGCATGGGGGGATCCAGCCCCAGGGGGACCCCCATGGTGGCCTGGCCCGCGACAGGGCCTGCCGATCTGCGAGCGGGGCCGTGGGTGCACTCTGTCCCTCCGTGCCAGCCTCTGAAAGGCTCCGCCATGGCTGATGGGGAGAAGAAACCCCCTGCACATGCGCAGGAAACATGCCAGCGGTTCTGCGCATGCACCAGAACATGCCAGTTGGCACGGCGCCAACCCCTCCAGCGCCAGCCTAGCCCCAGAACTGCGTAGGATGCTGCAACTTCCGAGCGGCCCGACGCCGGAGTGGTTCGCGCCGTTCTTGCCACCGGTACGGGTCGCCCCGCCAATTGCGGGAGATTCCCGCCCCTGGTCTCCTTATCTGAGGAAAGATGTTCTTGTTATGGGAGAAGTGCAACAAAGGTTTACCAAACTGATTCCTGGGATGACGGGACTGTCATATGAGGAGAGGTTCAGTCGGTTAGGATTATATTCATTGGAGTTTAGAAGAGTGAGAGAGGATCTCATAGAAATTTACAAAATTCTAACTGGATTACACAGGGTAGATTCAGAAAGACTGTTCCCGATGGGTGGGGCGTCCAGAACTAGGAGTCATAGTTTGAGGTTAAAGGGTAAATCTTTTACGACTGAGGTGAGGAGAAATTTCTTCACCCAGAGAGTGGCGAAACTGTGAAATTTGTTCCAGAGAGTAGTTGAGGACAAAACATTGTGTGATTTCAAGAAGGAATTAGATATAGCTCTTTGGGCTAAAGGATTCAAGGGATACCGGGGTAAGGCGGGATCAGGGTATTAAACTTGATCATAATGAATGGCAGAGCAGGCGCAGAGGGCCGAATGGCAACCTCCTGCTTCTATTTATGCCCTGTCATCACAATTATTTAAATTTCCACAAGTGGAACCTACAAGTCTGATGGTGGAGTAAAGAGGGACCTGCCGAGGGGGGACCTGCCGAGGGGGGACTCGCTTCCACTCTCCCCGGCGGGGAAGTGCACACAATCACAATGCCTGGGTTCCTCTTCCTGTTCAGATCCCTCCCAATCTTCACATTTGTATTTATGTTACCTTCATATGCACACCTGCTCATTTTTCTTTCGTATTCCTGTTTTGTAGATTTCTCTTGATTTTTGTGTGCTGTCACTGGCAATGTTGTTAAAATACATGCAAACAAATAAAAAATATATATCCTCAAAAGTTATTCAAAGTGCACACAACAAATATTCAGAGAATCAAATGTATTCTCTCAATCAACAACCACACAAAAAGCAGGTTTAAATGTTCAGTCTTCTCCTTCGCCATTTGTGAGATCTTGCTTTGCGTAAACTGTTGCTGGGTTTGCCAACACAAGGACCATAATGTCACATCAAAAGTAAATTGTCCTGAAGCACGAGGTGATAGTCTGAAGATGTAATAAATCATTAAATATACAGTTTTTTTTCTTTCCATTTAGAGTAGCCAAAATAGATTGGAATCTGTGCTCATGAAAGGGGTCGTTGCACAATGTTCTGTTATGGTTGAATCCTCCTATTTGTCTAGCTGTACCCACAGATTTTATTTTGGTTAAGGGCACGGACTGTTGATTGTTTCGTTTCCTTTTTTTAAAATAGTTGAAAGATGGAAAGGAAGTGTTTTTTTAAACCGTAAATATCTTATATGACAAATAATTAAAATGCTTCTGAAATAGCAGGAGCCAAATTAAAGGTAAACAACAATGAGTAAGGAAATAAATTGACCCAAAATAAATATGGTGAACTAGAAGCACTAAGTTGAAATATTAAAGTTATTTCATGAAAAGGAAAGACTTGGCGTTTTCACAGTTGAACAGGTATGATTTGCAGAGAAAAGATTCTTGCAGTTTAAGTTGACATGACAAGCAAGCATGAAAAGACCCAAAAGAAATATGGTGAACTAAAAACACTAGGTTTAAATATTAAAGTTATTTCATGAAGCAGGAATGCTGCAGGAGACAATGATAAAATGGTGCCTAACAATGGTAAATACTACAATTGTTTAAACTTTAAAACATTTGAATTGAGAGTTCCTGCACTTGGACATTCTACCTGCGAGAGACAGAAGTGACACTGCTTTTCTCTCTCATGTTTGCACAAAGTTTTGTTCCAAAAATGGGATAATATTGGGACAATTTTACATTATCTGCATGTCAGAAAAGCTAGAAGGGAACAAGAAATTGAAAGGTGCACACCGTCATTACACTGAAATTTTAATTCTTGCACAGTATCTGTGATATCGATTGTATCTGTTGAGTAAGGATTGCTGAGGAAAATATATCCTTTGGCAATTCTCTTCAACCGAAGTTTGAAGCTAAAAGTATAGAAATGTAAAAGTGTAAAAGATTGTATGGTAGCACAATAGTTAACACTGTCGCTTCACAGCGCCAAGGTCCCAGGTTCGATTCCCGGCTTGGGTCATTGTCTGTGCGGACTCTGCCCGTTCTTCCCATGGCCGAGTGGGTTTCTTCCGGGTGCTCCGGTTTCCTCCCACAAGTTTCAAAAGATGTGTTGTTAGGTAATTTGGACATTCTGTGTACCCGAACAGGCGCTGGAATGTGGCGACTGGGGGCTTTTCACAGTCACTTCATTGCAGTGTTAATGTAAGCTACTTGTGACAATAAAGATGATTATTATCGCTATTTCGCTGCTCTACTCATGCACTTTGTATCTAGTCCTCTGCACTTGAGAAAAGAAAAACTACTTGATTAAATAGAAAAATCCTTGATGGAAAAATGGTGAACATTTTCAATGAAATAAGCTACATTTTAAACTAAATACCATCTCAATTCTCTTCTCTGATTCACACCTTTTAAAAGGAAGGAGAACATTAAGTCAGTATCATTTCTTGCAGTTAGCTTATATAAGACATGAATGAAGTCTATCGAGTTATATAGTGTAAAACACAACAGTACTTTTTAGATGATATTTTGGAAGATGTTCTTGTACACTAAATTCAATGTTTGCAGTAATGGAACTTGGGAAATTCAAGGCCCCTCCAGTTTTCTGAGTAATTAACTGGAATGGGGATAATAAATAAGCAGAGCAGTGAGCTCTGAGGATAGGAGAGAGGATTCTCCAGGTTTATAGTGGATTGGAGTAAATGAGATTTTCCCATTGAAGAGGTAGAGAAATAATGTTCTGCTGCCATGAGACCAGGTTTGTACATAGGACATAAATTACACTTCATTTGTATAGCACCAACCAAGTATGCACTGCTAATTTCTTTCTTGCTTCAGCAATAAAATGTGAAAGTAAAGTTCTTTAAAATGACCCACAAGAGTGCTGTTAGGTAATTTGGACAGTTTGAATTCTCCCTCCCTGTACCCGAACAGGCGCCGTAATGTGACGACTCGGGGCTTTTCACAGTAACTTCATTGCAGTGTTAACTTGTGACAATAAAGATTATTTTTAAAATTCAATGGACAGTATGGTGACACAGTGATTAGCACTGCTGCCTACGGCGCTGAGGACCCAGGTTCTGTCCATGAGGAGTTTGGACATTCTCCCTGTGTCTGCGTGGGTTTCACCCTCACAACCCAAAGATGTGCAGGTTAGGTGGATTGGCCATGATAAATTGCCCCTTATTTGGAAAAAGATAATTGAGTACTCTAAATTTATATAAAAAAGAGGGTCATTCTGTGGGCAAGAAGCTGTTTTGAACCGGTTAGTGCATGTTCTCAGACTTTTATATCTAACGGCCAATGGAAGAGGTTTGAAGAGCAAATACCCCGGTGGGAGAGATCTTTGATTATGCTACCTGCTTGCCCAAGTCAGGGGGAGGTGTAGACAGAGTCAATGGATGGGAGATTTTGCATCATGGATTGGGCTGTGTTCACGACTCTGTAGTTTCTTATGGTCTTGGGCCGAGCAGCTGCCATACCAAGCTGCAATGCAGCCAGATAGGATGCTTTCTATGGTGCATCTGTAAAAATTGGTAAGAGTCAATGTCGATGTGCCGAATTTCCTTTAGTTTCCTGAGGAGGCTTAGGCACTGTTGTGCTTTCTTGGTCATGGCGTCAAACTGGTGAACAGGAACGTTGGTGATATGCACATCTCGGAATTTGAAGCTGTCAACCATCTCCACCTTGGCACCACTGAAGCAGACAGGGGTGTGGACGATACTTCGCTTCCTGAAATCAATGACCAGCTCCTTAGATTTACTGACATTGAGGGAGAGATTGTTGTTACACCACTCCACTGGGTTCTCTGTCTCCCTCCACCAAATTTTGCCACACAGTCGTGTGTGTACAGGGAGTATAGTAGGGGGCTAAGTACGCAGCCTGTTATTGAGGACTATCATGGAGGAGGTGTTGTTATTTATTGTTACTAATTGTGGTCTATGGGTCTGGAAGTAGAGGATCCAGTTGCAGAGGGAAGAGTCAAGACCTAGGTTTTGGAGTTTTGATATGCGCTTGGCTGGGATTATGATGCTGCAGGTAGAGCTGTAGTCAATAAATAGGAGTCTGATGTAGGAGTCCTTGTCTGTGAGGAGTCTGCACGTTCATCTGTGTCTGCGTGGGTTTCCTCTGGGTGCTTCAGTTTCCTCCCACAAATCCCGAAAGTTGTGCTGTTAGCTCATTTGGACATTCTGAATTCTCCCTGAGTGTACCCGAACAGGCACCTGAATGTGGCAACTAGGCTCTTCACAGTTACTTCATTGCAGTATTAATGTAAGCCTACTTGTGACAATAAATATTATTATTATTAATTTGCTACTGAATGCAAAATCAAGGCCACTTATTCTCCGCAATGTACAGGCAAAACAGCATGAAGAACTAATGTCACAGCAGTCAGAACATAGTGCCATTCGGATCGATTTGAACTGGCATTGAAAGGTGGCATTGCTTTAAATACAATGCCTAGAATAAGTCAAATCGAAATAAATACAAAATGTTTGGCATTCCAGAATTTTATACTGCCTTAAAAAAAAGTTAGATTTGTGAGCAATACACAGGGGCGACATTTATTATTTTTCTTTCTCTCATGTTAGTGGGACCCATTTTCTGAGTTGCCACTGCCTGGGGGGAAATTGTGAGCGTTATTTCCCAGTGTGGGTTACCCAAGCATAGCATGGACTCCCAAAATTATACCCATCAAACAATGGGCCGAATGTCCGGCTCTCGTCGCCGGATTGCCACTCTGCTCCCACTAACTCGCCTTGCACCAGAGTCCACATGACCTATCCTCCAGGAATTTTGAGCGAGGAGTTCCCCTCTGCAGTGCACGATCATTGAGGGAAGCCAGGCCACGCCCCCTGTTTACGGTATTAGAGTGGTCGAGAAGCAGGGAAATTGCCCATTGGAAGTTGAAGCTTCCCGGCGATTCCTGCAGAGTCCTTGCATTGGGTCGGCCAGTGCATCCTGCACGGTTCCTCCAGGGCACGACACCTGGAAACTGGAAGTTATTTATTAGTTTGCATCTCCTGTATCTCCTGCTTCTCGCACTCGCTGCTCTCTCGTGTTGTTGTCTCACTTGGATGTCGTGAGAGGGGCAATGTCTCATTATTACTTTGAGATGTAAATTGTCCTTATTTGCGTTGATACTTGCCTTTGGGTCCTCCCAATAGTAAGTAGTGCTGCTGCTCTTCCAAACTCTCATCTCCCTCGCCAGTTGTATGTAAATTTAATATTGATTATTCAAAGCCAAAGGTAACCTTCTGGTCCACCTGGAAATTGAAAACAATGGGCGATCTGTTCAAAGTGTGTTAAATGTATTGCAAGTTGCACACACTTCCTGTCAGTATCACATTTGCTACTTGTTACCTTTCACCACACCATTTGCCTGGTGTTGGACCCCCTCGCCAAAGGGAAGACCCTTCCTGCATCTCCCCTGTCTCGTCCTGTGAGAATTTTATAGGTTCCTACGAGATCCCCTCCTGATTCTTCTGAACTCCTGCGAATACACTCCTAACCAACTCAATCTCTCCTCATACACCAGTCCCACCATCCCAGGAATCAGTCTGGCAAACTGTTGCTGCACTCGCTCCATAGCAAGAACATCCTTCTTCAAATAAGGAAACCAAAACTGCACACAAAATTCCAGGTGTGCTGTCATCTAGGCCCTGTATAATTGCAGCAAGACATCCCTGCTCGTGCATCCAAATCCTCTTGCTATAAAGGTCAACATACCATTTGACTTCTTTACTGCCTGCTGCACCTATTTGCTTACTTTCACAGACTGATGTGCAAGGACACCCAGGTATTGTTACTTATTATCTCTCTGAAAGCCATTTAGATAATAATGTGCCTTCCTGTTTTTGCTACCAAAGTGAATATCCTCACATTTATCCACATTATGCTGAAAAGGGGCTGGTTTAGCACAGTGGGCTAAACAGCTGGCTTGTAATGCAGAACGAGGCCAGCAGCGCGGGTTCAATTCCCGCACCGGCCTCCCCGAACAGGTGCCGGAATGTGGCAACTAGGAACTTTTCACAGTAACTTCATTGAAGCCTACTTGTGACAATAAGCGATTATTATTATCCACCATGCATTTGCCCAATCACTCAACTTGTCCAAATCACACTGAAGCATCACTGCACCCTCCATCCAGTTCACCCTCCCACCGAGCTTTGTGTCATTTGCATATTTGGAGACGTTACATTTAGTTTCCTCATCTAGAGTCAGACTTTCAAAGAAACACAGAGCGTTGCAGCATGGAGCCCCGGCCAATGACCCATGCGGGGGGCGGGGGGGGGGGGGGGGGGGGGATGTCTTTTGTGGTGGGAACACCAATCAGAGGCTTGGTAGCTCTAAATTTGTTGATAGGCTCATTGAGCCTGTCAGCAAGCAATATAGAACAACTTTGGGCTCTGATTGTTGCTCTAATGCATTTTGGAAGGTCTAATACAGGTAGGGAATATACAGTGAATGGTAGAACCCGCAAGAGTATTTACAGTCAGAGAGATCTAGGTCCACATGTCACTGAAAGGGACAACACAGGTGGAGAAGATAGTCAAGAAGGCATACGACATGCTTGCCTTCATTGGCCGGGGCATTGAGTATAAAAATTGGCAAGTCATGTTGCAGCTGTGTGGAACCTTAGTTAGGCCACATTTGGAGTATAGTGTTCAATTCTGGTCACCACACTACCAGAAGGATGTGGAGGCTTTAGAGAAGTTGGAGAAGAGATTTACCAGGATGTTGCCTGGTATGGAGGGCATTAGCTATGAGGAGCGGTTGAATAAACTTGGTTTGTTCTCAATGGAATGAAGGAGGTTGAGGGGCAACCTGATAGAGGTCTACAAAAGTATGAGGGGCATAGACAAAGTGGATAGTCAGAGACTTTTTCCCAGGGGAGCGGGGTCAATTACTAGGGGGCAATAGGTTTAAGATCTGAGGGCAAGGTGTAGAGGAGACGTACGAGGCAAGTTTTTTACACAGAGGGTAGTGGGTGCCTGGAACTCACTGCCGGAGGAGATGGTGGAAGCAGGGACAATAGTGATGTTTAAGGGGCAGCTTGAGAAATACATGAATAGGATGGGAATAGAGGGATACGGACCCCAGAAGTGTAGAAGATTTTAGTTTAGATGGGCAGCTTGGTCGGCGCAGGCCTGGAGGGCCCAAGGGCCTGTTCCTGTGCTGCACTTCTCTTTGTTCTTTTTTTGTTGGAGGAGAGGAGGAGGCTTTGACCAAGGGCCGTCTATGGTTGTCCTTTTAACATTCCTTGTCCTATTCCCATTTTTCACTGTGGTCTGTTTGATTCTGGCTCTTGATGTCTCTACCTATCATTTTTCTTATTTCCTTTTCTGTCTTTTGTTCCTGTTCATGTTTCCCCCTCCTCTGACTCATTGCAGAAGATTCCTTTCACCCTGCCATTTTAGCTTAAATTCTCACCAACCACTCGAGCAAATAGGACATCGGTCCTGGTGTTGCTTAGGTGTATCCATCTAGTTTGTACTGGTCCTACTTCCTCCATTTGATTTGATTTGATTTGATTTATTATTGTCACATGTATTAGCATACAGTGAAAAGTATTGTTTCTTGCATGCTGTACAAACAATGCATACTGTACATAAAGAAAGAAGGCGAGACTGCAGAATATAATGTTACAGTTATAGCAAGGTGCAGAGAAAAGATCAACTTAATACGAGGTAGGTCCATTCAAAAGTCTGACGGCAGTAGGGAAGAAGCTGTTCTTGAGTCGGTTGGTATGTGACCTTAAACTTTGGTCTCTTTTTCCTGACGGAAGAAGGCGGAAGAGAGTATGTCCGGGGTGCATGGCGTCCTTAATTATGCTGGCTGCCTTTCTGAGGCATCGGGATTATAGATAGTCAATGGATGGGAGGCTGGTTTGCGTGATGGACTGGGCTACATTCACAACCTTTTGTAGTTTCCTGCAATCTTGGGTAGAGCAAGCTCCATGCCAAGCTGTGATATAACCAGAAATAATGTTTTCTATGGGGTATCTGTAGAAGTTCGTGAGGGTTGTAGACCCAATGTCCTAGGAATTTGAAATCCTCCCCCTCGCACCATCTCTTCAGCTACTTATTCATCTGATTATATCCTATTATTTCTGCTCTGACTACCACTTGTCACTGGTAGTAATACTGAGGTCCTACTTTTCAACTTTCTTCCGAACTTCCTATATTCCGCTTTAAAGACCTCATCCCTTTTTTTCACCTATGTTGTTTGCAGCAATGTGTACCACGACTACTGGCTGTTTGCCCTACCCCACCAGAATGTTCTGTAACTGCTCTGAGACATCCTTGACCCTTACATCAGGGAGGCAACATATCATCCCTGAGTCTCATTTGCAGCCACAGAAATGCCTATCTGTTCCACTTACAATTGAATCCCCTATAACTATTGCGTTCCCACTCTTTTCACTCCTTCCCTCTGCAGCAGAACCAACTGTGGTGCAACAAATCTGGCTGTTGGTACTGCCCCTTGAGAGGCCAATCCCTCCAACAGTATCCAAAGCGGTACATCGGTTTTGTAGGGGAATGGCCACAGGGGATTCCTGCACTGCCTGCCTAGTCCTCTTGCTCTACATGGTGGTCATCCATTCCCTTCCTGCTTGTAAAGCTTTGGCCTGAGGTGTGACCACTGTTCCATACATTTTATCCACGATATTCTCCATCTCATGGATGTTCCACAGTGTCCCCTGCTACTGCTCCAGCTCCAATACCCGGGGTTCCAGGAGCTGCAGCTGGAGACATTTCCTGCACACATATTGGCCTCAGACACTGGAAAAGTTTCCATGGGGCCTAGTTTTCAGTACAATACCTCAGATTTAATTGAGAATTTCTAATGATTAAACTGGTTTTGCATGTCACCATAAGTATTGTATTGTTGAGAAATGATAGCATTAAAAGAATTTCTAAAATAAATGGTTATGACATACTGCAGGTATCGTGATTTTAAGGACCTTGTTCTTAATGACCAGTTTTGTGCCAAAGGTAGACGACCTGGATCAAATTTGTAAGTGCTTCCTCTCAACTAAAATTGTAATTTCAGTTGCTTGTGAAGTTTTGGCAGTAAAATTCAATGATTTGCAGATAGTTTCCCAGAAGAAAATGTGTTTTAACAGACGATTCAAACTACCATGAATTGGAACCTGACCTAAAGTCAACACACATTGACACTGTGTACTGACTCTGACGGGCTCACCCTCCACACCCAGTATTTGTTGATTTGTTACATAACGCTGTTGTTATCAGTGACTACCACACCAAGTAGCTTTCATGTAAAACCACAAGACTGATGCTGTAGAGTCCGAGGAATTAGTTATGAGGAAAAGCTAGAATAGGGTAACTTCAGAGCTATAGACAACAGTAAACCAAATAGAAAGTAAGATCAAGTTTACGAGTTTAAACTAAACCATATCTGTAGCACAAAGGGGGCACAAATTCAAACTGCTAAAAAGCTAATTTACTACATAAGAACTATGAGCAGGAGTAGGCAATTCACCCCCTTGAGCCTGCTCCGTCATTCAATACAATCATGGCTGACTCCTCTCTCTGTCTCAACTCACTTTCCCGCCTGTTTTCTATAACCCTTCAACCCATAACCTGTTAAGGACATGGTCGAACCAAAAATGGGGACTATGTCTCATATCGCAGCGCCAAGAAACAACGCTATCTAACATAGTCCCAGTCAGATATGGGGCCTCAGCGGGGAACGCAAGACGAGGCCGCACTTAGTCCCGTTTCCTGCACTGAGGAGACCCGCTCGCCAAAACTCCCCCCCCCCCCCCAACTCACTGTAAGGGGGTCCAGGAACCCCAGCAATCCACACAGGGAACCCCCCCACCCACCCCCCCACCCACCCCCCCACCCCCCAGCAATATCTCTCTCACGGACACTCAGTTTGGGTTGTGCCAGGGTCATTCAGTTGCTGAGCCCATTACAGCCTAGGTTCAAACATGGACATGAGCTGAATGCCAGAGGTGAGGTGCGTGTGACTGCCCTTGACATCAAGGCAGGATTTGACCAAGTATGGCATCATGGATCCTAGCTAAACTGGAGTCAATTGGAATCAGGGGGGAAACTCTCCGCTGACACAAAGGAAGATGATGTGGAGATGCCGGCGTTGGACTGGGGTGAGCGCAGTAAGAAGTTTTACAACACCAGGTTAAAGTCCAACAGCTTTGTTTCAAACACAAGCTTTCGGAGCACAGCTCCTTCCTATGGTGAATGGAGAGGTATGTTCCAGAAACATTTATATAGACAAAGTCGGAGATGCTGGACAATGCTTGGAATGCGAGCATTTGCAGGTACTCAAATCATTACAGATCCAGAGATAGAGGGTGATCACAGGTTAAAGAGGTGTGAATTGTCTCAAGCCAGAACAGTTGGTAGGATTTTGAAAGTCCAGGCCAGATGGTGGGGGGTGGATGTAATGCGACATGAATCCAAGATCCCGGTTGAGGCCGCACTCATGCGTGCGGAACTTAGCTATAAGTTTTTGCTCGGCAATTCTGCGTTGTCGTGTGTCCTGAAGACCGCATTGGAGAACGCTTACCCGGAGATCAGAGGCTGAATGCCCTTGACTGCTGAAGTGTTCCCCGACTGGAAGGGAACATTCCTGCCTGGTGATTGTCGCACGATGCCCGTTCATTCGTTGTCGCAGTGTCTGCATGGTCTCGCCAATGCACCACGCTTTGGGACATCCTTTCCTGCAGCGTAAGAGGTAGACTACATTGGTCGAGTCGCACGAGTATGTGCCGCGTACCTGGTGGGTGGTGTTACCATGTGTAACGGTGGTATCCAAGTCGATGATCTGGCACGTCTTGCAGAGATTGCCCTGGCAAGGTTGTGTGGTGTCGCGGTCGCTGTTCTGAAGGCTGGGTAATTTGCTGCAAACAATGGTTTGTTTGAGGTTGCGCGGTTGTTTGAAGGCCAGTAGTGGGGGTGTGGGGATGACCTTGGCAAGATGTTCATCTTCATTGATGATGTGTTGAAGGCTGCGAAGAAGATGTTGTAGTTTCTCCGCCCCAGGAAAGTACTGGACGACGAAGGGTACTCTGTCAGTGGTGTCCCGTGTTTGTCTTCTGAGGAGGTCGGTGCCGTTGTTTGCTGTAGCGCGTTGGAATTGTCGATCAATGAGTCGAACGCCATATCCCGTTCATACGAGAGCATCTTTCAGCATCTGTAGGTGTCTGTTACGCTCCAAAGGAAGATGGTTGTGGGATTTGGCGATTAATCACTGCAGAATTTCCTCAGGGTAGTGTCTTAGGCCTAACCAGCGGGCAGCACCATTCACGACTGCTCAGATAATGAAGCAATCCGTGTCCAAATGCAGCAAGACCTGGACAATATCCAGGCTTGGGCTGACAAGTGGCAAGTTTCATTCATGCTTCACAAGTGGCAGGCAATGACCATATCCTACAAGAGAGAATCTAACCATTGCCCCTTGGCATTCAATGGCATGACCATTGCTGAATCCTCCACAATCAACATCCTCGGGGTTACCATTGATCAGAAACTGAACTGGACTTGCCATATTAATACTGTGGCTACTACAGTAGGTCAAAGGCTAGGAATCCTATGGCAAATAACACCATCTGACCCCCCCCCAAGAGTCTGTCCACTATCGACAAGGTACATGTCAGGAGTGTAATGGAATACTCTCCAGTTGCCTGAACGAGTCCAGCTCAGACAACACTCAAGAAGCTCGACACCACTCAGGACAAGCAGCCCGCTTGATTGATCCCTCTTCCACAATCATCCAAACCCTCCACCACCAACCAACAATGGCAGCCGTGTGTACCATTGACAAGATGTACTGCAGGAACTCGCCATGGTTCCTTTGACAGCACCTTCCAAACCCACGCCCACCACCAGACAAGAACAAGAGCAGCAGATACCTGGGAACCCCAGCACCACCCCGACTTGGGAATATTTTTTATCCTCCTTCTTTTTCACATTTTCTCCCAAATTTACACCCACCAACAACAAACAATAATCAGTCACAAGTATGTCAATCCCCATATCAATAACAACGATCCCATCCTCCCACCCAACCCCAAACATTAGCCCACATGTTCACACAAACAAATGACCAAAAGGAATTAGGGATCACCCATAGTCGCCATTAACACTCACAGCCCCCCTCCCCCCCAACCCTCCCACCCACATGCCTCAACTAATGTTCGATGTTATCCAGTTCTTGAAAGTGCATAATGAATAATGCCCATGAATTGCAGAACGCCTCCATCCTTCCCCTCAGTTCAAACTTAACCTTCTCAAGAGTCAAGAATTGCAACAGGTTCCCCCCACCACGCCAGGGCACAGGGTGGAGAGGTTGCTCTCCAACCTATCAGGATCCGCCTTCGGCTACAACATCTGCCTCCGCACCCGTTTCCAACCCCAGCCGGTCCGACACCCCGAATATGGCCTCCTGGGGCCGGGCCCAGTTTCACGTGCACCACTTTAGAAATTACCCTAAAAACATCCTTCCATAAATCCTGTAGCTTTGGGCAGGACCAAAACATATGAACGTGATTAGCGCCCCTCCCCCCGCAATGTTCACACACGTCTTCTACTCCTTCAAAGAATCGGCTCATCCTCACCCTCGTGAAGTGTGGTGTGCTCTGTATACCACCTTCAGCTGTATCAGCCCCAATCTCGCGCACAAGGTGGAGGCATTCACTCTACGGAGCACCTCACACCAGAACCCCTCCTCCATATCCTCTCCCAACTCTTCCTCCCACTTTGCTTTGATCCCTTCCAGTGCCTTCCCCTCTTCCAAAATAGCTCCGTAAACCACTGACACTACCCCCTTCTCCAGTCCCCCTGTCGTCAGCTCCTCCTCCAGCAATATGGAGGCTGGCTCCTCCGGGAAGCTCTGTAATTCCTTTCTAGCAAAATCTTGAACCTGCATGTATCTAAACATTTCCCCTGCTCCAGTCCATACCTCGTTTCCAACTCCTTCAATCCTGCAAACCGACCCCGAAGAAACAAATCTTTTAGTGTCTTAATCCCCTTTTCCTCCCATTTCCAAAAAATTCCATCCCACCTCCCTGGCTCAAATCTGTAGTTCCCCTGGATCGGCATTTCCCTTGACCCTGCCCCCAACCCGAAACGTTGGCAAAACTGCCTCCACATTCTCAATAAAGCTATTATTACTGGACTCCCTGAGTATTTCCCCGGAGCTATCGGGAGCGGCGCTGTTGCTAGTGCTTTCAATCCTGACCCCCTGCACAAACTTTCCTCTATTCTGACCAACTGGGAATCAACCCCTCTGACCCAGCTCCGCACCTTCTCCAAATTCGCCGCCCAGTAGTAATACATCAGGTTCGGAAGACCCAAACCCCCTGTCTGCCTTCCCCTCTGTAGCAGCACCTTCCTAACTCTGGCCACCTTCCCTCCCCATATGAACGAAGTAATCCTTCCCTCAATCTCTCTGAAAAAAGCCTTTGGCAGGAAAATCAGCGGGCATTGAAAAATAAACAGAAATCGCGGCAACACATTCATTTTAACCGCCTGTACCCGACCTGCCAGTGATAGAGGGAGACCATCCCACCTTGCCAGATCAGCTTTCACTCTCCCCACTAAACTAGAAATGTTGTACCTGCGGAGCCCCCCCCCCCCCCCCCCCCCCTCCCCCCACTCCCAGGCAACTTGCAACTTGCACCCCCAGGTACCTAAAGTGAGTCCCTGCCCCATGGAATGGCAGCCCCCCCCAGCCCTGCCCCCACCCCCGGCCGAGACACCACAAAATACTCACTCTTGTCTAGATTCAGTTTGTACCCCGAGAAAGACCTAAATACTTGAAGCAGCTCCAATATTCCCCCTATCGACACACTCGGTTCCAACATGTATAACAGCAAGTCATCAGCATATAAGGACACCCTATGCTCTA
Source organism: Scyliorhinus canicula (assembly GCF_902713615.1). Classification (NCBI taxonomy): domain Eukaryota; kingdom Metazoa; phylum Chordata; class Chondrichthyes; order Carcharhiniformes; family Scyliorhinidae; genus Scyliorhinus; species Scyliorhinus canicula. Next base: position 179,211,490 of record NC_052152.1, read on the forward strand.
TCCCCCCCGCATTATTCCTTTCCATACCCCCAAACTTCTTAATGCGATGGCCAACGGCTCAATCGCGAGTGCAAACAGCAGGGGGTACATAGGACATCCCTTCCTAGTCCCACGGTGGAGAGAAAAGTATCTCGAGCTGATGTTGTTTGTGCGGACACTCGCCCTCGGCTCCTTATATAATAGCTTTACCCAGTTCACAAATCTTGGTCCAATCCCAAACCGCCCCAGAACTGCCATCAAGTACCCACATTCTACCCGGTCAAATGCCTTCTTAATGTCCAATGACACAACCACCTCTGTTTCCTTCCCCTCTGCCAGTGACATAACAACGTTCAATATCCTTCTAATGTTTGAAAAGAGCTGCCTCCCTCTCACGAACTCAGTCTGATCTTCACCTATCAGCTTCGGGAGGCACTCCTCCAGCCTACCCGCCAGTACCTTTGCCAATACTTTTGTGTCCACATTCAGAAGTGATATATGGGCCTATACGACCCACACACCGTCGGATCCTTATCTTTTTCTAGCAACAGTGAAATCGATGCCTGCCCCAAGGTTTGTGACAACACCCCCTTCCCAATCGCCTCTTCAAACATCCCCACCATCAGGGGCGCCAGCTTATCCTTGAATTTTTTATAATATTCCACCAGAAACCCATCCGGCCCCGCCACCTTCCCCGACTGCATCCTCCCAATCGCATTCTTTATCTCCTGCTCCACTATCGCTCCTTCTAATGTAGCCCTGTCCCCCTCCCCGAGCCGCCGGTACTCCAACCCATCTAGGAATTCCTGCATCTCTCGGTCTCCCCCAGGTGGCTCTGACCTGTACAACCTCTCTTAAAATTCGTCAAAAACCTTGTTAATCAGATCCGGAGCCACCACCAACTTACCTGCCCTATCCCTCACCTGAACAATTTCCCTTACCACTGCCTCCCTCCAGAGCTGACCTGCTAACATAGACTCCCCTTGCTCGTCGCAGTTGGCGCACCGCCTTCCTGGTAGATAGTCAGTCAAAGCTCACCTGTAGTTCCTTCCTCTTTTCCAGCTTTGCTGGGTCCCCATCTTCTGCATAACTCCTATCTACCTCCAACATCTCATCTATTACCCTCTGCCGCTCCAACCTCTCCTTTTGTCTACCCTGGCCTGAAACGAAATCACCTCACCCCTCACCACCGCCTTTAGAGCCTCCCAGACAACTGCCTTTGAAACCTCACCCGTACAGTTGAAACCTACATATTCCTCAATTACCTTTTCAATTTTGTCACAGAATCCTTGGTCCCCCAAAAGTCCCACATCTAATTTCCACCCCGGCCTCTGTGCTACCCACTTCCCCTGTACCATATCCCCCCATACTGAGCATGATCTGACACAGCAATTGCCGATTATTCCGACCCCTTAACCCCAGCCAGCAAAGCCTTCCCCACCACGAGAAAGTCGATCCGTGAGTATACCTTATGGACTGCTGAGAAAAACGAGTACTCCCGTTCCCTCGGGTGCCGGAACCTCCAAGGGTCCACCCCTCCTATTTCTACCATTAGCCCAGCCAACGCCTTCGCCCCCCCTGGTGGGACCAGTGAGCACGGCCGTGACCTGCCCAACCTTGGCTCCTACACCAAGTTCCAGTCCCCCCCCCCCACTATCAGTTTGTGTGTGTCCAAGTCGGGGATGGCTCCAAACACCTTCTTTGCGAATCCCACATTGTCCCAATTGGGACCGTATACACTTAGCAGCGCCACTAATCTCCCCTCCAGCGCCCTTGTCACAATCACATATGTCCCCCCACCCTGATCTGCCACTACCTTCTCCATCTGGAAGCGTATCCTTTTGCTGACCATTACCGCTACCCCTCGAGCCCTTCCGTCAAATCCTGAGTGAAACACCTGACTAACGCAGCCCTTTTTAAGTCTCACCTGGTCCTTCACCCTCAAGTGCGTCTCCTGCAGCATTGCTACATCGGCGTTCAAACTTTTAAGATGCGCACGACCCTTGACCTCTTGACCGGACCTCCTAACCCCCTCACATTCCACGTGACTATCCTAACTGGGGGTCTCTCAGCCCCCTCACCCTTCTTAGCCACTGTCATCATACCACCTGGCTCTGCCCCATGAGCCTGACCCGCCCCTATCTATTTTTAACATCGAACCCCTTCCCTCCAAACCCCCCCCACCCCTTACATTTCCTCTCGTAAAAACATCTCCCACTATCAATCCTCCCCCCCCCCCCACCCCCCCCCCCCCCCCCCCCCCCCCCCCACCCCACGTTCGCCTCATAGGCCCATCGAAACCTGCTAACCAGGCTCCAACATCCGCAGCCCTCCTCTCACCTCACCTTCGTTCACTAGCTGACTTTAGTTAGCTAGCGCGGGTGGCCCCCCCTGCCAAGGTATACCATCCCCTCCCACCCAGTCCCAGAGAAAGAAAAAACAAAAACAACGATCCAGCCCATACCATTCACTAAAATAAGATAACCATCGCAACACAGAATGCCAATCAACCCAACCAATAACGTGAACTCTGTAACAATGTGAAGGGAAGTAATTTACAATACACGTCAGTAAAAAGAAAGTTTTAGCATTTATACATTTTCCAGCTCCCCAATCCGAGTCCACAGTCTCTCTTCCAGCTCCGCTCCTCATGTCTGTCCCAAGCCTTCTGCCCTCATGAACACCTCAGCCGCCTCCACTGTCTCAAAATAAAAGTCTTTGGCATCATACGTCACCCTCAGCTTCGCCGGGTATACCATACCAAATCGCACCCCCTTTTTGTACTCGCCCGAACGCCGTTCGTATTTATGCCAACTCCACCGCCAAGTCCTGGTAGATCCGAACTCCAGCACCATCCCACTGCACCTCGCGCTTCTGCTTCACCCAGCTTAATACCTTATCCTTTATGCAGGACTTATGGAAGCAGATAATTACTGCTCTTGGCGGCTCATTCACTTTGGGCTTTGGCCTTAATGACCGATGAGCTTGGTCCAGCTTGTTCTCACCCTCCCCCATCAACTCCGCCAACTTCTTAGCGAAGTACTCTGTTGGCGTTGAGCCCTCTGTCCCTTTCGGCAAGCCCACAATTCTCAGATTGTGCCATCTCGAGCGGTTCTCCAAGTCCTCGAGCTTTGCTCGGAGCGCTCTGTTGGCCTCCACCACACTCCACAGCTCGTCCCCCATCGAGGTGAACTGGTCGCTGTGCTGCGACATGGCCTCCTCCACTTCCTTCATCTTCTCGCTCTGCTCTCTCACTTCGGCCGATGTCTTTGCCACAGCTACCCTCACCGGGGCGATTGCCTCCTCCGCCAATGATTTCACTGCGACTGCCATCTCCTTCCTCAAAGCCTCCAAGTGCCTCGCAAACTGCTTTTCCAGCTCCACCGCCATCACCTCAGTCATCTTCTCCACCGTAAATAGTGCGGCCCACCATGCAGTATGGCATCCGCCATCTTGTCAGCGCTTTTGCAGGTCTTCTCATTCAACGGCGAGCCCGCGTTTCCTCCCTTCTTCTTCACTGCTTTTCGCATCCTTTAACGACTTATTATTTTTCCTTTTTTTCCACTTTTTTTTCACCCTTCTTTCCTTCTTCAATCTTTTTTTTATTGTTATAGAAAAACAAAAAATTCTTCCTTCAAAAAAAGAAAACCTTTCACCAAGTTTCTTTAAAACTTCTTTCTCTTCTTTTTTGTATTCCTCCAGAATTTCCCTGGGACCGGACTTCAGTCTTCTTTCAACATTCTAGGCGGGAGCCACCCGATGTGGGACATCTCACCTACATCACGCCCTGGCTTCAGGCCTGCTGCCTCGACCTCTGTTTGGCTCCGCCCCTGCTGCTCCGATCTCCACGCGCGCTGGGCCCGAAGCCTCAGCACCAGCCGCCCCACACCCGCGCGGGGTTCCTTGCCGGTTTTCAAACTGGCCCCACTTGATGCCCGGGTCGGCCTCAAAGACCGACAATAATCGGGGGGGGAGAGCGAAGAATTGGGGGAATCCCCGAAAGCCGCCGACTTGGAAATATATCGCTGCTCCTTCACTGTCACTGGGTCAAACTCCCTCCCTAACAGCACAGTGGTTGTGCCTAGACCTCGGATACTGTGGCAATTCAAGAAGGCAACTCACCACCACCTTCTGAAAAGCAACTAGGAATGGGCAATAAATGCAGGTCTAAACAGTGAGACCCAATCCCATAAATTAACTTTGCCCCACACCCAACAGAAATTTAGCAATCTCAATTTAAAATTAACAACTGATCGAGATTCATCTGCCATTTGCAGAAGAGAGTTCGAAAATTCTGCCACCTTTTGTGCTAAGAAAATTCCTCTTCATAGAAAGAGTGATGAATCCATGGAATGGACTTCTAGGTGGAGTAATACTGGAGGTAAAGAGCATCATTCACAAGTTATTTTAGGCACAACTTAATGCTGTGGTCAAAGAATAATCGGAGACTAGCACTGCTGCCTCATGGCGCCGAGGTCCCAGGTTCGATCCCGCCTCTGGGTCACTGTCCGTGTGGAGTTTGCACGTTCCCCCGTGTTTGCGTGGGTTTCGCCCCCACAACCCAAAAGGTGTGCAGGGTAGGTGGATTGGCCACGCTAAATTGCCCCTTAATTGGAAAAAAAATAATTGGGTACTCAAATTTATATTTAAAAGTATTAGAAAAGAAAAGAACAACTGGAGGTGATTATTTCAATGGATGCCGAAAAGCATTTGAAAGGGTAGAGGGAGGGGATCTATTTGAGACTCTTGGGAGGTTTGGTTTTGTGCCAAAGTTTATATCTTGGATTCACACTCTGTATAGGACTCTCACTGCAAGCGTTCACACAAATGCCTTGAGCTCGTGTTACTTTCAGTCATTTAGGAGTACGAGGCAGAGTTGTCTTCGCTTTTGTTTGCTTTGGCAATTGAGCCGCTGGCCATAGCGTTAAGATCTTCCACTGAGTGGAGGGGGATCATAGAACATAGAACATTACAGCACAGTACAGGCCCTTCGACCCTCGATGTTGCGCCTACCTGTGAAACCCCTCTAAAGCCCATCTATACTATTCCCTTATCGTCCATATGTCTATCCAATGACCATTTGAATGCCCTTAGTGTTGGTGAGTCCACTACTGTTGCAGGCAGGGTATTCCACACCCTTACTACTCTCTGAGTAAATAACCTACCTCTGACATCTGTCCTATATCTATCTCCCCTCAATTTAAAGCTATGTCCCCTCGTGCTAGACATCACCATCCGAGGAAAAGGGCTCTCACTGTCCACCCTATCTAATCCTCTGATCATTTTGTATGCCTCAATTAAGTCACCTCTTAACCTTCTTCTCTCTAACGAAAACAGCCTTAAGTCCCTCAGACCTTCCTCATAAGATCTTCCCTCCATACCAGGCAACATCCTGGTAAATCTCCTCTGCACCCTTTCCAATGCTTCCACATTCTTCCTATAATGCGGCGACCAGAATTGCACGCAATACTCCAAATACAGCCGCACCAGAGTTTTATACAACTGCAATATGACCTCATGTCTCCGAAACTCAATTCCTCTACCAATAAAAGCTAACACACCGTACGCCTTCTTAACAACCCTCTCAACCTGGGTGGCAACTTTCAGGGATCTATGTACATGGACACAGAGATCTCTCTGCTCATCCACACTACCAAGAATCTTCCCATTCGCCCAGTACTCTGTCATCCTGTTATTCCTTCCAAAATGAATCACCTCACACTTTTCTGCATTAAACTCCATTTGCCACCTCTCAGCCCAGCTCTGCAGCTTATCTATGTCCCTCTGTAACTTGTAACATCCTTCCACACTGTCCACAACTCCACTGACTTTAGTGTCATCTGCAAATTTACTCACCCATCCTTCTACGCCCTCCTCCAGGTCATTTATAAAAATGACAAACAGCAGTAGCCCCAAAACAGATCCTTGTGGTACACCACTAGTAACTGGACTCCAGTCTGAACATTTCCCATCAACCACCATCCTTTGTCTTCTTCCAGCTAGCCAATTTCTGATCCAAACTGCTAAATCACTCTGAATCACATGCCTCCGCATTTTCTGCAATAGCCTACCATGGGGAACCTTATCAAACGCTTTACTGAAATCCATATACACCACATCAACTGCTTTACCCTCGTCCACCTGTTTGGTCACCTTCTCAAAGAACTCAATAAGGTTTAGAACATAGAACAGTACAGCACAGAACAGGCCCTTCGGCCCTCGATGTTGTGCCGAGCAATGATCACCCTACTCAAACCCACGTATCCACCCTATACCCGTAACCCAACAACTCCCCCCTTAACCTTACTATTAGGACACTACGGGCAATTTAGCATGGCCAATCCACCTAACCCACACATCTTTTGGACTGTGGGAGGAAACCGAGCACCCGGAGGAAACCCACGCACACACGGGGAGGACGTGCAGACTCCGCACAGACAGTGACCCAGCCGGGAATCGAACCTGGGACCCTGGAGCTGTGAAGCATTTATGCTAACCACCATGCTACCGTGCTGCCCTTTGTGAGGCACGACCTACCCTTCACAAAACCATGTTGACTATCCTTAATCAAATTATTCCTTTCCAGATGATTATACATCCTATCTCTTATAAACCTTTCCAATACATTGCCCACAACAGCAGTGAGGCTCACTGGTCTACAGTTACCGGGGTTGTCTCTACTCCCTGTCTTGAATAAGGGTCAACGTTTGCTATCCTCAAAGGGGGGAGGGGGAGCATAGGGTGCCCTTGTATGCAGGTGATCTACTTCTTTATATCGTGGACACAGTTTTCACCATGGATAAGGTAATGAGGCTACTTTAGAGTTTTGGCTCCTTCTCGGGGTATAAGTTGAATTTGGAGAAGAGCAACTGCTTTTGGGTGAATCCCCCAAGGAGGGGAGCCGATGTGGGGATGTTGCCTTTTCGCCTTGCTCAATCATGCTTTCATTATCTGGGTATCCGCGGTTGCTCCATAAGTTAAGTGATGCTAGTCTGGTGAATGGGGTCAAATCTGACTTGCAGAAGTGGGATAACCTTCCTGTCCTTGGTGGGCAGGGTTCAGACTGTTGAAATGAATGTTCTCCCGAGGTTTTTATTACTTTTTCAGTGTCTCGCTATTTTTCTCCACAGATCAAATTGGGCAAGACCCCAAGGATTCGTAGGGCATTTCTTTGTGGGGGTTAGTTGTCCAGCCTGGCCAGGGCTTGCTTCATTGCGGCCTGCCAGTCAGCTATTGCAGCTCAGGAAAGCAACATTAACCTGTTCAACAAGGCCATGTGACCGTACCTCACTCTTCCAAGGATCTTTATGCAGTATCTGGAAGTTGGTTTTGTCTTCCAAGTTGGTAATGTCTCAGCCAATATGGGTTGAAAGGGGTGTTATTTGTTGATGGGGCTGGTGTTTGGGAAGTTGTGTCTTCGTATGCTGTCAGGCCCTGATAGCAAGCACGGTTTGTCAAATGCAAATGACCTTCCGGTAGTTCCCTTTGAAGTTGGGCCGTACTATCCACAGGTGATCTGGGAGAAGCTTCTCTGAGAGAATACGGTTTTAAATTCGCAAAACTGAAAGTGAATTATTTTCTTCTGGTGACTCACAGACAGAGGCTCAGGCATTGTTCAGCAGAAAGTTCACTTTCAAGTCAGAAATAACATTCAGGATAAAGTTATTTTTTAAAACAGGGCAGTGTATTCTGTTCTGTAACATAATGACCTCACATTCATTGATAGATATTGTAAATTGTTTTACTTTCCTGACATTGTACAGCAAAGTTTGTTTTGTTTGTTTAAAACCACGGAATCTTGTGGCTTTATTCTCCAGTTGCATAAAGGTCCTTGAAAGACATTGTGGTGAGTGAGATATGGTCACATGGCCTTATTGAACAGGTTAATGTTGCTTTCCTGAGCAGCAAGCTCCAAGTCTGCTGTTTAATAGCTGACTGGCAGGCCGCAATGAAGCAAGCCCTGGCCAGGCTGGACAACTAACCCCCATGAAGAAATGCCCTACGAATCCTTGGGGCCGTGCCCAATTTGATATGGGGAGAAAAATAGGGGGACACTGAAAAAGTAATAAAACTTTGCCTACTTTAAAACAGTGAAGTTACTTGTCCCTAACCGAGTCATAACAAGTAGAACAATAAATTGTGCTCCGGTCGTTCAGGGCATTGGTGAGGCTGCACCTGGAGCACCATGTGCAGTTCTCACTTAAGGGCATACTTGCATTGGAGGAAGTTCAGAGACGGTTCCCTTGACTGATTTCTGGGATGAAGGAGTTGTCTCCGGAGGAACGTTTGGAAAGAATGGGTCTGTGCCCATTGGAACTTTAGAAGAACAAGAAGTGATAATTTTGAAACAGATACAATTCTGAAGAGATTTGACAGAGTGAATGCTGAAAGGATGCTTTCCTTTTTGGAGGCGACTAGGACTAGGGGGCACAGTTTAAAGATAAGGGATCTCCCATTTAAGAGAAGTGAGGAGAAAGTTCCCCCCCTCCACCCGAGGGTTGTTGATCTGTGGAATTCTCTCCCCCCAGAAAGCTGTGGTGATTGAAAATCTTTAAGGCGAAGCTGGATTCTTGACTAACAAGTGAGTCAAAGGGTACAGGGGGGTAGGCAGGAACATAGTGACATCAGCCCATGATTGTTCTAATTTGTATGTTCATTTGTTCACATCATGAGTCAACTAACATTGAGAAATAAAGGCTGCTCTAAATTGAAATCAGAATGTCTCCACTTATATTACTTTCCTGAACTCAAATTTGAAATAAATTACAGAATCAAACTGTGACAGCAAAGAAACAAGGCATTTGGTACGACAAGCCAATACCAGTGTGTTGCTCCTCATTGTTTTTTTAAAAAGTCAGTTAAAATTCACTGATTGTATCCAAAGGTCATAGAGTCTTACAGCACAGAAAGAGGCTATTTGTCCCATAGTGTCTGTGTCAGCCATCAAGCACCTCTCTGTTCAAATCCCTGCAGCCTTGTATGCTATGACATTTCAAGTGCTCGTCTAACTGCTTCTTAAAAGTTGAGGGCTCCTGCCTCTAGCACCCTTTCAGACAGTGAGTTCCAGATTCAGAATGCCCTGCAGCCATTCAGTGGCATCCTTTACCCTGGCACCAGGGAGGCAACACTATCCTGGCGTCAAATCTGCGGCTTCCGAAATGCCTGTCTGCCAATCGAGTCCCCTACCACTATTGCTCTTCCACTCTTATTCCCCCCCCCCCCCCCCCCTCCTTGTGCCGCTGAGCCACCCACAGTGCCATGAACCTTGACTCTGGCTGCACTTCCCAGAGGAACAGTCTCTCTCACTGTTTTCCAACCCAGAAGAACTGTTCTTGCCCCTTCTTCTGATGGGTGGTCACCCATTCTCTCTCTGACTGCACTTCCTTAAAATGTGGGGTGACCACTGTGGTAGTCACCACTGTTTGTACATATCACATACATGAGATGTAATACGGTAAGGCCCCTGTACTACAGGTACGGGGGTAGATCCCTGCCTGCTGGCTGCGCTCAGTAGGCGGAGTATAAATGTGTGTGCTCACCGAGCTGCAGCCATTTCGGCGCCAGCTGCAGGAGGCTACACATCTCTGCTTAATAAAGCCTCGATTACACTCTACTCTCGTCTCGTCGTAATTGATAGTGCATCAATTTATTAAGCAGGGATTTTATAGCAATGGACCTCCGCGTCAAACCAGATCGCCTGCAGCTGCACCCTCAAGCAGACAACGCCAAGTCGGCCTTCGCCCATTGGCTAGCTTGCTTTGAAGCCTACATCGGATCTGCGACAGAACAACCCACAGAGGCACAGAAACTCCAGATCCTGTATACACGGCTGAGCTCCAATATCTTTCCCCTCATCCGGGATACGCCCACCTACGCTGAGGCCATGGCGCTTCTGAAAGAGAACTACACCCAGCAGACCAACAAACTCTACACCAGGCACCTCCTGTCCATGCGGCACCAACTCCCCAGTAAGTCCTTGGAAGATTTCTGGCGTGCCCTGCACACCCCGGTGAGGGACTGCGATTGCCAGGCCATTTCGGCCATTGAACATTCCGAATTCCTAATCAGGGACGCTTTTGTTATGGCCATAGGGTCGGCGTACATCTGCCAGTACCTCTTAGAAGGGGCAACCCTCGACCTCGCGGCCACCAAGAAACTCGCGACCTCACTAACGGTCGCCTCCCGTAATGTACAAGCGTACACCCCCGACTGCACGGTGCCCCCCTCCTGGACATCGTGGACCCCACCAGCGAACATCCCATCGTTCACCCCACCAGCGACCGCCCCCAGCCAACACCAAGCCTGCGCCACACGGCAGCCAGCCAACCTCGGGGGATCCAAGTGCTACTTCTGCGGACAGACAAAGAACGCCCGGCAGGGCTGCCCGGCGCAGAGCGCACTCTGCAAGGCCTGCGGGAAGAAAGGACATTTTGCTGCGATTTGCCAGACCTGCTCGATCGCCGCTGTAACCAGGCCCATTGTTCCTGCACCCCCCACGTGCGACCCGTGGGTGCCGCCATTTTCGCCCCCGCAACCGTCGTGCGGCCACCTTTCTTGCCTCAGGACACGTGCAGCCCGTGGACGCCATCATCTTCCTTGCCTCAGGACACGTGCAGCTGTGGACACCGCTATCTTCCCCCCCCATCAGGCCTCGTGTGGCCTGTGGGCATCGCCATCTTTAACGCCGCCCGCCATGTGTGCCCCATGGGCGCCGCCATCTTCCCCGCCTCAGGACCCCTGCTCGTCGAGCACGTCATCGGGCCGCTCATCGCCCGCAAGTGCCGCCGACCAGCCAGGGGCCTTCCAACACCAGCTACAGCTCGCCTTCATCACCTACGAGGGAACCTACGAGGGAACAAGCGGTCCTAGATCTTGTCCTGTGTAATGAGACAGGATTGATTCATGATCTCATAGTTAGGGATCCTCTCGGAAGGAGCGATCACAATATGGTGGAATTTAAAATACAGATGGAGGGTGAGAAAGTAAAATCAAATACTAGTGTTTTGTGTTTAAACAAAGGAGATTACAAGGGGATGAGAGAAGAACTAGCTAAGGTAGACTGGGAGCTAAGACTTTATGGTGGAACAGCTGAGGAACAGTGGAGAACCTTCCAAGCGATTTTTCACAGTGCTCAACAAAGGTTTATACCAACAAAAAGGAAGGACGGTAGAAAGAGGGAAAATCGACCTTGGATATCTAAGGAAATAAGGGAGAGTATCAAATTGAAGGAAAAAGCATATAAAGTGGCAAAGATTGCTGGGAGATTAGAGGACTGGGAAATCTTTAGGGGGCAACAGAAAGCTACTAAAAAAAGCTATAAAGAAGAGTAAGATAGAGTATGAGAGTAAACTTGCTCAGAATATAAAAACAGACAGTAAAAGTTTTTACAAATATATAAAACAAAAAAGAGTGGCTAAGGTAAATATTGGTCCTTTAGAGGATGAGAAGGGAGTTTTAATAATGGGAAATGAGGAAATGGCTGAGGAACTGAACAGGTTTTTTGGGTCGGTCTTCACAGTGGAAGACACAAATAACATGCCAGCGACTATAGAAATTAGGCTATGACAGGTGAGGACCTTGAGAGGATTGTTATCACTAAGGAGGTAGTGATGGGCAAGCTAATGGGGCTAAAGGTAGACAAGTCTCCTGGCCCTGATGGAATGCATCCCAGAGTGCTAAAAGAGATGGCTAGGGAAATTGCAGATGCACTAGTGATAATTTACCGAAATTCACTAGACTCTGGGGTGGTCCCGGTGGATTGGAAATTAGCAAACGTGACGCCACTGTTTAAAAAAGGAGGTAGGCAGAAAGCAGGAAATTATAGGCCAGTGAGCTTAACTTCGGTAGTCGGGAAGATGCTGGAATCTATCATCAAGGAAGAAATAGCGAGGCATCTGGATAGAAATTGTCCCATTGGGCAGACGCAGCATGGGTTCATAAAGGGCAGGTCATGCCTAACTAATTTAGTGGAATTTTTTGAGGACATTACCAGTGCAGTAGATAATGGGGAGCCGATGGATGTGGTATATCTGGATTTCCAGAAAGCCTTTGACAAGGTGCCACACAAAAGGTTGCTGCATAAGATAAAGATGCATGGCATTAAGGGTAAAGTAGTAGCATGGATAGAGGATTGGTTAATTAATAGAAAGCAAAGAGTGGGGATTAATGGGTGTTTCTCTGGTTGACAATCAGTAGCTAGTGGTGTCCCTCAGGGATCCGTGTTGGGCCCACAATTGTTCACAATTTACATAGATGATTTGGAGTTGGGGACCAAGGGCAATGTGTCCAAGTTTGCAGATGACACTAAGATGAGTGGTAAAGCGAAAAGTGCAGAGGATACTGGAAGTCTGCAGAGGGATTTGGATAGGTTAAGTGAATGGGCTAGGGTCTGGCAGATGGATTACAATGTTGACAAATGTGAGGTTATCCATTTTGGTAGGAATAACAGCAAACGGGATTATTATTTAAACGATAAAATATTAAAGCATGCCGCTGTGCAGAGAGACTTGGGTGTGCTAGTGCATGAGTCACAGAAGGTTGGTTTACAGGTGCAACAGGTGATTAAGAAGGCAAATGGAATTTTGTCCTTCATTGCTAGAGGGATGGAGTTTAAGACTAGGGAGGTTATGTTGCAATTGTATAAGGTGTTAGTGAGGCCACACCTGGAGTATTGTGTTCAGTTTTGGTCTCCTTACTTGAGAAAGGACGTACTGGCATTGGAGGGTGTGCAGAGGAGATTCACTAGGTTAATCCCAGAGCTGAAGGGGTTGGATTATGAGGAGAGGTTGAGTAGACTGGGACTGTACTCATTGGAATTTAGAAGGATGAGGGGGGATCTTATAGAAACATTTAAAATTATGAAGGGAATAGATAGGATAGATGCGGGCAGGTTGTTTCCACTGGCGGGTGAAAGCAGAACTAGGGGACATAGCCTCAAAATAAGGGGAAGTAGATTTAGGACTGAGTTTACAAGGAACTACTTCTTCACCCAAAGGGTTGTGAATCTATGGAATTCCTTGCCCAGTGAAGCAGTTGAGGCTCCTTCATTACATGTTTTTAAGGTAAAGATAGATAGTTTTTTGAAGAATAAAGGGATTAAGGGTTATGGTGTTCGGGCCGGAAAGTGGAGCTGAGTCCACAAAAGATCAGCCATGATCTCATTGAATGGCGGAGCAGGCTCGAGGGGCCAGATGGCCTACTCCTGCTCCTAGTTCTTATGTTCTTATGTTCTTATCACGATCAACCAGTCCCAGCCGCACAACCTCGCAACCACGTCGTCGACGGTAAAGGTCGATGGGCACAAGACATCCTGCCTTCTTGACTCCTGGAGCACAGAAAGCTTCATCCACCCGATACAGTAAGGTGCTGCTGCCTCGCGGTACACCCCATTACACAACGAATCTCCCTGGCCTCCGGATCCCATTCCGTGGAGATCCGGAGGTACTGTACCGCTACCCTCACCATCCAGGGCGTAGAGTTCAGCAACATCCGGCTCTACGTCCTCCCCAACCTCTGCGCTGCCTTGCTACTCAGCCTGGTCTTTCAGTGCAACCTCCAAAGTCTAACCCTGAAATTCGGCAGGCCCCTACCACCCCTTACTGTATGCGGCCTCACGACCCTTAAGGTCGACCCACCTTCCCTGTTTGCAAACCTCACGCCAGATTGCAAACCCTTCGCCACCAGGAGCAGACGGTACAGTGCCCAGGACAGGACCATTGAGGCCAGCAACAACCCCTGGAGAGCCCAAGTGGTGGTTGTGAAAACTGGGGAGAAACACAGGATGCTCGTTGACTACAGTCAGACCATCAATCGGTACACGCAGCTAGACGCGTACCCCCTCCCTCGCATATCTGATATGGTCAATCAGATTGCACAGTACTGGGTCTTCTCGACAGTGGACCTGAAATCTGCCTACCACCATCTCCCCATTCGCAAGGCGGACCGCCCATACACTGCGTTCGAAACAGACGGCGGCCTTTACCATTTCCTTAGGGTTCCCTTCGGCATCACTAATGGGGTCTCGGTCTTCCAACAGGAGATGGACCGAATGGTTGACCGGTACGGACTGCGGGCCACCTTCCCGTACCTGTATAACGTCACCATCTGCGGCCACGACCAGCATGACCACGACACTAACCTTTCCAAATTCCTCCACACTGCCAAACTCCTGAACCTTACTTATAACAAGGAGAAGTGCGTGTTCAGCACCAACCGCTTAGCCATCCTTGGCTATGTGGTGCAGAATGGAGTTCTAGGGCCCGACCCCGATCGCATGCATCCCCTCCCCCACTGCCCCAAGGCCCTCAACTTTGCCTGGGGTTCTTCTCATACTACGCCCAGTGGGTCCCTAACTATACGGACAAGTCCCACCCACTCATTCACTCCACCATTTCCCCCCTGACGGCCGAGGCTCACCAGGCCTTCAACCGTTTCAAGGCCGACATCACCAAGGCCTTGCAGGCGGTCGACGAGACACTCCCATTCCAAGTCGACAGTGATGCATCAGCCGTCGCTCTGGTTGCCACCCTCAAGCAGGCAGGCAGGCCCGTGGCATTCTTTTCACGCACCCTCCATGCTTCCGATATTCGACACTCCTTCATCGAGAAGGAGGCCCAAGCCATCGTAGAAGCTGTGCGGCATTGGAGGCATTACCTGGCCGACAGGAGATTCACTCTCCTCACTGACCAATGGTCGGTTGCCTTCATGTTCAATAAGACAACAATAAGGGGGGGTTTAAACTAATTCAGCAGGGGCATGGGAACCTGGATTGTAGTTTTGGGGTACGGGAGATTGAGAGTATAGAGGTCAGGAGCACAGATTTGACTTCGCAGGAGGGTGCCAGTGTTCAGGTAGGTGGTTTGAAGTGTGTCTACTTCAATGCCAGGAGTATACGAAATAAGGTAGGGGAACTGGCAGCATGGGTTGGTACCTGGGACTTCGATGTTGTGGCCATTTCAGAGACATGGATAGAGCAGGGACAGGAATGGTTGTTGCAGGTTCCGGGGTTTAAGTGTTTTAGTAAGCTCAGAGAAGGGGGCAAAAGAGGGGGAGGTGTGGCGCTGCTAGTCAAGGACAGTATTACGGTGGCGGAAAGGATGCTAGATGGGGACTCTTCTTCCGAGGTAGTATGGGCTGAGGTTAGAAACAGGAAAGGAGAGGTCACCCTGTTGGGAGTTTTCTATAGGCCACCTAATAGTTCTAGGGATGTAGAGGAAAGTATGGCGAAGATGATTCTGGAAAAGAGCGAAAGTAACAGGGTAGTTGTTATGGGAGACTTTAACTTTCCAAATATTGACTGGAAAAGATATAGTTCGAGTACATTAGATGGGTCGTTCTTTGTACAATGTGTGCAGGAGGGTTTCCTGACACAATATGTTGACAGGCCAACAAGAGGCGAGGCCACATTGGATTTGGTTTTGGGTAATGAACCAGGCCAGGTGTTAGATCTGGAGGTAGGTGAGCACTTTGGAAACAGTGACCATAATTTGGTGACCTTTACGTTAGTGATGGAAAGGGATAAGTATACCCCGCAGGGCAAGAGTTATAGCTGGGGGAAGGGCAATTATGATGCCATTAGAAATGATTTAGGATGTGTAGGTTGGAGAAGTAGGCTGCAAGGGTTGGGCACACTGGATATGTGGAGCTTGTTCAAGGAACAGCTATTGCATGTTCTTGATAAGTACGTACCAGTCAGGCAGGGAGGAAGGGGTCGAGCGAGGGAACCGTGGTTTACCAAAGAAGTGGAATCTCTTGTTAAGAGGAAGAAGGAGGCCTATGTGAAGATGAGGCGTGAAGTTTCAGTTGGAGCGCTTGATAGTTACAAGGAAGCGAGGAAGGATCTAAAGAGAGAGCTGAGACGAGCAAGGAGGGGACATGAGAAGTCTTTGGCAGGTAGGATCAAGGAAAACCCAAAAGCTTTCTATAGGTATGTCAGGAATAAAAGAATGACTAGGGTAAGAGTAGGGCCAGTCAAGGACAGTGGTGGGAAGTTGTATGTGGAGGCTGAGGAGATAAGCGAGATACTAAATGAATACTTTTCGTCAGTATTCACTCAAGAAAAAGATAATATTGTGGAGGAGAATGCTGAGACCCAGGCTATTAGAATAGATGGCATTGAGGTGCGTAGGGAAGAAGTGTTGGCAATTCTGGACAAGGTGAAAATAGATAAGTCCCCGGGGCCGGATGGGATTTATCCTAGGATTCTCTGGGAAGCCAGGGAAGAGATTGCTGAGCCTTTGGCTTTGATTTTTAGGTCATCATTGGCTACAGGAATAGTGCCAGAGGACTGTAGGATAGCAAATGTGGTCCCTTTGTTCAAGAAGGGTAGTAGAGATAACCCCGGTAACTATAGGCCGGTGAGCCTAACGTCTGTGGTGGGTAAAGTCTTGGAGAGGATTATAAAAGATACGATTTATAATCATCTAGATAGGAATAATATAATTAGGGACAGTCAGCATGGTTTTGTGAAGGGTAGGTCATGCCTCACAAACCTTATCGAGTTCTTTGAGAAGGTGACTGAACAGGTAGACGAGGGTAGAGCAGTTGATGTGGTGTATATGGATTTCAGTAAAGCGTTTGATAAGGTTCCCCACGGTCGGCTATTGCAGAAAATACGGAGGCTGGGGATTGAGGGTGATTTAGAGATGTGGATCAGAAATTGGCTAGTTGAAAGAAGACAGAGAGTGGTAGTTGATGGGAAATGTTCAGAATGGAGTTCAATTATGAGTGGCGTACCACAAGGATCTGTTCTGGGGCCGTTGCTGTTTGTCATTTTTATAAATGACCTAGAGGAGGGCGCAGAAGGATGGGTGAGTAAATTTGCAGACGACACTAAAGTCGGTGGAGTTGTAGACAGTGCGGAAGGATGTTGCAGGTTACAGAGGGACATAGATAAGCTGCAGAGCTGGGCTGAGAGGTGGCAAATGGAGTTTAATGTGGATAAGTGTGAGGTGATTCACTTTGGAAAGAATAACAGAAATGCGGAATATTTGGCTAATGGTAAAATTCTTGGTAGTGTGGATGAGCAGAGGGACCTCGGTGTCCATGTACATAGATCCCTGAAAGTTGCCACCCAGGTTGATAGGGTTGTGAAGAAGGCCTATGGTGTGTTGGCCTTTATTGGTAGAGGGATTGAGTTCCGGAGCCATGAGGTCATGTTGCAGTTGTACAAAACTCTAGTACGGCCGCATTTGGAGTATTGCGCACAGTTCTGGTCGCCTCATTATAGGAAGGACGTGGAAGCTTTGGAACGGGTGCAGAGGAGATTTACCAGGATGTTGCCTGATATGGAGGGAAAATCTTATGAGGAAAGGCTGATGGACTTGAGGTTGTTTTCGTTAGAGAGAAGAAGGTTAAGAGGTGACTTAATAGAGGCATACAAAATGATCAGAGGGTTAGATAGGGTGGACAGCGAGAGCCTTCTCCCGCGGATGGAGGTGGCTAGCACGATGGGACATAGCCTTAAATTGAGGGGTAATAGATATAGGACAGAGGTCAGAGGTGGGTTTTTTACGCAAAGAGTGGTGAGGCCGTGGAATGCCCTACCTGCAACAGTAGTGAACACGCCAACATTGAGGGCATTTAAAAATTTATTGGATAAGCATATGGATGATAAGGGCATAGTGTAGGTTAGATGGCCTTTAGATTTTTTCCATGTCGGTGCAACATCGAGGGCCGAAGGGCCTGTACTGCGCTGTATCGTTCTATGTTCTATGTTCTAAGACACAGCGGGGCAAGATCAAAAATGATAAAATCTTGAGGTGGAGGATCGAGCTCTCCACCTACAATTACGAGATTTTGTATCGCCCAGTGAGCTCAACGAGCCCTCCGATGCCCTATACCGAGGTACATGTGCCAGCGCACAAGTGGACCGACTCTGGGCTCTACACGACACTCTCTGTCACCCAGGGGTCACCCGTTTTTTCACTTCATAAAGGCCCATAATCTGCCCTGCGCCATCGAGGAAGTCAGGGCTATCACCAGAGACTGCAAGGTCTGCGCGGAGTGCAAACCGCACTTCTACCAGCCAGACCAAGCGTACCTTGTGAAGGCCTCCCGCCCCTTTGAACGCCTCAGCGTGGATTTCAAAGGGCCCCTCCCCTCCACCGACCGAAATACGTACTTCCTTAACGTGGTGGACGAAGACTCCAGATCCCCCTTTGCCGTCCCATGCCCCGATATGACGTCTGCCACAGTCATCAAAGCACTCAACAACATCTTCGCCATGTTCGGTTTCCCCGCCTACATCCACAGCGACCGGGGAACCTCCTTTATGAGTGACGAGCTGTGTCAGTACCTGCTCATCAAGGGCGTTGCCTCGAGCAGAACGACCAGCTACAACCCCCGGGGAAATGGGCAGGTGGAGAGGGAGAACGGGATGGTCTGGAAGGCCATCCAGCTGGCCCTACAGTCCAAAGATCTCCTGGTCTCCTGCTAGCAGGAGGTGCTCCCTAACGCCCTTCCCTCCATCTGATCACTACTTTGCACTGCGACAATGTAACCCCCCATGAACACCCCCTTGCCTCTCTCAGGAAGTCCACGACAAGGGTTTCGCTCCCACCGTGGCTGGCAACTCCAGGACCCATACTCCGCAAGCACGTGCGGCTCCACAAGGTGGACCCATTGGTCGAGAGGGTATACCTACTCCATGCAAACCCGCAGTATGCCTACGTGGCGTACCCTGACGGCCGCCAAGACGCAGTCTCCCTCAGGGACCTGGCACCAGCTGGTTGCCCAACCCCACCCCCCCCCCCCCATCTGCCCAGGCGCCACCCTTCCTCCCCCCAGCGCACCTCACCACAGCCCCCGCTCCAGGACGATCCGTCCTCCCCTTGGTCCCACCCGGGGATGAAGATGAGGTCTACACGCTCCCGGAGCCACCGGCGACCGAGCCGGCGCCTGCATCGCCACTGGGACTGCGGCGCTCACAACGGAGGATCAAGGCACCCGACCGACTGGATTTGTGACTTTCCCCAAAATGTACATTTTAAAATGCTCACATACATGGAACTAGTTTTTCCACCACCCCTGCTGGACTTTTTGTTTTAAACAGGGGGTGAATGTGGTAGTCACCACTGTTTGTATATATTATGTATATGAGATGTAATACGGTACGGCTCCTGTACTACAGGTACTGGGGTAGATCCCTGCCTGCTGGCTCCACCCAGTAGGCGGAGTATAAATGTGTGCGCTTATCGAGCTGCAGCCATTTCGGCAGCAACTGTAGGAAGCTACACACCTCTGCTTAATAAAGCCTCGATTACTCTCTACTTTTATCTCGTCGTAATTGATAGTGCATCAATCACGTCTAAAAGGAAAGTGCGATCCACAAACCTCTCCGTCTCGCAGTTGCATCACTGTGCCTCCAGCCAATGCTCAAACTCCGAAACCCGGCTCTCAAGCTGATCAAACCAGTGGAACTTCCTGAAAATGTGGACATCCAGACTGCAAGGAGCATCGAGCAATTCCCACATACTGCAGGCCATGCAAAACACGGGACTGAGATGACCGTCATACTTTTAGTTAAAAACTCTTAATTTTCTAATTGGCATAAATTGAAGTAAGTTATTCTTTTTTAAAGCTAGAACTCTTACTTTTCCTTAATATAGCTTTAAATTAGAGAACAACTTACTCACTACTGATCAATCAGCTCTCTCCGTTGTAGACTCTATTCATGCAGCAGAGCAAGATCACTTTCTGAAGATTAAAATACTAGAAAGCAAGAAAACCAAAAGAACACCTCTTTCCCCTGGGTACCGAATTTCCAAAATACACACACTCACTCTGGCTATGTTTCACTCAGGATGTCTTCTCTCCCAACTTCTCGTGCATGAAGGCATAGGTTCTTCACTTGAGGCCATTGTTTAAAGTTCCGGCTGGTATGACCCTGTTCTCCTTGGAAACACTTGTAGAAATTCACTGGCTTTCGGTAGAGTCTTCGCTGTACAACTAACAAATGTTTTTTTAAAATAAATTTTGAGTACCCAATTCATTTTTTCCAATTAAGGGGCAATTTAGTGTCGCCAATCCACCTACCCTGCACAAACACGGGGAGAATGTGCAAACTCCACACGGACAGTGACCCAGAGCCCGGATCGAACCTGGGACCTTGGCGCTGTGAGACAACAGTGTTGACCACTGCACCACCGTGCTGCCCCCTAAATGACAAATGTTGACAAATTTCAACTCTGTAAAACAGTGTTCAATTCTTTGATGGAATCCAACAGATAGAACAAGGGTGAAAGATAACCACTCTCTCCAACAGCTAGAATATTTCTTCATATCCAGCAGTTACTCAAAAGGAGGAGGGTCTCATTGTCTTTTTTAATCAAGGTAATTAGTTTTTAATGTCCTGACGACCGATTGCGGATTGATCCATCCTCCATCTTGACGAGATAGGTAGCTGTTCATGCCTCCAGGCGATGCCATGGTCTCTGTTGGGGTCTCTGTGGACTTATTACCTCCAAGGAATGCAATGTGACTTCATAGATGCAGATTAGAAGGCACTTCAAGCCAGTGTCCATTTTAAACACCAAAAAAGTGTATTTTTTAGAAATGAAGGTTCTATAATATTATATCCAACTGAGGTAATTGTAAATTATTATTCCTTACAGCACATCTTTGTAACACCTCATAGGGGCTGAAACGGGACCTGCAGCACATTTCATTATAAGATGTCAAAAAGCAATAATTAGAAAATAAACACATACACACTTGTTCAGCCTTTTAATCTAATTGAATCAGCTATGTGCATTGTAGTTTTGGAATCCAGATAATCCTAAACTGAGTTAGATATGGGGAGCATGCTGACACATTGTTTTTTTTATTTTCAGATAGTAGTTACAAACAAAACAAATCCTCATTGGAAAAGATTATTCTTGAATTAGATTTCTGACTTTCGCTTTTTTAAGGTCAGGCATAGACAATGATATTGGTTTTAGAACTCAGTCCCTATTCCCTCATTTAAATTTTGATTAGGAGGGGTCTAAAGGATCTTGTTTTCTTTCTATTACCATTAGCACCCAGGTTGCACCAATAGCCAGATTGTTGGTTACTTGTGGGGCAGGGACATTGTGAAGCTCCCATTGGCTCTGCCACAGACTGATCAACAGAATTGCTCTTATGATGTAAATTTTCCTAACTCTAGGGTTGGTCCGTTCTCAGGCTTAAACTCTTCACTGTCCACCTCAAACCAATGAATTGAATTGTTCAACCCCCGATACCTTTATAATCTGATTGCGAGGATGTTAATAGGTTGTAACTGGATTTTAAACCTTGGTATCGTGTCGGAACTCGCTTCCTGCACCTCACCTTCAGTGGACTTTGTCTTTACACTGCCAGGTTTGCTGAGGTTTAAAACTAGAGCTTGCTCATTTGATTCACCGCTGGACACCTCCACGTGGATTTCACTGGAATACTCCGTGTGGCTACCACAAGTGATGTCTGTTTTCGGGCATGTACCTAGCCCTTTTCTCTTGAGAATGGACTTTCCTCCAACAACCTGTTCCATGTGTTCTGAAACATTACTGCCCCCTGGTGGCTGTCCAGCTCCCGCTGTACTCACATGTGGCTCTTCAAGTAAGTGAAGCATCTCCCTCATCTTGTTTGCCTGCTTCGGAATCTCCCTGGTCCCCATGAAAATGTCTGTTAACCTGAAAGCTTACTCCCTTAATTTTGTCTAAACTCCATGTGGCTGTTTTAACTTCCTCAGGTTCTACTTTAACTACTTCAAGGCCTGGTCCTGGCCTCATTTAACTCGGTTGGTTTCTCCGTTGCTTCTTCAAGCCTCACAAGTTCTATCTTTCCCTGGGGGGGGGGGGGGGGGGTGGCACGCTCTGGACCTTTCTCTGCTTTCTGCACCTCTGCAGGCTTTCCCCAGCCATTTCAGCCTCTCTGGACTGTCCTTGACTTTTTGGAGGTATAATCCTCCAACCTGCAAGGTCATTCCTGAACAAATAGTCTACTCCTTGCATGGGCAAACGTGGAATCACACCCACGGTATACAATACGAACTGACTTCTGTTAGCAGTTTCTCACCAGTGACATCTCTCCATTCTCTCGTATGAGTCCCTTAATTAACACACTAGAATTTACTCAGTTTTTGGTGGGAATTCTTTAATCTCTCCCACTAGCAATGTTGGCAAGAAGTGTCTTGGAGAGTACTGATCTCCTCTTCTGGTTCTCTTGACCAGTTTGGGATCATTTTCCCCTCAAATAAAAATTCTGCTCGGGTACACTGGCCGTCAGCCACACCTGAAAATAAACTAACCACTTGATGGCCACGGATACAGGCTTGGGCACAACACTGCTTCGGTAAATGTTCTGCTTTCCCCATATGAGAATGGTTTCCTACCAGTTTGCCATTGTGTTTTTTCCTTTCAAAAGTTGGGGACAGTTCTGCCCTTCTTTCATGGTTTCCGTTTTTGCTCCAATCCATCTTGGCTTCCTTCATCCCTCTTGTCTGTGAGAATTAGCAGATCCCAGTTTACTTTGGGTTAATGGACAGATATCATTAAGTTTAGCAGGGGAAATTCGGAATTTAGAAGTTACAAAAGGGAACACTCTGCTATCTTGGATAGCAAAACTCAGTACAATGGCTTTTCTCAACCAATTGCCTGAAGATTCAATTCTCACAATGTCCTCACTACTCAGAGGTGGTAAAGTTCTTGATGCTCTATCATAGAATTGCTTTTGTTTTGCTTTAATGTTTTGCATTTCCTGCAGTACCACTGCTTTCTCCTCTTCTTTGGCAAGTATGGAAGTGTGGTACGCAACCTTCTATTCATGAGTAACTCTGGTGATCTACCATGTGACAATGGTGACACTCAATAGTGCAAGATATGGGATCAGACTGGCTGTCCATTGCTTTCTGTAATGATTGTTTTACAATATGTACACTTTTTTCATTAAGATCTTTAGGATCCATGCCTATACGAGCATCACGATTTCTTTTGTTTCGCACATACCATGGAATTTACTCCATTGGCAGGTTCTTCTATCTTTTTGATAACTTGTGGTTTTGTATCTGATACAGGCGTTAGGGTAGAAATGAGATTGAGATGCAGACCTACATCTTCAGCAATTTCACTACTAATAGTTTATATCGGTGCTGTAGATAATAATGCATCTTCAAATTGTAGCTCATCGGCTAATGCTAGTGCACTAAAATCAGTGAATTTGCTGATAATGTTCTCAGAATCATTGGAGTGTTGATCCAATCCTTTTTGGATGTTATATACCAACTGCATTCGATCTAATTCGTCACAGGACTAATCACCTAATAATGAATCCAAGCCCTTGGAAACAATACAGAATGGACGGAATAAACTGTGCTCTTCACCACCACACTCAGGTCACAAGCACCATAACATTTAATGCTTGAACCATTGTAATCTCTGAGATATTTTGTGATTTCTTCTAATCGGCTGAATTTTTAGATTTTTAAAATCAGTTATTCAGATTAAATTGACTTTGGCACCAGTGTCTAACTTAAATTGGACCACTGTACCGTTCACTTCAAGTGGTAGCAGCCATTTGTCCTCATCAACCACATTTATTTTAAATGGAGCATCAGTTTGCATTTTATTATGTGCTGGGGAATTTTTTGGTGTATCCAAAAGATTATTCATTTCTGTTATTACTCCAACAAACAATGATGTTTCATCACTGGAGACTGTGTCTTCCACTATGCTGACTGATCTGGGGTTTGCTTAGAATAACAATTCTGAGCAAAGTGATTTTTTTCTTTGCTTCTGGAACAAAACTTGCCAAACGCTGGACACATCTTTTACACAGAAATACTTCGTCCTCATCTTTAACCTGTTTGCTGGTGTGTGAAGAGCTGTAGGAACTTTCCCACCTTTTTTCAGAAGTTTCCTGCCTTTTTGGAAAAAGGGTGGCAACCGCAGTGCTTTCCTCAAAGAAGACGCCACCATTACTGAGAAACATTTTAGAATGCTGTGTGGTTGGCTCGTGAGCCTGACAAAACTTTTTAAAAATAAATTTAGAGTACCCAATTCATTTGTTCCAATTAAGAGGCAATTTAGTGTGGCCAATCCACCTGCCCTGCACATCTTTGGGTTGTGGGGTGAAACCCACGCAAAAACAGGGAGAATGTGCAAACTCCACATGGACAGTAACCCAGAGCCAGGAATGAGCCTGGGACCTCGGCACCGAGACACCAGTGCTAACCACTGCACCACCGTGCTGTCGAGCCCGACAAATCTCGACCGTTTGTTCCAAGGACAGCTCCGATTCCCTCAGCTCATTTCCATTCACACCAAGCACAATTTGGTCCCGAATCACAGAAAAATTACAAGTTTTAGCTTTTAACTTTAAACCAGTGATGAAATGATCTATGGACTCTTCTGTAAATGTAATCTAAACACATAGCGTTCATAAATTTAATTCTTTTGGCAGCACTGTGGTGCAGTGGTTAGCACTACTGCCTCGCAGCGCCGAGGTCCCAAGTTCGATCCCGGCCCTGGGTCACTGTCCTTGTGGAGTTTGCACATTCGGGCGGAGGATGGAGTGCCTCCCCCCGACCCCGCCCCTGTTAATCACTGGCTAGTGAAAGGTATTGATGGATGAAAGTGAATGGAGGATTTATATTTTTGTCAGGAGGTTTTGAGCCCTTCCCTGTACTGCTCCTCAGCTTTCAGGCAGTGTGACATGGGGGTCTCTGATGGAGAGGTGGGGGCTGACCCATTATTCCCGTGGTGTGGGAGGAGGATGCCCCTCCTTGTTTATATAAATCAGTAGGGTCATCAAAAAGGAAAACATCAGAAGGCTAGAGAGAGCTTTTACCCAAAGTAGTGTGCAAGACTTTGTATTGTTATATCAAGACACTGGTAGGTCAGGATTGCAATATTGGATGCAGTTCTGGTACAACCTTACAGAAAGTATAATAGAGCCATGGAAAAATTTAAATGATGATTAACTGGGATTACGCCAGAAATGAGAGGTCTTACTGAAGAGCATGTGGTCAGTCAAATGGGGCTGTTTTTATGTGGAACAGGAAATGTTAAGGTGAACCCAATAGAAATAATCACACATTAGACAATATGAGAAGAATATTGAAAAATATTTCTAATAGTTGATCAATTTGTATCAACAGTTCTAGATTATCACCAGAAAATTGAAGGAGGAATTGCAAGATATTTTTCACTTAAAGGATTATTAGAATATGAAATGGTTTGTGTTATAACCTTCCTGGATCCTATTGGCTGGGGACTATTGGTTATCCCATATTGTATTACTGGGTGCATCAACTTAATAGAATAGCAGAAGTTAACTCAGGGACAAATTAAAAGGGGCCGCCCATGTTAGGAGCACAGCCCAAAAAGAACAAAGAGGAACGGAAACTTAAATAAACCTCAAATCAAAATGTGGTTACCAACATAATGGGCGAGATTCTCCCAAAACGGGAGAAATCGTAAAGCTGGCGTAAAACCTGGGCGGGTTTTACGGCAGCGCGCCCCTTCCCGACCGGGGACCGATTCTGGTCCCCGGTCGGGGCTAGCAGCCCGACGCCGTAGGCTCCGGCAAGACGGGCTTAACGAAAATCGTTAAGCCCGCTTGCCGGAGTTAGCGCCGGCTGACGCGTCATATGACGTCAGCCGCGGATGCGCAGTTTGGAAGACTCCAACCCGCGCATGCGCGGGTGACGTCATCGCGTTTTTGCGCGAAACCCGCGCATGCGCGGGCCGGGTTGCCCCTCAGCCGCCCCGCGAATGGATACTGCGGGCCGGCGGAAGGACAAGTAGTGCGCGGGGGCCCGCTGCCCGCGATCGGTGCCCACCGATCGCGGGCCCATGGCACCCTTGGTTCGGCCGTGCCAATCGGTGCCATGGTTATTAATAGCGAGTTTGTGACGCCGTTTTTACGAACGGCAAGACCAGGTCTGTTTGCCGTTCGTAAAAACGGCGGAAAGGGCTGGGACTTCGGCCCATCTAACAGCTGAGAATCGCTCCCGGCCGTAAAAAAACGGCGGCAGCGATTCGGGTCGGGACTTCGGCGGGGAGGGGGGAGAATAGCGGGAGGGCGGCAAAAATGTCGGGAAGGCCCTCCCGCTATTCTCCCACCTGTCGTGGGGGGCGGAGAATTTCGCCCAATATGTTTTAGTTTATTGACAAGTCAACAAAATAAAAAGAGTCAGCAACATGCAAAAACAACTTACGAAAAACAGTAATACGCCAAAAGCATTTACAAGATACAAAAACCACCAGCTCTCAAACTAGCAGAGACACACAACCGCCCCCTGTCCCCAATGATAGCCCCACAATGGACGAAATGTGCCCAACCAACAGCACACACCACCGGAAAAGGACACACCAGTGTAGGGTACAGTTTCAGAATGGGGGGGCAGGCAATGTTCAATCAAAAACTGTTCCATTAAACAGGCCACCAGCTACAAAGACAGCATACGGTCACTTCTTCCCACCCAGCGGTAGCCACATATCGTTGGAAAGGTGCCCCAAAGCGCGGCCCAGAACACCAGAAAAGGACACACCGATACAGGGTATGGCAGAAGAGAGGGGGAGAGAGAGAAAGAGAGAGAGAGAGATCTCACTTTACAAAAACAAATACAGAGTAACCGCAAGAAACCCAACAAACAAATACAAGTCAAGGCTGCCAGCGCTCAAGCCAGTGCACGCTCCCCTCCTCCCATAGCCCCATATGGGCAGCACAGTAGCACAATGGTTAGCACTGTTGTTTCACAGCGCCAGGGTCCCAGGTTCGATTCCCGCTTGGTCACTGTCTGTGAGGAGTTTGCACATTCTCCCATGTGTGCGTGGGTTTCCTCCGGGTGCTCCGGTTTCCTCCCACAAGTCCCGAAAGACGTGCTGTGAGGTGAATTGGACATTCTGAATTTTCCCTCTGTGTACCCAAATAGGCGCTGGAGTGTGGCGACTAGGGGATTTTCACAGTGACTTCATTGCAGTGTTAATGTAAACCTGCTTGTGACAATATAAAGATTATTATGTTGGTGAAGAGGCACCCACAAGCAGCTCAGTTCACCGGGAAGGGACAGGCAGAGCACGGTTCAGGAGAGAGCCCTCCCCCTCACTAGCACCAGGAAGGGAGCCCTCAACCCCTAGTGCACAGAAGCAGGAGAGTCGCAACTGGCGAGCACCCAGCACTAAGCCCAAAATAACAAATGACAACAAAAATACAATAATAACCATACAATCCCCCAACAATAAAATACAACCAACATCAATGCAAACAATACACATAGTCAATTGGGCCACCGCTCTACTGCTCTCACATTCCCAGCATCCAGTCTCCAGACACCATCCAGTCTAAAACTGCAAAAACTAATCCATTCCACTCCACTTTCAGCCCGACAGCAGGCCAACCAAAATCCGTTCCTCGCTCCACTCCAAGCCAATAAGCAGAAAGGCAGCCAGTGGCAAGTACGAGTCCCAGGCGTGGTAACTGCAGGCAAGCACCCTCCTCTCTTTCTCCCCTGTAAGAAACTGGCAGCAGCAACAGGCTCCCCTTTCCCACCATTCAACCAGTCGTAGCACAGTTCCTCCTCCCTGTAGTCCAGGCTTCAAAGTCCAGAAAAGGCAGCCAGCACACCAGGTCCAGAGGCAGCAGGAGTTTAGAGACAGATTCCCCTCCTGCACCTCAGAACATGAGCTACTCAGGTGGAGCATGAGTTCCCCCAATGAGGGGGCAGGAAAATCATTTGCAGTTTCACCTGCATAAATAGAGCTGGCCAGTGTGGTACCAGCTAGTGTAGGAAGCAGTGTTGAACTACTGCTGCTGTGTGTGTGTATATATATTATTGTAAATAAAGTTATTTTCTTTTTGACTCTACAAACTCGTGCTGGATTCTTTGTGGCCCTCACAAAAGTTTGTCACAAGTAGTCATTGAGTGCAAAGGCAAGGGACACAATACTAAATATTTGCAATTCAATCAAGGAAAAACTGCATTCATGTGAAAGATTCATGGCATCCGGGTCATACACAAACTGGACATTCAGGGAATGATATCTCTTTACATTAAAAATGTTGAGATTAACTGTTTGAGCTCAGTGTAATGTGTATGCTGCTATGACACCTTACACTTTATTGTTATGGCCGCAGCTGCTGTCAATACTGGAGAAGTCAGATCCCAGAGTGAAACCTGGATTGATGGATTCTAACTTTTTTTTTCGGAAGCATGGAGGGAAGTTACGGAACAAATTTATAAGCATCTGCTGATGAACTTCTAATACAAAGAATATTATAATGCTATAATGCACCAGACAAAAAAATGTTGAAAAGATCTCAAATGCAAAATAAAAATTCAAATTCCCACTATTCCTTTAGCCCAGCAATATCTTTACAGACACATAAGCCAGTGAAGAGTTACCACTAGCTTGACACAAGGGCTTCTCACTTGGGACTGGCACAACAACCAATTTTCTTTCTATGAAATCCAGACCATTCACTTGCTGCATCTCACCCAATTTGTATCCCTCCTTAAGACACCCAAAAACCACACTCTATCTCACTGGTTCTTCAAGCGCAGAGCGAACAGATTAGTTCCCTAAATTCAGTCTTCTAGTAGCACCTCCTATGAACTGATCAATTTACTACCCATAACTGATTCTTCAGTTAACTACTGTCCCACTAGCCTTGCAGTTTTTTCTTCTCAGAGAACTTAGTATTCCTATCTCCTCTGTCTGACAGACACTGAACCCCCTCTTTTTTTAAATAAATTTAGAGTACCCAATTAATTTGTCCAATTAAGAGGCAATTTAGCATGTTCAATCCACCCAGCTTGCACATTTTTGGGTTGTGGGGGCGAAACCCATGCAAGCATGGGGAGAATGTGCAAACTCCACACGGACAGTGACCCAGAGCCGGGATCGAACCTGGGACCTCGGCGCTGTGAGGCCGCAGTGCTAACCCACTGCGCCACCGTGCTGCCCAACCCCCTCTTCTAACTGTGTCACTGGATCATTGTCGCTAGGCAACAATTAAGTTTTTCTACTTCGAATTGTTTTCTAGAATCACTGAACTTTCAACCCCTTTTCACCCATCTCTAACCTCAGGGTTTGTAAGACCTAATTAAAAATGCATGTAGTCAAACAAACTCAAAAGACCTGAAACATTTTTAGTCACAGGTCTATCCAGACTCCCAGACACTACGGTTCATAAATAAAACCGGAAATGAAGCAAACCATTTTTACCTTTGAGACACAAATGTATATAGATACATCTACATAAAATTCAATTTAAAATTAAACATTTTTCACAATACCATGTCAAAAAAATTGAATGTTTCTGTCGCACCATTGACTTCTGGTAATGTCAAACTGTTTGAATTTGCAATTCTCTGAAAAGGTGTCAGTGACTTAGTGAATGCCCAGATAGCACTCTGGATGATGTTTCACAGATTCCCCATATCCTATTGCATAAAAATTGAATATGATTGATCCTTTCACAGGGCAGAAGAAGAAATGTACAGGCATTTGGCAAATGGGCAGCATGGTAGCATAGTGGTTAGCATAGTTGCTTCACAGTCCCAGGGTCTCCGGTTCGATTCCCGGCTTGAGTCACAGTCTCTGTGGAGTCTCCACGTTCTTCCTGTGTGCGCGTGGGTTTGCTCCGGTTTCCTCCCACAGTCCAAAGATGTGCAGGTTAGGTGGATTGGCTATTCTGGTTACAGGGATAATGGGGGATAGGGTGAAGGTGTGGGGCTTGAGAGGGTGCCCTCTCCAAGGGCCGGTGCAGACTCGATGGGCTGAATGACCTCCTTCTGCACTGTAAATTCTATGATTCTCAATTGATCATGACCACAAATCATCTTCTAGTAGCTTGTCACTGTTACCCTCTTTGTGAAGTGTTTCATGCAATCTGAGTGGCTGTAAATTCCTTCTGCAGGATAGTTTCTTATAGGCTGCATCCTCCTCAAATGCTGCCTCACTCCCCTTTCCTCCAGTCTCTAGTCTTGCTCCTCCTTCACCATTGAAATTGCAAAAAAGGAACGATCATTGAGAATCTACTACCTGGTGCACAACATCTGACTGTGAGCCGAGGCAAAAGTATCACACTAATCTCGTAAGAACAAAAGAAACAGGAGAAGGAGTCAGCCATACGGTCCTTCTTGCCTGCTCTGCTCCTATCTCATGGGCCCTCAAGTTGTCAGAGGCAAGTCCAATTCTATCTTGGTGCAAAGCAAAAGTGAAAGGCTTGAAAAGCAATCTCTCATTAAATTTAATTTTTGATTCTGGTGGGACGGTAGCAAAATGATGGGGTGGGCCTGGCTGGGTGAACAGGGCTCGGGGTAATGGTGATGGCGGACAGGAGGGGCTGGGGAGTGAGAGGCTCCTGGTCAGAATGGTGATGTGGAACGTGAGCAGGTTAGGGGGAACTGGTGAAGACAGCAAGATGTTTTGCGCACTGAAGAGTTTGAAGAGTTTAAAAACTGATGTGGTGAAGTTGTAGGAGACCCATTTGAGGGCGAGGGACCAGGTGAGGCTTAGGAAGGGGTGGGTGTACCCTCAAGATTTGGGGGCAGTGGAGGCGACATAGGGGAGAAGTGGGGGGCTCGATGGAGGCTCCGTTAAGGGGGAACCATAGGTTCGTCCCGGGGAACATTGATGGGGGATTTCAGGGTTGGCACAGAGCGGGCATCAGACAGCTGAGGGACCTGTTTATTGATGGGAGGTTTGCGAGCCTGGGGGAGTTGGAGGAGAAATTTGGGCTCCCCCCGGGAAACATGTTCAGGTATCTGCAGGTAAAGGCATTTGCTAGACGGCAGGTGGAGGGATTCCCTTCGCTTCCCGCGAGGGGGGTGAGTGACAGAGTGCTTTCGGGGGTCTGGGTCGGAGAGGTGAAGATATCTGATATCTACAAGGTTATGCAGGAGATGGAGGAGGCGTCAGTAGAGGAGCTGAAAACTAAGTGGGAGGGGGAACTGGGGGAACAGATCGAGGACGGGACATGGGCTGATGCCCTGGAGAGGGTTCATTCTTCCTCCTCATGTGCGCGGCTTAGCCTCATCCAATTCAAGGTGCTGCACCGGGTCCACATGACTGGGACGAGGATGAGTAGGTTCTTTGGGGGGAAGACAGGTGTGTCAGGTGCTCGGGGAGTCCAGCGAACCATGCCCATATGTTCTGGGCATGCCCGGCACTGGAGGAGTTCTGGAAGGGGGTGGCGAGGACGGTGTCAAGGGTGGTGGGATCCAGGGTCAAGCCAGGATGGGGACTCGCGATTTTTGGGGTTGGGGTGGAGCCGGGAGTGCAGGAGGCGAAAGGGGCCGGTGTGCTGGCCTTTGCGTCCCTAGTAGCCCGGCGAAGGATCTTGCTACAATGGAAGGATGCGAGGCCCCCAAGCGTGGAGACCTGGATCAATGACATGGCGGGTTTTATTAAGCTAGAGAAGGTCAAATTCGCCCTGAGAGGATCGGTACAAGGGTTCTTTAGGCGGTGGCAACCTTTCCTCGACTTTCTGGCTCAACGATAGGGTACTGGGACAGTAGCAGCAGCAACCCGGGGGGGAGGGGGGGAAGGGGGAGGGAAACTGGTAGGGGTGGGGGAGGGAAAGGGGTAGGGGTGGGGGAGGGAAAGGGGTAGGGGTGGGGGAGGGAAAGGGGTGGGGGTGGGGGAGGGAAGGGA